>NW_004443989.1:16267451-16277336 GCF_000243295.1 Trichechus manatus latirostris
TCTCATACCTCCTGTTCTCTGATCTCTGATAGGAATCCAAGATGGCAGATCCATGCTGCGGTAGCTGATAGGGAACCTCTCTGCATGTGTCTCTCCTCGTGCTCTGTTCTCTGTCAGTTTCTTATTCCATTTGGTGCTTGGCTGAGTTCTTTATCTCTTCATTTGATGCTTAGGGTTTCAGGATTGATGTGTGACTCTGTTTGACTTAGTTTTTCTGCTCTTTGCTGCGGAGGGATGGCATGGTGTTTCTGACAATAGTGCCACATTGTCTGGAAGTCTCCTTTGGGGTAGTTCTACTCTGCACAGATAGGATCCCTCTGAGTTGGAAATGACTCGACGGCAATGAGTTTAGTTTTTTTTTTTTTTTCTGCTCTTAGAACAACAACAATAAATGTGTATAAACTTCAATTAACACATTTTCTTTAACACATCAGAAAATTGAAGTCAAAGGACAAAAAATATATCTGAAATCTGAAGAGAAATAGATGCCTCCAGCTAGAAACACATTCAAACTTTAGCTTACCTGTGGCAGAAGATGACAGATGCATTCAAAATAATGAGAAGATGAAGCTAGAAATATTTAATGAATTTCCTAAGGCTGAATCTCTTAAAGTGATCATAATGTGAAGCTCCCAGAGGTCACACAGTCAGGGGGATTCCTACCCTCATGCACACACTTTTCCCAAGATTGACGAGAATCCAGTAAAACAACAACCCTTCATGGCGCTGGATGGCGGAGGGATCTGAGGGCACTTCCAAATGCACCTGGGCCATCTACCATGTCTCTACTAATGAACAAAAGTTTTTATCTACAAAGGAAAACCTTCAAAATCTGTGTACTAAAGACACTGGTGAAATCCAATACAGTCTGAGGGGAAAACAGAGGTCACTAAAATTTGCCCATAAGCATATCATATCTCTTCCTTGTGGAATAAAAGCCTTATTCTGCAGTAGAAGGGAACCAAAATGGGAAGCTGAGTTCACATATGGAAAACCACTGCAGCTAGGGAAAAAACAGGTGGAGTAAAAAAGGTGTTCTACCCTGGAGGAGGGACAGTAAGTCATGGTATTCCCAAGATGGCCTCTGGAGGAGGGACAGGGACACTTGGAAGGCCACACTCCACACCCAAGTTTACAATTTCCACCTAAGAATGAGGCTTTGTCAGAAGAGCAGAGAAAACTTCCTTTAGACCAAACCCCACCACAACATTAACAACTGTCAAATTAAATGACACTGGAATTCATCTGGGAGTGCTGACATGGCAGATTCTCCATGGAGAGCACAAAGTAAAGACATAAAGCTTAAAGGAGAGAAAAAAGAAAAAAAAAAAAAAAAGGTATCACTAGAGGAACCTAAAGTCTCTGGTGCTCATAGCAAAAGAAAATTTCAACTCTGGTAGCCATGACAGAAATAACTCCAAATACAGACATAACTAGATTCACTCAAATCTTCATGATAAAGGACTAACAACAGTACAGTGTGATCATCTCCAAAGAGATAAATAATAATAAATAAAATGGATTACTGTTCTTTAAAAAAAAAGTCTAGACTTCAACCAATATTACAGACATACCATAGGAAAAGAAAATGGTATTTGTAGAAAAACTATCAAAGTGAGATTCAAATATGAAACAGATACTGGAACTCTCAAACTAAACAGTAAACTTAAAATAACTACTATTAATAGGTTAAAATTGCTAAAGGAAAGGGTAAACAGACTGTATTATCAGATATGTAACCTCAACAGAGTTATGGAGACCATAAGGAAAAATCCAATAGAAATTCAATAATTAAAGTCATACAGTAGCAGAAAAGAACAATGCCTTTTATGGGATCATCAGTAGACTTGGCACCATTGTGAAAAGAAAGAGGACTTGAAAATGTGTCAAAAAATTACCCAAACTGAGACGCAAAGATAAAAAGGATGTGGAAAACACAACAGAATAACCAAGAGCTGTGGGACAGTATCAAGCAGTGTAATATAGGTGTTATTGGAATCCCAAATGGGAAAAAAGAAAACAGGGAAGAAGAAATATTTAAAGAAAACACACACACATTTTTAAACTACTGAAAGACGCAGAGATAATCTGGAAGGTAAACAGGATACATCCCTTATAAAAGAACAAGAAAGTGATTACAGAAGACTTCTTCTAAAATCATACAAGCAAGAAGACAATAAAGTGATATATTTCATGCTGAAAGAAAAATAAATTCTACCTAGAATTCTATCTGCAGTGAAAAATCCTTTCAAAGAGGCATAGAGTTCTGTCCATCAATTCAAGCTGCCCTATCTCTCTCACAGGCTCCTCCATCAGAACACCCAGGGGTACTTTGCAGACACATAGCAATGTGATCAGGTGACCAGTCTCTTTCCCTCTCCCTTTCCATCATCTGACTCTCTATATATGATATATACAATCATATATATAATGGTATATTTATATATATAGCATAGGCTCTTTTTCTCTAGAGAACACTAAAATATAAATTTATCTAGATTTAATCTCATACCAAATCATATTTATTTTTCATTTATACTTGATGAAACAATGTTATTATATTGTTTTATCAAACTTTTTAACTAAAGATGTGTTTGATATCTATTTTTCAATGAAATGAACAAAAATTTATGTTGTTTTTTATCGTTGCTTCTAATATCTCTTAATATGCATGATTTATTCTCTTATTACCTTCTTTGTTGATTTAAACTACTAGATGGTGTTGATCATCTTTTTTGTAGATGAGATGTTATGTTTTTCTTTAACTGAAGATTTTAAAATATTTTCCACTTTTCTTTGTTCAAACTGCATTATTGTGATTAAATTTTACATATATACAAGTTATCCATCTATAACTCCTGTTTATGTAAAGAGTTTATGTCAGGACTTAAACCTTTATCTAGTTGATCTATAGATTTCAACTCCAACACATCAAAAACTGAGCAAGTTATTTTGAGGATATTAACAAATTCATTTAATTTTAAAGTCTATATGGAAATCATGTCAGAGCTTAAACATTTATCTAGAATTACTTTTATCTCTATCTCTGATAACACTAATAAAGAAGTATGATCATTTCTGCTGAGACTTTGTGTTTTTCTTCTTTATTTTGATGAGTAGGTTTGTTAACTTTCTTTGTCGTTACCCTGAAATTTACCCTTTTCCTAGTTTTGAACCACTCTATCACTACTTGGTATCACCTTGCGTTCCTTTCCATTAGAAGGTTCTATACCTACACAGCTTATTCTTTTATTGTTCTGATGTTGTTGTCATTTACAGATTAACATCTCTGTTTCCCCGTTGTGATTCTTTTGCTTTTGGATAGTCCTTGAGAGTTCATTTCCTAGGTTGGTATTTGGCTGGCGTGATCCTGCATCCTCAATTCAGGCTGTGGTCTGATGTTGTTTGTTCTCAGAATGAAGGAATACCTTTAATAGTTCATGTAAGTTTTGTTTGGTTTTTACATAGTCTCTTAATTTCTGTTTATCTGGAAATGTCCTAATTTCACCATCATATTTTAATGAGAGTTCTGCAGAATATATTATTCTTGGATGACTTTTGTTTTTCTTTCAAGGTTTTATGTATGTCATCCTATTGCCTTGTTGCCTGCATGGTTTCTGCCAAATAATCCAAGCTTACTTTTGTTGTTTCTCCTCTGTATGTGACTTTTTGTTTTTCTTGGTCCGCAGTCAGGATTCTTTGTCTTTGGTTTTAGCGAGTGTGATTATGACATGCTTTGGTGATATTCTTTTGGAGTCTATCCAGTATGGTGTTCTTTGTGCTTCTTGGATGGTCAGCTTTTCATCTTTCATGATATTGCGGAAGTTTCCTGTCAGCAATTCTTCAATGATGCTCTCTGTGTTTTCTGCTTTCTCCCCCTGTTCTGGAACTCCGATCACTATCACATTATTCTTTTGATGGTATCCCACATAATTCTCAGGGTTTCTTCATTTTTATTCATTCTTTTTTTCCGATTTATCCCCAGAGTTGTATTCAAGTGTCTTCAATTTTGCTGTTCCTATCTTCCATCATTTCAAACCTGCTCCTAAGCGCTTCTATGGAACTGTCCATTTCTGAAATCTTGTTGTTTATATTTCGGATTTCTAATTGTTATTTTTGTATGATTTTGAGTTGTGAACTTATGTTGGCAGTTTTTTCCTGTATTATTTTCCTGAATTCTTCCATTTTTGTCTATATTTTCCATGAAGTTGTCTGCCTTTTCCACGAATTTGTCTATTTTTTCCTCAGTTTTATCTTTTTTTGCTTCAACTCGGATAGCTGTGAATATTAGAGATTTGAATTCCCTATCAGGTAGTTCTAGGGCCTTTTCTTCTACTGGAAAGTCGTCTGATGTTTTATTTTTGATACCTACTTGAACCATTCTGTTCTGTTTTGTACATGTTTTAATACTGTCTGCTGTCTTCACGACATTCAGCAGTTATTTTCCTCATTTATTGATTGCCAATTTGTTTTGTCTTGCTTTTTTTTTCTTTTCTTTTATTTGGTTATGCTTGAGCAGTTGGGCTGTGCATGCTTTGTTATTTGCTCATCTCTAGGCAAAGTACTTTTTACCTCCTTCTCCAAAGGGCAGGGTCATATACTCAGGTGCAGTACAGCAGGGGAGGTCCAGCTGAAGGGGAGTTCTTGGGATGGGTTGTTTGTGGTATGTACTAGGGCTGACAGGGGAGTTCTTGGGATGGGTTGTTTGTGGTATGTACTAGGGCTGACAGGGCAGGCCAGGAATCAGTGCAAGGCAGGTTCCCATAGGCAGTGCCTGTGCTGTTTGGGGGTGTGATGTTCAGTGAACAGTGCAAGTAGGCAGGAAAGAGGGAGCAGATTGTGATGTGTGGGACTAAGATGGGTATGGGAAAGAGGAGAGAGAGGAGAAAGGGAGAGGACCCAAAAACATACAAACAAACAAAAATGAGTCAGAAGGGAGCTTGCCAGGAGGGATGAGAGACTGAGAAATTGAGAAAAACAAAAATTAAAAATAAAGGGGTAAAAGAAAATAAATGAATAAATAAAAATTAAGAAAAATAAAAAAAGAAGAAAAGCCCCCCAAGGATCCACAAGTGCGGCTGCAAGGACTGGGTAAGTTGCTCTCAGACCATGAATTATAGCCTGGCTAGAAGTGGTAGAGGTGTCACAAACACCAGGTATTCAGGATAAAGGAAGATAATGTAAGTATAGAGAGATGAGAAACTGAGAAATTAAGAAAGAGAAAAAGGGAAAAAGAGAAGTAAACAAAACAAAGAAACAAGAAAAATGAAATGCCCCCAGGGATCCCACTGAGAATCTGCACAGATTAAGAGAGTAGCTCCCAAGCCGAGCAGTACTGCCTGTATAGAAGTAGCCCCCAAGTCGAGAAAAGAAAAAGGAAAAAAAAATCAAAACTGAACAAATAAAACAAACAAACAAAAAGCCCCAGGGATTGCACTAATGTGGCAGCATGGGCTGGGAAGCCGTTTGACTGTCGAGTGGTGTTTCGCAGCCTTTCAGGTAGAAGCAAAGATGGCACGAGGAGCCAGGTATTTGAGAGAAAGGAGGGGATGTGATGAGAGGGAAGGAAGAAATCAGAACAAGCAGAAAAAAGCAACACCAGCAGCCAACAAACAGCACTCAGTGAGCCTACCGTTGCTGGCCGCTGGAATTCACGTGGCTCCAGGATTAAGCTGGTTCTTCCTGGCCAAGAGACTGGGGCTGCAGGAAGCAATGGAGGCTGAATGGGAGTGAAGAAGGGTGGGGAGTGGGAAAGCATATATTGTTGGTTACTCCGTGGTCTGTCTCCTGCTGAATGCTCCATGAAGCTGCTTTCTCATGCCCCCTGTCATTGATCTCCATAGGAGCCCGAGATGGTGGATCCGTGCTGTGTTAGCTGATAGGGGACCTCTGCATGTATATCTCCTCATTCTCTGTTCTCTGTCAGTTTCTTATTCCAGTCAGTGTTTGGCTGAGTTCTTTATCTCTTCATTTGATGCTTAGGGTTTCAGGATTGACGTTTGTCTCTGTTAGACTTTGATTTTCAGATCTTTGCTCTGGAGTGATGACATTGTCCTTCTGTCTATACTGCCATGTTGCTTTTGATTATTTCTAAAGGATTTCATCTTCTGTTGTTCTGTTACCTTTAGGGAAAGTAACTTCAATTAAAAAAATTTCCAGTGGACATTAAAAAGATATTAAAGGAATGCTATCAAAAACTCTGAAACACTGGTGGTGCAGTGGTTAAGAAATTGTTGCTAACCAAAAGGTCAGAAATTCAAATCGACCAGCCACTCCTTGGAAACCCTATAGGGAAGTTGTACTCTGTCTTTTAGAGTCACTATGAGTTAGAATAAACTCGATGACAATGGGCTTGGTTTTTGGTTTTATCAACAACTTTATGCCCACAAATTTAATAAGTTAGATAAAATGATATAATTCCTTTAAAACGTAATGTAAGAAACTTACACAAGGAGAAATACACAATTTGAATGAGCCTGCACTTATTAAATATGAGGCACACTGGTGGCACAGGTGATTGAAGTACTTGGCTCCTTACCAAAAGTTAAGTGTTTCAAACCCAACTGAATCTCCGTGGGTGAAAGATGTGACAGTCTGCTTATGTAGAGGTTTACAGCCTTGGAAAACCTATAGGGCAGTTCTATTGTATCCTACAGGATTGCTATGATGAGATTGCCTCAACGACGATGAGTGTGGTTTTCTAGGTTTATTAAATATGTTGATTAATCTGAAAACAACCTTCTGAAACAGAGAGGACCAGGACCACATGGATTCACTGGTTATTTCAAGCAAACGCTTAAAAAAAGAATTATCATGAATTCTTCTCTAAGTCTTCCAAAAAATGGAAAAGAGAGGAACACTACTTAACTAATTTTGTGATGCTGTGAAAGCAGTATGCAAATACTGAACCAGACAAATACATTACAAAAAAGGAAATTAAAAACCAATATCTCTCATGAACATAACTGCAAATATCCTTAACAAAATATTAATGAATAAAAAATTGAATTAGAAAAATTTCAGCAATGTATTAAAAGAATTATTCTCCATAACCAAGCACAGTTTATCTCAGATGTGCAAGATTGATTCAACATTCCCATATCAATTCACGTAATTCATCATATCAACAAACAAAAGAAAGAAATAATAAGAGCATGCCAATAGCTGTAGAAAAGGCATTCAATAAAATCCCGCAGACATTCGTGCTAAAAATTCTCCCAAAGCTAAGAATAATAGCGAAATTCTTCAACTTGATTTTAAAAACAAAGATAAAGTAAAACTATAGCTAATATCATGCTATAGGTGCTTTCATCCTTGGAACAAGAACAAGGCAAAAATGTCCTTTCTCACCACTTTTATTCAACTTTGTACAGGAGGTCCTAGCTAATGCTATTAGATAAGAAAATGAAATAAAATATATCTAGATTGGAAGAAAGAAATAAAACTGTCTTGCTTTGCAGGTGTTATGATTGTCCATGTAGATAATACCAAAGTATTAAAAAAAATTCCTGGAAGTAATAAATGATTATAGCAAGACTGCAAGATACAAGTTTAATATAAGTTACATACTTATATACCAGCAAAGAACACTTGAAATTTGAAATTAAAAATACACTATTTACATTATCACAAAAAACCAAGTGTAAATCTATTAAAATATGTACAAGATTGCTACCTGAAGCAGGTACTGGTTGGTGCAGCTTTGTGTTAATAAAAATGAACGCAGGTGAGCAGGGAGAAAGAACATTTATTTCAAGTGCACAGACAAGGAACAAGATGTATACCACAAATCAAGCTCCCTTAACAAGGGAGACAAAACCTTTCATACCATCCGTCACAAGGAAGTACATACAAACATCATGGACTACATAGGTTATCATGGAGCACAGGCACAGTAAGACAATTTGCATTATTTTTCTTTAGCATGTACAGAAAACGGTGGATAAATCCCGCGTTAGATGGCTATTTTAATATTCAGTTAGGACTTAATGAGACTTAGGTTACTTTAGGACACTTTTGAGGCTAGTAAACTGATTTTAGCTGGTTTTGGCTGATTTAAAGCAGAAGCTGAGTTACAGGCAGTGCTCAGGGTCTTGATGATAATGGACCGGTGGAAAAGGTCTTGTTTGATAGTGGCTGAGCAGCTGCTGGCTGCACTCACTAACAAGACCTATATGAGAATAGCTAGAAAATCTGATGAAAAAAATCAAAGAAAATCTAAATAAATAGATATTTACATATTTCAAAAGGAACATAATATTATTAAGATGTCAATGCTTTCCAACTTGATCTATAGATTCAACTCCATCAAACAAAATTTGAGCAAGTTAGCTTGAGGATATAATTAATCTTATTAATTCTAAAGTTTATATGGAAATCAAAAGACTCAGAATTGCCAACACAATACTACAGAGTAACAGAGGTGGAGAACAGACATAGCCTGACATCAACAATTCCTGTAAAACTACAGTGATTAAGGCAGAATGGTATTGGGTTAAGAGTAAACAAACATTTCTGTGGAACAGAATAGAAAGCTCAGTAACTGACCCCTACAAAATGTAATCTACTGTTAGGAGCAAAGGTGATTCAATGGAGAAAGAATAGTCTCTTCAATAAGTGATTCTGAAAGAATGGGACAGCTACGTGCAAAAAAGTGAATCTAGACACAGAGCTTACTTATTTCTCAAAAAAAGAAAAAAAATACAAAATGGATCGTAGACCTAAATGTAAATAAGAAAACTTTACATCTTCTACAAGATAAAATAAAATCTAGGTGACACTGGCTTTGGCAATAAAGTCTTAAATATAACTAAAAAATCATTTTCAATGAAAGAAAACACATGGTAAGTTGAACTTCATAAAAACTTAAAACTTCTATTCTGGAAAAGACACTGTAAAGAATGAAAAGTCAAGTCACAAAATAGAAGAAAATATTTCTAAAACATATCTCTGATAAATGGCATGCATCCAAAATATACAATAAATTCTAAAAGCTCAACAAGAGAGCTGACCACCCTACTATGAAACTGGAAAAAAAAGATCTGAACAGATTATCTCATTAAAGATGGCAAGTAAGCATATGAAAATATGTTCAATGGCATATGTTATTAAATAATTGCAAATTAAAATATAAATAAGTTACAAAGATCCAAAACACTGATAACACCAAATGCTGGTGAGAATGTTTAATAATAGGAACTCAAATTCATTGTTGATGGGAATGCAGACAGTGACAGTCACTTTAGAAGACAATCTGGCAACATTTTACAAAGCTAAACATAAGCTTATCATATGATCCAACAATCATACTCCTGGGTATTAACTCAAATTAATTGAAATCATAAGTCCATGTAAAAATCTCTACACTAATGTTTATACTACCTGTATTCATAAATACTAAAAACTGCAAGCAACAAAGATGTCCTTCAATAGTTGGATGGATAAATACTGTTAAACTTGAATACAATGGAGTATTTTTTGGTGAGAAAGGAAATGAGCTATCAAGATACAAAAAGACATGCAGGAAACTTAGACGTATATTGCTAAGTGAAATAATTATCAAAATATTCATTCTATTATGTAAATATACGTATACATATAAAACATAAAACCAAAAAAATCTACTGTCCTCGAGTTTATTCCTACTCATAGAGACCTTATACAAATCAAAAAACCAAACCCGTTGCCATCAAGTCAATTCTGACTCATACCAACCCTATAGGACAGAGTAGAACTGCTCAATTGGTTTTACAAAGCTGTAAATCTCTACGGAAGCAGGCTGCCATTTTTCTCCCACTGAGCGGCTGGTAGGTTTGAATCACTGAACTTTCAGTTAGCAAATCAGTACTTTAACTACTTTGCCACCAAAACTTCTTCATATATATA
>NW_004443989.1:16277707-16314168 GCF_000243295.1 Trichechus manatus latirostris
TTCATAGACTTTTTTCCTAAAATTTGGAACAATTTATTTTCATGATCAAATCTACATTTGAAATTTCATAAATGTTACTTTGTAGTATCTTTTTGGCCAGACTTATCATCATATTTAACAAGATGTGTTTCTTTGTGCCAAACTTAGGTATCTCCCTTTCCAGGAATCAAGATTCTTCATTATCTTTATTCACTGTGAACTCTCCGGTACATAATTGTCTCTCGGACCTGATATTTATCAGATTCAACTCCATGTGAAAGCTCAGAAAATTCATTTAAGGAACCACTACTGTGAGATACACCACGACTAAAATACAATGAATCTGCTTAATTATTTCATACAAGTATATTATTTGATGACCTTTTGGACTATGGTTTTCTCCTTAATACAAGAAAAACTAATGTCTATCATTTCGGATGCTTTCATAATTTTGTTATCTCCTAATACTTCCGCATTTTTTTCTGAGTTTTTTTTTTCACATTTTTTTTATTGTATTTCAGGTGAAGGTTTACAGAACAAATAGTTTCTCATTAAACAGTAGTACACATATTGTTTTATGACATTGGTTAACAACCGCACAGCATGTCAACCCTCTCCCTTCTCGACCTTCTTTTCTTTTTTGATGAAAATATACATAGCCAAAGATACACCATTTCAAAAATTTCTACATGCACAGTTCAGTGACATCCACTCTGCTCTTCCAGTTGTGCTGCCATTCTCACTTTAGATGAAGGTTTACAGAACAAAATAATTTCTCATGAAATAGTATACATGTTGCCCTATGACAGTGGTTAAGAACCCCACTACAGGTCAACGCTGTCTTTACTCAACCTTGGGTTCCTTATTACCAGCTTTCTTATCCCCTTCTGCCTTCTAGTCTTTGTCCCTGGAATGCTGTGCCTCATTAGTTGTGATTTGTTTTATGAGGCTGTCTAATCCCAGGCTGAATAGTGAATCTCGGAAGTGATATCACCACTGAGATAAAAGGGTGTCTGGGGGCCATGCTTTCGGGGTTTCTCCAGTCTCCTTTAGGCCAGTAAATCTGGTCTTTTTTTGTGTGTGTTAGAATTTTGTTCTACATCTTTCTCCAGCTCTGTCCAGAACCCTTTGTTGTGATCTCAGTCAGAGCAGTCAGTGGTGGTAGCCGGTCGCCATCTAGCTGTACTAGACTCCGTCTGGTGGAGGCCTTGGTAGCTGTGGTCCATTAGTCCTTTGGACTAATCTTCTCCTTGTATCCTGTTCTCTTCATTCTCCCTTGCTCACAAAGGAGTGAGACCAGTGGAGTATCTTAGATAGCTGCTCACAGGCTTTCAAGACCCCAGACACTAGTCACCAAGGTAGAATGTAGAACATTGTCTTTATAAACTGTGTTATGCCAGTTGAGCTAGATGTTCCCTGAGACCATGGTACCCACAGCCCTCCGGCCAGCAATTCAGTCCCTCAGGGAGTTTGGATGTGTCTATGGTGCTTCCATGACCTTTCCACTTCCTCATATTTTAATAAAACTTTTTTAATAAAGTCATATGTTGTTATTTGTATTCTGCTAATTGGGGAATATTAGACCATACAACAGGCTGCATCACACAGGTGATCCATCTGGCATATGTAACTGAAACTTGCCAGGTTGAGTCTTTATAAAAAGCATAATACAAGGTGCAACTTGTACACAACACTAACAGGGAACATGAATAATTACAGTAAGGAAAATAATGGAAGACTGGGCTGAGGGTGCTGGTCAGGGAAAGGAAACCCCAGACCCTGGCATGAAGTACCTTCTCTACTACATTCCCCTCTACTGCAGAGGTGGGGAGTATATCTGAGATATACTGTGTTCTTGTAAAGGAGGCTTCCTGTGTTGTATCTCTGTGCTCTACATACACAGTCATATGTGGCCATGTCTATACAATCCAGATTGGTCATTCCAAGGAAAACCCTGTTTTTGGAGGTGTCCTTGGAGATTGTGAGCTGGCTCTTTAGAGATGGATTGTAATACTCGCCATCATCCCACCATATATGTGCTAGCCACTCCAGTGCCTTCCCTGGGAGCTAACGGATCCATCTGACACAAATATCACTGAGAACCCAGAGAAGGTGCAGGTAGCTTTAGGGTCTGGCTGAGTTTTATCAGCCCAGGACCACATTCCTTTAGGGTGACCTGGGAAAAGACCCCTTTGGAGTAAACACAAGAAGTTAAAGCAGATTCAAGATGAGAGTTTTTTCATCCCTGTGGGATTCCTGAACAGTGTACTCACAGGAAGGAATGATTAGCACAGAGGAGTAGGACAAAACATGTCCATGGTGGAGCACAGGAGTCACTGTTGCAGTGTTAAGGATCAGCTTATCAATTCAGGAGAGGGTGGGGCTGGTAGAAATTTGCATTTCCCTTAAACAGATCCTGACTCTATAGAGTGAATCCAAGTCTCAGTGTGCAGTAGGGGAACGAGTCTGTGATGCAGCAGTGTGTCTTTGATGTGTGTTTACAAGCCTTGGTCTCACTGAAGGACACCCTCTCCATTGTAGATCCACGGTGTCAAGACATGAATTTCTTCGAACTGTAAGATGCAATGAAGGCTATCAGGGTCTGGTTACAACAAGGAGTGTCCTGCCCTTGATTACTCGATCGAGGACACTTGCCCTTGTGACTCCTGTTCTGAGCTGTGTGACTAGATATCGAGAAAAAATTCTGTTGCCATCAAGTTGATTCAGACTCATAGATAGGTGTTATTTCTGCCTTCAAGAAGCAGAGAGGTGTGTGCTTGGGAAGAGTAAAGGTTATTCCCAATTGCTCTTTTAGCCTCTGCATGATAAGAAGAGTGAAGGAGGAATTAATTAAATGAGATAGTCAATACACAGATCACTTCATTTTACTGTGTAAACAATCCAGTACCAACCTATGCCTCCCCTGGTGTGTGCTCCTGAGTGTGTCAGCACTGATGTCTGCATTTCTGTAGGAGCAGCCAATGTATACTCAACCTTATGATTGTGCCCAACAAGTCCCTGTGAGAGACAGATGACTGCCTCTCTGCCTTCCTCCTTCTCATCCCATGACCAAGTAGACGTGTTGGACAGTTAGAGTGGAGGACTTTCAGGGGAAAAGTTTGCTGACAGCAAGTTCTCTCCTAGGCTTCTCCATACTTGTACCGGAATTTATCCCCATGCTTGTAGGGGCCTGAAGACTTCTCAAACTCATGTGTTCCTCATTGAAACATAAAGAAATGTGCAGATATTGGACATTTCTGGAATGACACAAGGAAAACATTCAAAATCTGTATAATAAAGGCACTGGTGAAATCCAATAGAGTCTGAAGGGAGAATACAGATCAGTAAAATTCTGCCCATAACCATCTCACATCTCTTCCCTGAGGATTCAAAGCCTTATTCTGCAGGAGAAAGGACCTGAACAAAAAGCTGAGTTCACTTGTGTAAAACCAGTGCAAGTGGGGAAAAAATAAATGGAGAAAAATACAACACTTTACTCTGGGGGAGGGGCAGTAAGTCATGGTACGTTCAAGATGGCCTCTGCGGGAAGGACTGGGACAATTGGAAGGCCACACTCCACACCCAAGTTTACACTTTCTACCTAAGAATGAGGCTTTGTCGGAAGAGCAGAGAAAACCACTTTTAACCCAAATACCACCACCACATTAACAAGTATCAAATTAAATGACCCTGAAATTCATCAGGAAGTGCTGAAATGGCAGATTCTCCATGGACCGCACAAAACAAAGGCACAAAGCTTAAAAGGAGGGGAACAATAAGATATCATTAGAGTAAAATGAAGTCTCTGGTGCCCATAGGAAAAGAAAACTTCAAGTCTGGTAGCTAGACAACAATAAACTCCATATGCATTCATAACCAGATTCACTGAAGGCTTCATGAGAAAGGACTAACAATGGTAGGGTGTGATCATCTCCAAGGAGACAAATAATAATAATAAATAAAATAAAATGGATTACTGTTCTTTCAAAATGTCGCTTTAAACAAATATTATGGGCAAAGCATAGAGAAAGACAACAATATTTGTGGACAAACTATCAAAGTGAGATACAAATAAGACACAGATACCAGAATTATCAAACTAAACAGGAAAGTTAAAATAATTATGACTAATATGTTAAAAGCTCTAAAGGAATGGGTAAATAGATTTTATTATCAGATAGGTACCCTCAACAGAGTGATGGAAACTATAAACTTGGCCCAATAGATGCAAGGCCAAGATGACAGAACAGTCAGATGCTTTCTGTCATCCCTCTTACAAAAAAGACACCCCCCCTCCAAAATAGAATCTATTATAGATGACAATTTAAAGTCTTGATTATCAAATAAAAAGTTAAGTCTTGGAATGAACCACAGGAGAAGGAGAAAAAATTCTAAAGCAGTGAAGTGCCCGTCACACAGTCACTGGGGCCCTGCTGGCTGGATTGGCCGGCGCGCGTAAGCTGAGGTGAGCAGAATCCTTCAGTACAAGTCTCACCACATCAGGTTAGGCGGAACAGCAGTGAGTGTGCACACATCTCTGGAGCCAGGTGTAAGTCGTTATGAACCTGTGAAAGTTAAGTGTAAGCATCTAACCTACTACTTGGGGGCAAAATAACCCCTCCCTCTACCAGAGTTTCATAGCAGAGAAGTATTGCCTTCCCCTCACCTACCCCCTAGCCTGCTCCACTCAGGCACAGCCAGGTAGTATTGAACAACTGTCATGTCCAGTAAGCCTGGAACTCATGGCTATCTGTGCCCACACAAGTCTCACACCTTTAAAAAATGTCATATCCCCTAAGTTGGGAACTAAAAGCTAGTCGGAAGGGTCTGCCCCTTAACCCAGCCACAGGCATAAAGAGTCCAGAGACCTCTAGTGCTCTTCACCCCTGCCTAGACCTGTGTGGGCTGATTCAACACCACATGCCCTCATTTGCATAAAGCAACAAGGCATATACCTGAAGTCCATTTTCAACTGCAGCAGCCAAAGGATAGCTGTAGATTCATGATATTTGACACAGCCCTGCCCCTTAAGCATGGACCCCACCCATCCACACCAAGGGCCCAGGGCTGGTGGTACCACCTGCTACATCTAGTCACCCATGAAAGGGGTCTGAGAATAAGTAGTGCCTCCCAGTTCTTCCAGCCAACAACACTGGGTGCCCAAGGACCAGGTTCAATGAGCCCCCACTAAATTCTTTAGGGGATGGGGACATGCCCTCCACTCAGGCACCTGGGGACAGCCATCAGCACCCTGCATAGCTCCACACATAATCTACTGCAGCCAGATACCTGTGCCTGTTCCGAATACCCCTACCAGCCCTTCCTATCTAGGACAGTAGGTGAGAGTCTGCACCACACACTTGGTGACCGATGACCTGGACACCTGTGTCACACCAGCACAAAAAAGTGAAAGACTCCTGGGGTCACACACCTAATAGCTGCTCTGACCACCTGGGCATAGGATGTGAGAGCTTCAAAGATGCCAGTATTACTCCCAACAGCAGCCCAGTATAAATTCTTTTCCAATGCACATGGAACATTCTCCAGGTTAGACTACATTTTAGTCCACAAAGCAAGCCTTAACATAGTCAAAAACATTGATATATTACTCAAAAGTATTTTTTTAGCAGCTGAGCTCCTTTTAATAAATATTTTTATTGTACTTTAAATGAACGTTTACAAAACAAATAGTTTCTCATTAAATAGTACACATATTCTTTTTGACACTGGTTAACAACTCCACAGCATGTCAACACTCTCCCTTCTCAACCTTGGGTCCCCTATTACCAGCTTTCCTGTCCCCTCCTGCCTTCTAGTTCTTGTCCCTGGGCTGTTGTGCCCCATTAATCTCATTTTGTTTTATGGCACTGTCTAATCTTTGGCTGAAGGGTGAACCTTGAGAGTGACTTCATTACTGAGCTAACAGGGTGTCCAGGGGCCATACTCTTTGGGTTTCTCCAGTCTCTATAAGGCCAGTTAGTCTGGCCTTTTCTGTGGGTTAGAATTTTATTCTACATTTTTATCCATTTCTATGACCCTTTTTTGTGATCTCAGTCAAAGGAGTCAGTGGTGGTAGCTGAGCACTATCTAGTGGTACTGGACTCAGTCACAAAATATCATTTCTGACCATAATGTCATAAAAGCAGAAATCAATAACAGAAATAGCAAGGGAAAAAATCAAATACTTGTAAACTGAACAACACGTGGCTTGAAAACTACTGGATTAAAGAAGAAATCAAGGATAGAATAAAGAAATTCATACAATCAAATGAGAATGAAAACACATCTTATCAGAACCTTTGGGACACAGCAAAAGCAGTGCTTAGAAGTCACTTTGTAGCAATAAATGCACCCATGTGAAAAGAAAAAAAGGGCCAAAATCAGAACATCAACCCTGCAACTCAAACAAATACAGAGAGCAGAAAAGAAGCACTCAGGCACTAGAAGAAAGGAAATAATACAGATTAGAGCAGAAATAAACGAAATAGAGAATAGAGAAATACATATTCAATAAGAACAAAAGTTGGATCTTTGAAAAGATCAACAAAATCGACAAACCATTGGCCAAACTGACAAAAGAAAAACAAGAGAGAAAGCAAATAATCCAAATAAGAATCAAGATGGATGATATCACAAGAGACTCAACTGAAATAAAAAGTATCATAACAGAATACTCTGAAAAATTGTACTCCAACAAATTTGAAAAACTAGAGGAAATGGCCAATTTTCTAAAAAACAAAACCCTTTGCCATCGAGTCAATTCCTTCTCATATTGACCCCATAGGACAGAGTAGAACTGCCCCATCAATTTTCCAAGGAGTGCCTGGTGGATTTGAGCTGCCAACGTTTTGGTTAGTAGCTATAGCTCTTAACCACTATGCCACCAGGGTTTCCTCTAAAAAACACTACCTACCTAAACAAACATAAACCAAGATATAAAAACTAAATAAACCCATAGCAAAAAAAGAGATTGAAGAGATAATAATAATAATAAAAAAAATCCCAACCAAAAAAGCCCTAGACCAGACAGCTTCACTGGAGAATTCTACCAAACTTTCAGAGAAGAGATAACATCTTTACCACACTACTAAAGGTATTTCAGATCATAGAAAAGGAAGGAATAATCCCGAACTCATTCTATGAAGCCAGCATATCCCTGATACAAAAACCAGGTAAAGACAACACAAAAAAAGAAAATTTCTGACAAATATCCCTCAAGAACATAGACATAAATATCTTCAACAGAATTCTAGCCAATAGAATTAAACAGCATATCAAAAAAAAAAAAAAAAAATCATCGTGACCAACAGGTATTCATACCAGGTTTGCAGGGATGGGTCAACATTAGAAAATCAATTAAGGTAATCCATCACATAAATAAAACAAAAGACAAAAACGATGTGATATTCTCAATTAATGCAGAAAAAGTATTTGACAATGTCCAAAATCCATGCCTGATTTAAAAAAAAAAAAAATCTCAGCAAAATAGGAATACAAGGAAAATTCCTCAACATAATATAGGGCATTTATAAAAAGCCAACAGCCAACAGTAAACTGAGAGACAGAAAGTATTCCCCTTGAGAATGAGAACAAGACAAGGATACCCTTTATCACCACTCTTTTTCAACATCGTGCTGGAGGTCCTAGACAGAGGAATAATGCAAAAAATAAATAAATAACGGGCACCCAAATTGCTAAGGGAGAAATAAAAGTATCCCTATTCATAGACGATATGATCTGATGCACAGGAAACCCCAAAGAATCCATCAGAAAATGACTGGAGTTAGTACACAAATTCAGCAAAGTATCAGGATACAAGATAAACATACAAAAATCAGTTGGATTCATCTACACCAAGAAAGACATCTTTGAAAAAGAAATCACCAAATCAATACCATTTACAATAGCCCCCAAGAAGATTAAGTACTCAGGAATAAGTATAACTGGTGATGTAAAAGACTTATTCAAAGGAAACCACAAAACACTGCTGTAAGAAACCAAAAGAGATCGACCTAAATGGTAAACCTACCATACTCATGGTTAGGTAGACTTAACATTGTGAAAATGTTAATTCTGCCTACAGCAATCCATAAATACAATGCAATCTCGATGCAATTACCACAGCATTATTTAAAGAGATGTACAGGCAACTCACCAACTTCATATGGAGTGGAAAGAGGCCCTGCATAAGTAAAGCATTATTGAAGAAGAAAAACAAAGTTGGAGACCTCACACTACCTGACTTTATAACCTATTATACTGCCACAGTAGTCAAAACAACCTGGTACTGGTATAACAGACACCTAAACCAATGGAACAGAATTGAGAATTCAGAAGTAAATCCATCCACCTATGAGCAGTTGATATTTGACAAAGGCCCAAAGTCCGTTAAATGGGGAAAAGACGTTCTTCTTAAGAAATGGTGCTGGCATAACTGGCTATCTGTCTGCAAAAAAATGAAAGATGATCCATAGTTCACACCATACACAAAAACTAACTCAAAATGGATCAAAGACCTAGATATAAAATCTAAAATGATAAAGATTATGGAAGAAAATATAGGGACAACACTAGAAGCCCTAATACACGGCACAAATAGTATACAAACCATAACTAACAATGCAAAAACAGCAGAAGAGAAACTAGAAAACAGGGAGCGCCTAAAAATCAAACATTTATGATCATCAAAAGATTTTACCAAAAGAGTAGAAGTTGAACCCACAGCCTGGGAAAAAATTTTGGCTATAATATATCCAATAAGGGTCTAATCTCTAAAATCTACAAGATACTGCAATACCTCAACAACAAAAAGACAAATAATCCAATTAAAAAATGGACAAAACATATGAACAGACACTTTAACAAAGAAGACATTGAGGCAGCTAACAAACACATGATGAAATGCTCACCGCCATTAGCCATTACAGAAATGCAAATCGAAACTACAATAAGATACCATCTTGCCCCAACAAGGTGGACACTAATCCAAAAAATACGAAAAAACAAATGTTGGAGAGGTTGTGGAGAGATTAGATACTGCTGGCGGGAAAGTAAAATGGTACAAACACTTTGGAAAACCATTTGAAATTTTCTTAAAAAACTAGAAATAGAAATTCCATGTTATCCAGCAATCCCACTGCTAGGAATGTATCCTAGAGAAACGAGAGCCATCACACGAATAGACATAGGCACACCCATGTTCATTGAAGCACTATTCACACTAGCAAAAAGATGGAAATAATCTAAATGCCCATCAACGGATGAATGGATAAACAAATTTCAGCACATACACACAATGGAATACTATAAAAAGATTAAGAACAAATAATGAATCCATGAAACATCTCACAACATAGACAAATCTGGAGGACATTATGCTGAGTGAAATTTGTCAGTCACAAAAGAACCAATGTTGTATAAGACCGCTATTATAAGAACTCAAGAAAAGATTTGAACACAGAAAAAAACATTATTTGATGGTTACAAGGGTGGGACAGGAGGGGGAAGGGGATTCGCTAACTAAATAGTAGACGAAGATTAATTTTGTGAAGAGAAGGACAACACACAATATAGGGGAAGTCAGCACAACCGGGCCAAAGCAAAAGCTAAGAAGTTTTTGGGACACATCCAAATACTTTCAGGGACAGAGTAGCTGGGGCTAGGTTCTGAGAAGCATAATTTCAGGGACATCCATATGATTTAGCATAAGAAATTTTATTAAGAAAATGTTCTACATCCCACTTTAGTGAGTGACTTCTGGGGTCGTAAAAGTTTGTAAGTGACCACCTAAGATACGTCAATTGGTCCCACCCCATTTAGAGCAAAGGAGAATGAAGAATATGAAAGATACAAGGAACATATTAGCCCAAAGGAATAAGGAACACATAAACCAGAGACTCCACCAGCCTGAGGTCAGAAGAACTAGGTAGTGCCCAGCTGCCACCATGACTGACTTGACAGGGAACACAACAGACAGTCCTGGTCAGATTAGGAGAAAAAAGTAGAACAGAATTCAAGTTCACCTAAAAAGACCAGACTTAATGGTCTGACAGAGACTGGAGGAACTCCAAAAACCATGGCCCCAGACACACTGTCAACCCACAACCGAAATCATTCCCAAAGCCCACTCTTCAAACAGAGATCAGACAGGACTATCACACAAAAAAATAATACACTCAAGGAATGTGTTTCTTAGTTCAATCAGATATAGGAGATCAAATAGGCAGTTCTTTTCCAAAAGCAGAATGAAAAGGCAAGAAAGGACAGGAACTGTTGGACAGGAAGCAGGGAAACTGGAAGGGGGTGGGAGTGTGCTGTCACTTTGGGGGATTGCAACTAATGTCACAAAACAATATGTATGTAAGTTTTTGTATGAAAATTTGAGCTATAAACTTTCACCTAAAGCACACACAAAGAAAATCTAAAGGAAATTCTATAATTAAATAAAGTCACACAGTAGCAGAAATGAACAATGCCTTTTATGGGATCTTCCATAGATTTGACACGACTGTGAAAAGAAACTGAACTTGAAACTGTGTCAAAAAATTACCCAAACTGAAATGCAAATATAAAATGAATGCGAAAAAACCCAACAGAATATCCAAGAGCTATGGGACAATATCAAACCGTGTAATATAGGTGTCATTGGAATCTCAAAGTGGAAGACAGAGAACAGCAAAGAAGAAATATTTATAGAAAATACACACACACACATTTTTGAACTACTTAAAGACAAAGAAAAGGAGACAATCTTGAAGGGAAAGAAAGGATACGTTCCTTACAGAGGAACAAAAAAATAACTACAGAAGGCTTCTTGTAAAATCATACAAGTAAGGAGATGATGTGATATACTTCATACTGAAAGAAAAATAAATTCTACCCAGAATTCTGCATACAATGAAAATATGCTTTCAAAGAGACAGAGGACTATCTATCAATTCAACCTGTCCTATCTCACAGACACCTCCATGAGAACCCCCAGAGGTACTAGCAGACTCATAGCAATGTGGTCAAGTGACCAGTCTCTTTTCCCTCTCCCTTTCCATCTCTCTCTGTATATATGTAATGATATATATAATGGTATATTTATAATGATGTATACATATATATATACACATAGGCTCTATTTCTCTAGAGAACACTAAAACATTTAGCTAGATTTAATCTCTTAACAAATCATGTTTATTGTTTCATTTATATCTGATCAAACAATATTATTATCTTGATATTGTCAAAATATCTAAAGATGTGTTTGATATACATTTTTCAAATGCATAAAAATGTGTGTTATTTATTATTTTTTTCTAATATGCACGATTATTCTCTTCTTACTACATTCTTTGTTGATTTAAAACATCTAGTGTTAATTTTTTTTTGTAGATGAGACGTCATGTTTTACATGGAGATTTTATAATGTTTTCCGTTTTTTTGGTTCAAATTATATAATTGCCATTAAATTTCATATTTATTCAAAATATCTATCTATAACTCGTGTTTATGTTAAGAGTTTATGTCAGAGTTGAAACCTTTTTCTAGTACCTGGTAATTTTAATAGACTTATTTTTGTCTATCTTTCTGATAACTCTAACAAAGAAGTATGATTATTTCTAAAGAATTTCATCTTCTGTTGTTCTGTTACTTTTAGGGAAAGTAACTTCAATCATAAGAATTTCCAGTGGGCGTTAAAAAGATACTGAAGGAATACTATCAACAACTCCATGACCACAAATTTGATAAGTTAGATAAAATGATCCAATTCCTTAAAAACATAACACATTTACACAAGGGGAAATGCGCAATACAAATAAGCCTACAGCTATTAAATATGAGTTGCCCTGGTGACACAGTGGTTAAAGCACTTGGCTGCTTACCAAAATGTCAGTAGTTTAAACCCACCTGAAGTTCCACAAGAGAAAGATGTGGTAGTCTGCTTCTGTAGAGATTTACAGCCCTGGAAAACCTATGGGACAGTCCTATTCTATCCTAAAGAGTTGTTATGAGTTGGAATTGACTCAAGGCAAAAAGTTTAGTTTTATGAGTTTATTAAATATGTTGATTAATCTGACAAAAAACTTCCAAAACAGAAAGAACCAGGACCAGGTAGATTCACTGGTTATTTCAAGCAAATATTTAAAAAAATAATTACCATGAATTCTTCTCTAAGTCTTCCAAAAAAAACAGAAAAGGAGGGAGCACTTCTTAACTAACTCTATGATGCCATGGCAGGATTATGAAAATACTGAACCAGACAAATACATTACAAGAAAAGAAACTAAAAACCAATCTTTCATGAACATAACTGCAAATATCCTCAACAAAATATTAGCAAATAAAAACTGGAATTAACAAAATTCCAATAATTTTTAAAATAATTATATACCATAATCAAGTACAATTTATCTCAGATATGAAAGATTGGTTCAACATTCCCACTTTGATTCATGTAATTCATCATATCAGCCGACAAAAGAAAGAAATAATAAGAGCATACCAATAGCTATAGAAAGGCATTCAATAACATCCCACACACATTCATGATAAAAATTCTCCCAAAAATAGGAATAGTAGGGAACTTTTTCAACTTGATAAAAAAATTACACAAACCAAAAATTATAACCGTCATCATGCTATAGGTGTTTCATCCTCATAACAGGAACAAGGCAAAGATGTCCTCTCTCACCACTGCTATTCAACTTTGTACTGGAGGTCCTAGTTAATGATATAAGATAAGAAAATCAAATAAAATATATCTTGATTGGAAGAAAGAAATAAAACTTTCTTGCTTTATGGGTGTTATGATTATGTAGAAGAATCCTAAAGCATTAAAAAAAAAATTCCTGGAAGTAATAAATGATTATAGCAAGACTGCAAGATAGAAGGTTAATATAAAAGTCAGTTACATAGTTACACACCAGCAAAGAATACTTGAAATATGAAATTAAAAACACATTACTTACATCATCACAAAAAATAATTTTAATCTATAAAATATGTACAAGATCCAAATGAGAATAACTAAAAAAATCTGAAGAATGAAATCAAAGACGATCTAAATAAATATTTACATGTTCATGAATAGATATCTATTATTATTAAGATGTCATTTCTCTCCAACTTGATCTATAGGTTCAAATCCATCACGACAAAATTTGAGCAAGTTATTTTGAGGATAACATCAAATTAATTTAATTCTAAAGTTTATACGGGAATCAAAAGACTCAGAATTGCCAACACAATACTAAAGAACAGCAAAGGTGAAGGACTGATGTTAACTGACATCAACACCTATAATAAAAGTACAAAATAAAAAGCACAAAAATTTCAGTATATATAAATTCATAATTAATTAATAAATTAATTCAGTATGTTGTTGTTAGGTGTCATCCAGTTGGTTCTAACTCATAACGACCCTATGTACAACAGAACAAAACACTGCCCGGTCCTGCACCATCCTCACAATCTTATGCTTGAGCCTACTGTTGCAGGCACTGTGTCAATCCATCTGGTTGAGGCTCTTCCTCTTTTTCACTGACCCTCCACTTTACCAAGCATGACGTCCTTCTCCAGGGATTGATCCCTCCTGATAACATGTCCAAACTATATGAGACCTAGTCTCTTTATCTTTGCTTCTAAAGACCATTCTTGTTGTACTTCTTCCAAGACAGATTTGTTCGTTCCTTTGAAAGTCCATGGTATCTTCACTATTCTTCGCCAACACCACAAGTCAAAGGCATCAATTCTTCTTTGGCCTTCCTTATTGATTGTCCAGCTTTCACATGCATATGAGGTGATTGAAAACATCATGGCGAGGGTCAAGTGCACTTTAATCTTTAATCTTCAAGGTGATGTCTTTGCTTTTCAACACTATAAAGAGGTCTTTTTTAGCAGATTTGCCCAATGCAATGCATCTTTTGATTTTGCAATTGCTACTTCCATTGGTGTTGATAGTGGGTCCAAGTAAAATGAAATCCTTGACAAATTCAATCTTTTCTCTGTTTATCATGGTGTTGCTGATTGGTCCAATTGTAAGGATTTTTGTTTTCTTTATGTTGAGGTGTAATCCATACTGAAGGCTGTGGTCTTTGATCTTCATCAGTAAGTGCTTCAAGTCTTCTTTACTTTCAGCAAGCAAAGTTGTGTTGTCTGCATAATGAAGGTTGTTAATGAGACTTTCTCCAATCCTGATGCCCTGTTCTTATTCATATCGTCCAGCTTCTCGGATTATTTGCTCAGCATGTAGATTGAACAGGTATGGTGAAATGATAACAATCCTGACGCACACCTTTCCTGCCTTTAATCCACCCAGTATCCTATCCCCTTGTTCTGTTTGAATGATTGTCTCTTCATCTATGTACAGATTCCACATGAGCACAGTTATGTGTTCTGGAATTCTCGTTCTGTGAAATGTTATTCATAATTTGTTATGACCCACACAGCCGAATGCCTTTGCATAGTCAACAAAACACAGATAAACATACTTCTGGTATTCTCTGATTTCAGCCAGGATCCATCTGACATCAGCAATGATATCCCTGGTTCCATGCCCTCTTCTGAATCTGGTTCGAATTTCTCGCAGTTCCCTGTTGATATACTGCTGCAGCCACTTTTGAATGATCTTTGGCAAAATTTTATTTCGGTGTGATATTAACAATATTGTTTGATAATTACCGAATACAGTTGAATCATCTTTCTTTGGAGTAGGCATAAATATGGATCTCTTCCAGTTGGTTGTCCAGGTAGCTGTCTTCCAAATTTCTTGGTATAGAAGGGGAGCACTTCTTTGTTCACTGCAATCAGTTCCTGATCGTATATTACCTCCTGAAATGATTGAACGTTGATCAACTCTTTTTGGTATAGTGACTGTGTATTCCTTCTATTTTATTTTGATGTTTCCTGTGTCGTTTAATATTTTACCTGTAAAAAATAAAAAGCAAACCCATTACCTTCAAGTTGATGCTGTCTCACAGCAACCCTGTAGGACAGAGTAGAAATGCCTCATAGAGTTTCCAAGGAGCAACTGGTGGATTCAGACTGCTGACCTTTTGATTAGAAGCTGAATTCTTAACCACTGCACACCAGAGTTTCCAATTTCCCTGTAGAATCCTTCAATATTGAAACTCGAGGCTTCATTATTTTCTTCAATTCTTTCAGCTTGAGAAATGCTTGTTTTCTATCTCCAGGTCTTTGCACATTTCATTATAATACTTTACATTGTCTTCTTGAGCTGCCCTTTGAAATCTTCTGTTCAGCTCTTTTACTTCATTTCTTCCTTTTGCTTTCCCTACTTGTTCAATAGCAAGTTTCAGAGTCTCTTCTGACATCCATTTTTGTCTTTTCTTTCTTTCCTGTCTTTTTTTTTATGACCTCTTGCTTTCTTTTCTGACGTCCTTCTTGTCATTCTAAAGCTCATCTTGTCTTTGGTCATTAGAGTTCAATGTCTCAAATCTGTTCTTGAGATGGTCTCTAAATTGAGGTGAGAGATAGACTCAAAGTAGTACTTTTGCTCTAGTGGGGTTGTTCTAATTTTTTTTGGTTTCAGCTTGAACTTGCAGAGGAGCAATTGATGTCTTCCACAGTCAGCCCCTGGCCTTGTTCTAACTGATGATATTGAGCTTTTCCATCGTCTCTTTCCACAGATGTAGTCAATTTGATTCTTGTTTATTTCATCTGGTGAGGTCCAAGTGTACAGTCAACATTTATGTTGGTGAAAAAAGGTATTTAAAACAAAGAAATCATTGGTGTTGCAAAATTCTATCCTGCTATCTCCAGCATCGTTTCTATCACCAAAGCCGTATTTTCCAATGACAGATCCTTCTATGTTTCCAACTTTCCCATTCCAATCAGCAATAACTATCAACCCATCCTAATTGTATGTTCGATCAATTTCAGACTGCAGAAGTTGGTAAAAATCTTCAATTTCTTCATCTTTGCCCTTAGTGGTTGGTGGGTAAATTTGAAAAATAATCGTATTAACTAGATTTCCTTGTAGGTGTATGTATATTATCCTATCACTGACAGCATTTTTCTTCAAATAGATCTTGAAATATTCCTTTTGACAATGAATGCAATGCCATTCTAATTCAAGCTGTCATTCCCGTCATAGTAGACCTTATGATAATCCAATTCTAAATGGCCAATATCAGCCCATTTCAGCTCACTAATGCCTAAAATATTGATATTTATGTGTTCCGTTTCATTTCTTATCTTTTCCAATTTTCCTAGATTCATACTTATTACCTTCCAATTATTAATGGATGTTTGCTGCTGTTTCTTCTCATTTGGAGTCATGCCACATCAGCAAATGAAGGTCCTAAAAGCTTGAAACCATCCATCTCTTTAAGGTTGACTCTACTATGAGGAGGCAGCTCTTCCCTAGTCATATCTCGAGTGCCTTCAACCTGAGGGGCCCATCTTCTGACACTATATCAGACAATGTTCTGCTGCTATTCAGAAAGGTTTCACTGGCCAATTCTTTTCAAAAGTAGATTTCCGGGTCCTTCTTTCTAGTTGTCTTAGTCTGGGAGCTCAACTGAAACCCGTCTCCCATGGATGACCCTGCTGGTATTTGAATACTTGTGGCATAGCTTCCAGTATCTCAGCAACATGCAAACGCCCCCATTACAATAAACTGACAGACACATGGAAGAATTCAGTATATATATATATATATACATACACACATATATATATACATATATATACATATACACATATACATATATATGTACATATATATGTACAACCCATTGCTGTCGAGTTGATTCCCATTCATAGAGACCCTAAAAGACAGAGCAAAACTGCCCCGTTGGGTTTACAGGGCTGTAAATCTTTAAGAAAGCAGACTTCCATCTTTCTCCCACAGAGCAACTGGTTGGTTTGAACTGCTGACCTTACAGTTAACAAACCAGAACTTTACTGAGCCACCAGAGCTGCCTCATGTATACATATATATATATTCATATATATATATTCTCATGTGTATATATATATATTCCTTTTTTTAACTACATTTACAATATCTAAATTATTTAACATTCCTTGCATTGTATTAATTTTGTTATTTAAGATATATTTTGTGTGTATTATTTCAGTATCAATTTTGTTGCCTGAAACTAATAGATTAAATTAACTTTTCAAATTATTGTTGTTGTTAGTTGTCTTCGAATTGTTGCCGACTCAGTGATCCCATGCACAACATAACGAAACATTGCCCAGTCCTGCACCATCCTCATGATTATTGTTATCCTTGGGCCTATAGTTCCAGCCACTGTATCAATCTATCTCAATGAGGGTCTTAACTTTTTCGCTGATCCTCCACTTTATCAAGCATGATGTCCTTCTCCAGGAACTCATCTCTCCTGATAACACGTACAAAATATGTGAGATGAAGTCTCACCATCCTCACTTTCTAAAGAACATTCAGGATGTACTTCTTCCAAGATAGACTTTTTTGTTCTGTTGGCATTCCAAGGTATATTCAGTATTTTCTCCAACACCACAACTAAAAGGCATCAATTCTTCTTCTTTTCAAGAATTAATTGTAATTTTCAATATTACTGACTAATTTTTAGTAATTTCATAAAATTTATAATCTTTGCAAAGACCTTGATTTCCTTGGTCTCTCACACTCTCACCGTGTAGTCACCTCATTTGTTGATCTCTGTTAACTCAGTTATTTATATATATGTGTATATGAATACGTATGTATATATGTACGTATGTATATAGAGTGATGAATATTTCCGTGAACTTTTTCCCAAAATTTTGAACAATTTTATTTTCATGATCAAGTGTGTATTTGAAATTTCATAAATGGTACTTTACTGTATCTTTTTGGCCAGGTTTCTCATCATATTTAACAAAATGTGTTTCTTTGTGTCAAACTTAGGCATCTCCTTTTCAAAGAATCAGGATTCTTCCTTATCTTGCTTCATTATGGACTCCCTGTGTATATAATTTTCTCTTGGACCCAATATTTGTCGAGGTCAACTTCTACTTGGAAGCTCAGAAAATTCATTTAGGGCACTACCATTCTGAGACACACCATGATTATAATACATGGAATCTATTTAATCATTTCATAAAAGTATATTATTTAATGACCTTTTGGACTTTTTTTCTTATTAATAAAAGAAATACTAATATATATTACTGGATGCTTTTATATTTTTCTTATCTCTAATAATTTCCCATATTTTAATAAATTTTTAAAATAAAGTCATACATTGTTATTTGTATTCTGCTTATTTGGGATTATTAGACCATACAACAGACTGCATCACATGGGTGATCCATCTGGCATATGTAACTGGAACTGGTCATATTGAGTCTTTATAAAAAATGTAATGCAGTGTCACACTTGTATGCATCACTAACAGGGGACATGAATATGCGCAGTAAAGGAAATATAGAGAGACAAGTCTCTGAGACTGCTAGTTCAGGAAAGGAAACCCCAGAGCCTAGCAGGAAGTGCCTTCTCCATCACATTCTCCTCTACTGCAGAGGTGGGGTGTATATCTGAGAATCAGCCTGAATTCTTGTAAAGGAGGCTCTCTGTGCTGTATCTCCATGCTATCCGTGCACAGTAATATGTGTCTTTGTCTACAGGATACATACTAGTCATTCTAAGGAACACCTGGTTTTTGGAGGTGTCCTTGGAGATTGTGAGACAGCTCTTTAAAGATGGATTGTAATTCTTGTTCTCATTCCACGATATGTGTGCTAGCCACTCCAGTGCGTTCCCTGGGGGCTGATGGATCCATGCAACACCAATATTACTAGTGCTCAGTGGGAATTCAGAGAAGGTGCAGGTCAGTGATAGGGTCTGGCTGGGTTTCATCAGCCTAGGACCAGACTTCTTCAGGGTGACCTGGGAAAGGGCCCATGTGAAGTAAACACAAAAAGAAGTTAAAGCAGATTCAAGATGAGAAAAAATAGTTTTTTCATCCCTGTGGGATTCCTGAACAGAGTACTCACAGGAATAGATGGTTAGCAGCAGAAGATTAGAACAAAGCATATCCGTGGTGGAGCACAGGAGTTATTGATGCAGTGTCAGAGATCAGCTTTTCAACTCAGGAAAGGATGGGGCTGGTTGAGATTTGCATTTCCATTTAACAGGTCCTGACCCCATAGAGTGGACCCAAGTCTCAGGGTGTGGTAGGGACTGAGTCTGTGATGGAGCAACATTGTGCCTTTGATGTGGACTTACATACCTTGGTCTCAATGGAGGACACCCTGTCCATTGTAAAGTCCAAGGTGTCAGGACATGAATCACTTGGAAGTGCAAGATGTATGAAGGCTGTGAGGGTCTGGCTGAAACAGAATGTCCTGCCCCTGCTTACTTGATAAGGGACACTTGCCTTTGTGACTCCTGTTCTGAGCAGTGAGACTAGATATCATGAATATAAAATAAGATAAAGTGACGTTGCCATCAAGTAGATTCAGACTCATAGATAGGTTTATTCCTGCCTTCAAGAAGCCTAGAGTTTGTATGATTTGGGAGAGTGAAGATTATTCCCAAATGCTCTTTTAGATTGCTTGTGATAAGAAGAGAGAAGGAGGGATTTATTAAATGAAAGAGAGTCAACACACAGATCATTTGATATTCTTGTGTAAACAATCCTGTACCAACCTTTATATCCCCTGGTGTGTGCTCCTGAGTATGCCTGTACTCAAGCCTGCATTTCTGTAGGAATAGTCAATGTATAACCCACCTTGTTATTGTGCCCAATGAGCCCTTGTGAGAGACAGATGACTGCCTCTCTTCCTTACCCCGTCTAATTCCATAAGAGAGTGGACGTGTTAAATAGCTGGAGTAAAGGGCTGTCAGAGAAACAGTTTGCTAACAGCAAGTTTTCTCCCAACCCCTCTCTATAACTGCAGTGGAATTTATCTCCAGGCTTCTAGGGGCCAGGAGACTTCTCAAACCCCAATGTTCCTCATTCCTACATAAAGAAATGTGCAGACATTGGGTATTTCTAGAACGACACAATCCTGTATAGGCATGCTGACCCTTCTGATCTGTATGATGTTGTGAAAGATAGTTTTGCTCTGCTTCTGGAAATTAGGATAATTGCCTACCTCACAGTATCATTGTGAGTCTATATTTCTGCAATCATTTCAAGAACAGTGGTTTACACAATGGATCTATTACTGAGGGTTTTGACTGCCAGCAACAGAAAACCATATCTAAGAGGCAGTAATTGGTTTATTGGTTTATTGAACATAAACAGTCCTCTCAGAATCCGAGAAGAAACAGAGAGAAGAACCATGGACACACAGAAAACAGGGTGCTGGGACATAGGTGACATCTTTGAATTTTTTCAGAACCTCCCTTAAAAACAATTAGCTCCAACTGACTTTCTCAAGTCCTTGACTCATTTAATGATTCAGAATCTAGGAAAGTTTAAGTTTGGCTTAAATTTTGTTACAGACTCAATCAATGCATATCTCTGATAGTTGTCACTGAATGGAAAAGAGTGATTTTCAGAAAGAAAACAACGTGTTATTTTTCAAAGTTGAGGGATAGTGGATGTCATGCAAAGGTGTCATTTCCTGTGCAGTCTGGTCTCCTTACAACATAAGCATAGGTGTGTGCATGAGCCCACACATATACACAGGCAAAGATCCATACAAATACAGTTTCACATAGCTTCATTTTTCTATCTGATACATTGTAGCTGATTTATTTACTACAAAATTATCACATTGAACTCTTCTACAAAGGAAAAATTTCATTTAGTTAATGAGAAAAATATAAAAAGAAAGTCCACAACTTTTGAGTGATGATCAACTTACAGCTAATTTTCCCATAAACTCCAGTTGCCCAACACGTCTATTCGATGGAAATATTCTGTAATGGTGGGACTTAGTAGTACCTCAAACAACACCAGCATACTACATCTATAGTAAAATGGTGGTTTTGTTAGTGTTTTTAGCGTTTTTCACGTTCTGTCTTTTGCTTACAAGACTCAAAATATAGGGCACAGAGGGTGACACTTCTGGGGTCACCAGGTATAGCAGGTGGTGCTCACAGACATTGTCCACATATAGACTGTGTCCTGATCATTCCCAGAGATGATGGGGTGAGTTCCATTCACTCTGAGCTTGATTAATACTTTTATTGGACAGATGACCTGCCTGATCTCTCCTGGAATCAGGATGGGAGAAGGTACATGGAGTGGTCAAACACTGATCTGGAGCTCTGTGCGTTGAATTGTACAGTGCACACAGATGTGTACACAGAGCTAAAATTAATTGATGTTTACATATAAATTGTTGCATTTTATATGAGTTAATCACAGTGAAAGAGTTTAAAAGACATGGGAGGTATGACATACATTTCAAACTCAGTATTAGCAGGTAGATTGTTGCAGCATCTGAGAATTTTATTGTTTAAATTGAGAAAATTATAAACACTAAGGCCCTTCTGTTATTAAAGTTATGCCACATCAAATGGGAAAAAAGACACTACACTAATGAAAACACACACTATCACACAGACTCAAATAATAACATTTACATGTTGATACACACACTAACATACACAAGCATAGTATAAGGCACACTAACACATAAGTTAGCTCCTACATTAATGTATAAGCAGCAGCACACATACACACACTATCAAACATACATACAATATACACCCACACTAACAGAGAAACATACATTAGCACTCAGGTTAGCACACAGAAAAACACACACTAAAACACACATCCATTATAACAACCAAAGAAATACAGGCATTGATACTGTGTGAGGAACTTTTACATTTTGAGGTGACAGCAGATATAATTGGGATTTCAGAAATAAAATTAGTCATTCCATTCTAAAATTAAACTGAGGATTTTACTTCTATTCTCTTGATAATATTTAATTTCTGTTAAAATTTGCCATTTGAAAAACAAAGCTCAGTTGTCCTTGTTATGTTAATAGAGTTCCAGCAGCTGGCCTTAGAAAAAGTTTCACTGAGTTGTTAAAGTAAATTAGAGCCTATAGATAAACATGTTGTTTTAACTGCCTGAAAAGAAGTTCCTCAGCAAGCACCTAGGCATTATCTCTTGTTCTCTCAGCTAAATAAGCAGAGTTTATTTACACTTTCCTAATGGTTAGTTCTGTATCCAAAGATTCCAATTAAGTTGGCTCAGGGGCAATTATATCACTAAATTTTCATATCAAAATTTTGCATACTTTTCATTTTAGAAACAGTGCCTTAGTTAAACCGTATCAAGTTGAGAGATTTGTGTTAGAGTAGAAACTGATGTAAAGAAAATTTTACAGTTAATTGCCATCCTTGTAAATCTCACCTCTGTCCCTGCCATTGCTTTGATGTGAAACTGTTACACGTACTCACTCTACCTGTTAAATATCTCTTTATTGTGCCTGTAATCAGAGTATACCATTATAGACAAACCAAACACATGCACTCCTGCAGTTTATTCCTTCAATACATTTTATTTGCTTTTAATAACAAATTGGAATTGTGGCTTGATGACTTCACTAGGACAGCACACATGCTACTACACACAGAATAACTACAATAAACCACACAATAATATATGCATATTAACATACACAAACTCATGTACATACAGCAACATGCACCAGATGGACCCTGTGATCTGTGGATTCTGATTGCCCCCTGCAGCCCAACCCTCTCCCTGCAGGAGGTTTGTGTTAAGGCTCTCACTACCTTTCCCTCACTATGTCTCTCATACAGTAATATGCAAACATGTCCACAGCAGTCGCAAAGCTGGGCTGCTGGAGAACTGGTCCCTGGACAATCTTGTTACCGCAATAATGTGGATTGGAGCTGCCTGCCACAATAGCCAATTCTGAGACAGTGGTGATGTGAGCAGCAAGAGTTTTACTGTATATTGATATATATAGGAGACAGAAGGGAATAGATTCCTCCAAAAAACCCATCTCCCCAACTGGAGATAGTCTGAAGGCTTTTATAGGGACAGGATTATGCCTCTTAGAAGTTTGTGTTACTTCCCCTTGATGTGGTCATGTTTCAGATGAGTTAATCTTTTACTGGTATTCTTGGGAGTTATCTGGCTGCATCCTAGTTTTCTTGTTCCAAGATGGGTGCTTTGTTCAGTTTGTCATTCCTAGATCATTATCCCTTGTTTTCCACCCTCCAAGGAGGAACATCAGTTAATCTTAAAACTTTTGTATAGACTGGAACCAGAGGGGAAAAAAAAGATAGTGAGACAACGTGTCTGTTAGCAATGGAGAGTAAATAATAGTGAGCTGGGTTTATGCAGCTTCTTCCAGTGTCTAGAGAGGGAGAGTCTTCTGTAGGATTGGTTTAGGTAACTTTTACCACTTAACTTGTAGTGAGCTTCATGGGTGCACTGGGAAGAACACTTGTTCCATTCAAAGGACACAAGGCAGGAAGAATTGTAATCTCTGTCTCTTCTAACCCTTGTATCAATATTCACACTTCAATTAACCCCCTCCCTCCTTCCTTCTGTACTTGATTCATTAATTCATACATTAATATATTCATGTATTAACAAAACACATTTATGTTAAAGTAATTGCCACTACTTTAGGGGAAATAATATAAATGATTCTTGTGAATAGAAATACCTTATAAATCTTTTCAAGAGAGGAAGAGCTCACCATAGACAGAGGGTCACTCTATGTCTCATTAAAAGGGTTGCATTGCAAAATCATGAAAAATCTGCCCTCTCACAGTTTTGTGTCATTGAATCCTGAAATTGTGGCTACAATTAAACAGTGTTAGAAGGCATAACATAGCTCCATCCCTTCTCACTGGGTGACCCTGAGGATTTAGTTTTACCCCTCTGAGTTTCAGTTCAAAAAGAAGTAATTTGGGAATCATGGAAGTAACTTCTGTGTTAAATGTTAAATGTTAAAGTAGGGATGCAGTATTGTTAGCTATTATTATCACTGTCATCAGTGTTATAACCACTTCTTGGGAATCAGAGAGGACCTTTATGAGGCTTTATTTCTTACCACCAGGATAGCACAAGGAACTGCTGACTGTGACACCTGTGCAACTGGGACCTGTCACTCCACCCCCATTCTAGTGTCCCTACTCATACGTTGATATGCTTGGTTCCATATGTCTCTTACCATCCTTTTTCTCCATGTCATCCCATAAACATAACCTCCAATGCAGCACATTTCCAACTGGAATAAAATAATATATAATTGCCCTGCCTGAAGGTACTAAACCAAAACCTGTTGCTGTTGAGTTGATTCTGACTTATAGCGACCCTAAAGGGCAGAATAGAACTGCCCCATAGGATTTCCAAGGAGTGCCTGGTGGATTCGAACTGCTGACATTTTACTAAGCATCCTTAACTCTTAACCACTACGTCACCAGGTTTCTTGCCTGAAAGTAGGCAGTAGGAAAGTCACCAAAAGTAGGATGTGTTGACTAACAAATCTGAACCCTATGGATAGGACCTGGAGAAGTGGAATGACCTGCTGTAGAGCTTTGGAGGGGATGAGATGGCATCTGGCATCCAGAACAAGATAGTCCCATTACTTACCAAGGAGTCTCTGGGGTCTGAGTTTACACAGAGGATGCAATGTCTGTTCTAGTCTTCAGGGACTGATAGACCAGGAGGGATACTAATATAATAATTTTGCTCTCAGATTAAAAAAAAAAATGTAATAAGTGAGCATATGTTAATGTGGGTGTGAGTGGGTTTCTAGGGTCTGCTTATCCTCAGGAATGAAGAAAATATTAGATTACCTGTGATAACACAGAACCTGTGGCACTTGTAAATATTATTAAAGACAACTATATCTGGTATGTAGATTGTGTTAAAACTGTTATCAAAGACTTACCAGAAAGCAACATTTTGTAATATAAAAACAAAAGGAATAAAGATTTAAGTGAGATGCCTTTGAAGGTGACCAGTGATAGACACATTGTAATAAACCAGCCATCATAACTAGAGAGAGAATGAAATGATAGTGGTTTTATGTCGAAGATATGATAGGTCTGACTGATGGTTCCCCCCACCCCGGTAAGTGGTTGATAGGGAAACAAAGAATAAATTGTAACCATGGGAAATGGAGAGGCCAGATATTTGTCACTGTAAAACACAGAAGCCTGAACTCTGCAGTGTTCGTCGGTAATATTAAGTTCGTTGAATTTGTTGTTGCTGAATAATTCTAGCCAGGATATCAGGAAAGATGGTCAGTTGGGACAGAAAAAAAAAAAGTTCCTTACCGTCCTCCAATTCATTATCATATCTACATGTGACCCTTGGGACTGAGGTCATCATGTTCATACATGATGGAAGTCACCTGGAAAGTGAAGATGACATTCTGGGTGTATCAGGCAGGAAATTTGGAAGCAAAACTATATGAGTACATGCAACATTGAATTAACCAAGCTAGAAGTTACTCACATCTAGGTTTCTTGTTTCATTAGATTCTCAATATCTTCATTGTTTAGACATTTCAACTTGGTATTTCTTCATTTTGGCGTGTAAAAGCCACACAGGATAATGTGTCAATACTACTTCATGGAAAAAAAAAATTAAAATCAGCAATCCATCTCAGTTTAAAATGAGTCTGTGGTGGGCAGGGGACAGACAGGACACATGGATCAATAAGACGATTGAGCTTAAAGAGGAGGGCTTCTCCTTGGGGACATCAAGGAAAGAGAGATTTATATGACTACTTTGCTTAGAGTGAAATCACATGTATGAGAGGCAGTCCCTAGGGAAGTAGGAGATACAAGAAGAACATCACAAACATCCAAAAAAGTGGTTGAGTCAGCCAGTGAGATGAACAGAATCAACCTAGACACTGCAATCACCAATGAAGATGGTAGCTCTTGGGGATAAAAGAAGAAATCAGAAGCTAAGTTCTGAGTCATAACATCATCAGGGAAAGATTGGGAGATAAGTGCTGAGAAAAAAGGGGAGAAGCTGAAGAAACATAGGTGCGTGGTATAAACAAAAATTACACATTGTACTCTATGAGATTGTGAGATAATTTTTCCAGTGTTAATTGGAGGAATAATGAAGAAATGAAACTATCACTTCCTTAGGCATCACGGAATGCGTGAGCATAATTACCTGGGAGAAATTTGGACTATTATTGTGTGGCGCTGTAAGGAATCTGAATAAAAAGTTGAACAAGATATGAGGATTAAAAATTACAGAAGTAGTCCCCCAAAAGCACAAATATAGGGGAATTGATGATGGAAGAATATAGAGTGTTGGCTTGGGAAGAGCAAACACATAGCGCTTTAAGTGAGAAAATAAAAGATAGGAAAAATAGCCACCAGAAGATGTGCTGCCTCACCATGACAATAGTCCATTTTGCAGTGGAATGATAAGTAATTGCTGTGCTCAGTAGAGTCAAGATCTGTTATGGGGCTTACAGGGTGAAATCGTGGTCCCATTATTCATTAACTCTCCTACACAGGGAAGTTAATAATAGTTGCAGGTCAACAAAAACTAGTGTAAGGACGTAGAAAGAGTGATGTCATCCAGAAATCAAGAAATATGAGTCTGCCTTGGACAAAAGAACTGTATTGTCAGGGAAGAAATATCATTAAAGGAGGCTCCATGGAGGTTGGACACATCCAGTGTGGACCAGAATAGAGCTGAACACTCAGCATACAATGAGTACCTCAAGTGCTTCCCAAACTTCTCACGTTTAGAAATGTGACAACAACAGGTTAATCCTAAATACAATACACGGAGTCAGACCCTGACCCTCCACCCTAGCCTCATGCCTCTGTGCACCCCAAGGTGTAGTCAGCTGCTTGATAGCTCGTTGACCCCTATCATGTTGAGGTCATCAATCAGATATTTCCCAGAAATCACCTAGGCAAGAGGAAACCTCTGAGTTGAGCTTCAAGTCCAAAGGTCTTCCTGTCCCTCAGTGCTGACTCTGCATGATTTGGTCAGGTGTAACCTGAGAAGTGCTTAGAAGAGCTGTTATTTTATAACAGAAGCTTTCACTGTTATTAATGTCATAACATAAGTGCATAGGTGAGGCAAACCGAAGGATATCATAAAGTATACACAAACAAGCAAGCAAAAAAATCCATTCTCCTTGCCATTGAGTTGATTCTGATTCATACTGACCCTACAGGACAGAGTAAAGCAGCCCCTTAGGATTTCCAAGGAGCTGCTGGAAGATTTGAACTGCTGATCTTTTGGTTAGCAGCCGTAGCTCGCTGTAGCTCTTAACCACTGCATCGCCAGGGCTCATAAAGTGTAGTGATAATTGTTGTAGGGGAAAAACATCATAAAGTTTAGTAAAGGAAAAATGGCAGAACTAGGAAGCAGACAAGCATGCTGCCAGAGCTAGAATGTCTGCCCGAATCCAGGGAAATATCACAGAACAGACAAAAGTGAGAAAATGGACAAGCATGCTGCCACAGCCATGTCTGCCCAAGTCCAAACACTATTACAGAATAGGCAAGAATGGGAAAACCAACAAGCGTGCTGCCACAGCCATATCTGCCAGAGTCCAAAGAACAGTTACAGAGCCATCAGTATATATTCACATTACAAATAGGCAAAACGATTGAAAGCTTCACCTTTTCACAGATTGGCTAGAAAATGTGATCCTACATTTTGAACTTTCTTAACAATCATTGGTACGGGTTTCAGTAATGACAGTAAGGAGGGTTGTCTCAGTCTTCTAGTGCTGCTCCAACAGAAATACCACAAGTGGATGTCTTTAACAAAGAGAAGTTTATTTCTTCACAGTCCAGTAGGCTACAAATCCAAATTCAGGGCATCAGCTGCAGGGGAATACTTTCTCCATCGGCTCTGGAGGAAAGTCCATGTCATCAGTCTTCCTTTGGTCTGGGAGCTTCTCTGCGCAGGAACCTCAGGTTCAAAGGAAGCGCTCTGCTCCCAGCACTGCTTTCTTGATGGCATGAGGTTTCCATGTGTCTCTGCTTGCTTCTCTCTTTTATATCTCAAAAGAGATTGCATTAAGACACTAATCTTCTCAACCTCATCAGTATAACCTCCTCACAGTGATAGAATTTATAATACATGAGGAGATCACATATAATCTCATCATAGTGGTAACATTTACAAAACACAAGGAAATCACATCAGATAACACAATCATACAATACTAGGAATCATGACCTAGCCAAGTTGCTAACTACATTTTTTGGGGGACACAATTCAATCCATGACAAGGGTCTTCATTGGTCCAGCACATTTCTATTCACTAAATGCTAATAGAAAAAGATTAATGGAAAGTGTTTTCTGTTGTGTTTGATGGGCTTTATGTGAGAGTTTCCCTAAAAGATGTTTTCCAAGATTATCTTAGCTATTGTCTTTATATCTCAGAGCCTAGTTGAAGTGTCCTTGCGAGTCCCTTTGAGCCAAGTTCCAGCAGGGTCACATTCTGTATGCTCAAGGAGAGGGAATAATAACTCCAATATTATTTCTAAATCACAATATAAAGTAAATGTACTTTTCTTGAATACAATGTATAAATATTTATCACAACATTTCAAATATTTCATAGAGTGTGACTCACTGATAATACTAATTGGAATCATAAAACTACAACTGCAGGTATGTACACAAGAAATACAATGTGCACTCTCCCATCCTCCTTCCAACTTTTTATGCCGCTTAAGACTTCTCTGAAATATTGGCAAGTCTGTGTAGTCTTACTGATGTTTTTTTATATTACATTTTGTCCATTGAAATATTATAAAAACATTCAGTTTTATAATATCTCTTAAATTTGTTTTAAGGTGTACTTTAAGATATACTTGTCTACAGATCATAGACAAAAAGGAAGAAACTTTTAAGCTATGATAAAAAACACCCAGAAAAATAATTTCATTGTATTGTTATAGAGACCCTAGCCCTAGCAACAAATTTGACATTTCTTCTTTGAAAAAATAATAAATAATAAGCTAAATATTCAGCTATCTGAACACATAAATCTTGATTGAATACTGGGATTCTGTGGTAGTCCTTGGGGAGTTAGGTGGAAATGATACCATTAGGGAAATTTTCTTTTATTGTCATGTTATTGTGATGGAGTAAAAACATAGCTCCCACTATATTATTTCATATACCATAATTTGTTTTAGATAAATGTAATAAGACAGTATGTACTTTTATTTGTTTAACTTATTTCACACAACATACTTATATGTGAATCAATCCATATTTCTGTATCTACCAAAAAGCATTTATTTTAATGCTAGGTATGTCATTATTTCAATGTATACACATACCACAATTTGTTTGCCATTCACCTCTTATAGGAATTTTTTTTCTAGTTTCTGTTTTTTGTAATGAAAAGCTGCTACTCTGTAGGGACATGTGAAGATTTGAGGAAAAGAACATTTATAATCTTACAACAACAATCATAACAACCTTGGAAAACTGCAAATTGACAACTTTTTTTTTCCCAACACATTAGTGAATTGAAGTCAGAAGGAAACAGCAAACATCATATTTTGAGAATGACAGGTGTCTTCAGAGAGGAAAAAGAAAAAGATGAAGACTTTAGCTGATCTGGAGCAGATGTATTTATATGTTCTTTAAACTCTAAAGAGATTAAAATAGAAATATTTAATGTATAGTTGAAGGATGAGTGTGTTAAATGCATTAGAGTGTGAAGCTTGAGGCCTATAGACTTGGTAGAATTCCTGCTCTACTGTAGACTTTTCCTTTAAGGTTGGGGATTATCGACAAAATCTATCTGCTCCTTCCCCAGGACACCAGCCAGAGTGTCTGTCCCTGTGCCCATAACAGTCCATGGTATAGAGTGTCTCTTATTACAAGTTGTTCTCTTTTCAGCTGCAAAGGATCTTCACTTGTAGACTCAGATTCTGGTTTTGATGTCCTTCTCCTTCACAACAAATTATAGGTCATAGAGAAGAAAAGAGAGGTGGTTCTGTTTGAGGAGGGGAGACATGGGGGCTCAGCAGATAAACACTTGTCAGGTTACCTCAAAGACAGGTGGTTCAAACCCACCAGTCTCTCCATGGGAGAAAGATGTTGCAGTTTGCTTCCATAAAGACTTACAGCCTTGGAAGCCCTCTAGGGAGCAGTTCTACTCTGCCCTATAAGGTTCCTATGAGTTGGAATTGACTCGACAACAAAGGATTTTTTTGTCTTAGAACAATAACAACAAATTTGTATGAACTGCGAATGAACACATTTTCTTCAACCCATGAGAAAATTTAAGTCACAGGACAAACACTGTATCTGAATTCTGAAGGGAGATAGATGTCTCCATGTAGAAACACACCCAAACTTTAGCTTACCTGGGCCAGAAGATGACAGATGACATTAAAAATAATCAGAAGATGAAGCTAGAAATATTTAACGAATTTCTTAATTTTGACTGTCTTAAAATCATTATAATGTGAAACTCACAGAGATCACATTGTCAGGGGTATTTCTACCTCCATGCAGGCTATCCTTCCAAGATTGAGGAGACTACAGTAAAGAACAAGCCCCTCATGGTGCTGGATGGTGGAGATGGTCTGAAGGAACTTCTGAATGCACCTGGAACATCTATCATGTCTCTACTATAGAACAAAAGTATCTGCTGAGGAAAACCTTCAAAACCTGCATAGTAAAGACATTGGTAAAATCCAATAGAGTCTGAGGGGAGAAGGTAGGTCATCAAAATTCTGCCCATAACAATCTCACATCTCTTCTCTGAGGAACAAAAGCCTTATTCTGCAGGAGAAAGGGACCAAAACAGGAAGCTGAGTTTGCATGAAGAAACCACTGCTGTTGGGGAAAAAAAAATGGAGAAAAAACAGCACTCTACCTGAGCGATGTGAAGTAACTTATGGTATGCCCAAGGTGACCTCTAGGGGAGGGACAGGGACAATTGAAAGGTCACACTCCACACCCAAGTTTACAATTTCCACCTAAGAATAAGTTTTTGTCAGAAGAGCAGAGAAGACCTCCTCTAGCCCAAATCCCACCACAACACTAAGAACTGTAAAAGTAAATGACACTGAAATTTATCAGAAGATGTTGAAATGGCAGATTTTCCATGGAGAGCACAAAGTAAAAACACAAAGTTTATGGGGCAAAAAAGTAAAGGTATCACTAGAGGAAAACGAAGTCTCTAGTGCCCATAGCAAAAGAGAACTTCAACTCTGGTAACCATGACAACAATAAACTCCAAGGGCAGCTATAACTAGATTCGCTCAAACCTTCTCGGTAAAGGACTAGCAGTCGTAGGGTGTGACCATCTCGAAGGAAATAAATAATAATAATGAATTAAATAAAATGGATTACTGTTCTTTGCAAAATGTCTAGCTTTCAACCAATGTTATGGGCATATTATAGAGAAAAACAACATCTTTTGTGGACAAACTATCAAAGTGAGATATTAAATAAGACAGAAATATTGGAATTATCAAACTAAACAGTAAAGTTAAAATAACTATGACTAATATGTTAAAGGAAACCCTGGTGGCATAGTGGTTAAGAGCTACGTCTGCTAACCAAAAGAGCAGCTTGAATCCACCAGGCACTCCTTGGAAACCCTATGGGGAAGTTCTACTGTGTCCTCCAAGGGTCACTATGAGTCAGAATTGACTCGATGGCAACGGGTTTGTTTTTTTGTTTGTAATATCTTAAAAGCACTAAAGGGATGGGTAGACAGACTTTACTATCAGATAGGTAACCTCAAAAGAGTGATGGAAACTATAAGAACCAATCCAATGTAGCCAGGGCCAAGATGGCAGAACAGTCAGACATTGCCTGTTTTCCCTCTTACAACAAAGATCTGAAAAAAATAAGTGAATCAATTATAGATGAAAATCTAGGAGCCCTGATCATCAAAGACAAAGGTGAAGAGTGGGACTGAGTGGCAGGGGAAGGAAAGACAATTCAAACGTAGTGGAGAAATGCCAGTTGTGAGGTTGCTGACACCCTGCTTGCTGGATCAGCTCGTGTGTGTGGGCTGAGGTGAGCAATATAAGCGGCAAGTCTGCACACGCCTCTGGAGCCAGAAGGAAGGAGTGTTGAACATGAGAAAGTTAAGTTCATGCATCTAACCTACAGTGCAAGGACAAAATATCCCTCTCTCTATCAGAGTTTCACATCAGAGAAGTGCTTCCTTCCCCTCACCACTCCCCACGCTGCTCTTCTCCAACACCAGCCAAAAAGTATTCAACAACTGTCAAACCCCCTAAACCAGGAACTCAGGGCAGGTCAGGAGTCCCTGTCACTTTGCCGAGCCACTTGGATAAGAGATCCACAGAATTGTAGCGCCCTTCACTCCTGCCTAGACCTGTGTGAGCCGATTCAATATTATATGCCCTTATTAACATAAAACATCAGGTCATACACCTGAGGTCCATTTTGAACTGCAGCAGCCAAGGGGAAGCTGTAGATTTGTGACATTTGCCACGTCCAGTCCCTTAAGCAGGGTGTCCACATACCAACACCAGGTGCCTGTGGGCTGGTGGTGCCACCCACTTCATCAAACCACCCATAAGAGGGGTCTGAGAATAAGCGGTGCATCCCAGTCCCTCCAGCCAACAGTACTGGGTTCCCAAAGTTTAGCTTCAATACCCCCTCACTACACACTCTAGAAGACAGGGACAAGCTCTCCATCTAGTTACCCAGGAGCAGTGGTCAGCCCCCACCTTTCTCCACACATAGCCCCAATAAATACCCAGATACCTGCAGGTACTCCAGACATCACTATGCAGCCGTGCCCATCTAAGACTGTAGGTGACACTATGCACTACACATTCGTTGATCAACAACCAGGACAATGGTGTTTCACCTACACAAATAAAGTGAACACACTCCAGGGCTCACAAAACTAGTAGCTGTTCTGACCACCTGGAGACAGGATGTGAGTGATTCAAAGATGCCAGTAATCAAAGTAGCTCACACGTCCAGCCTACCTGGTCATATCAAAACAAAACAAAACAAAACAAAAAGTTAGGACACTGTAAAGAAACATACAATAAATAAATATAACAACGTATTGATGCCTCAGAGACACCAGTCAATATTAAATCACATAAATAAGCAAGTCAAGATGGCTTCAGAAAATACCAAAATAAAGAACCAGGAAAGGTAATGGAAATACCTGAGATGGAATTCAAAAGATTAATATATAGGTGGGGCCAAGATGGCTGAGTAGTCAGAAGCATCCAGTGGACCCTCTTACAACAAAGAGCTGAAAAAGCAAATAACTTGACTATATATGGTAATTTGGGAGCCCTCAACATCAAAAGCAGAGTTGAGGAACTGACTGAGTGGCAGGGGGAGGTAGAGACATTTTGGAAGCAGGGAGGAGTTGCCAGACCTGATGCTGTGAGAGCCTGAGCTGATCAGTCCTGATCAGCTCAGGATGGAGCTATGAAGCAGGCAAGCAGCAGTACACAGGAGGCGCATTTTCCACACCGGGGGAGACCCAGCCCACGAACTCTACATGGCCACCCACAACGAGTGACAAGCAGCCCACCACGAAAGATAACTACTTGCGTAGGGCTTATTGGGTGGATCAAAAACACCCCCTTAAGGAAAAAACCTCTCTCACATTTACCGCCCCGCTCCCTGCTCTGCAGTAGGTCCTGGACTGGCTTCAGCAATTGGTGAGACCCCTAGGCCAGAAGCAGGATACATCAAAAGCCTGGAACAATTTTCCCTGCTTTGGAGAGTGAACAAATTAACAAACAGGGGAAAAAATAAACTGCCGGCTCCCTTAAGCCAGGAACACAGGGTAGGAACAACTCCTTTGCCTAGGCACAGGCATAAGGGATCCATGGACTTTGAGTGTCTTTCCGCCTGCATAGACATGTGTGGGCCCATCTCAACAGTGTAGGCCCTCATTACCACAGTACAACAAGGTATATACCGGAAGTCTAACTTCAACTGTTTCAGCTATGAAGTGGCAGGTTCTTGATATCTGACACTGCTCTGCCCATTAAGCAGGGTCTTCACCTACCCACATCAGGGGCCTGAGGACTGTTGGCTCCACCTATGTCACCTAGTCACATGAGAGAGGGGCCCGTGAATAAGATCTGCCCCCCAGTCCTTACAGCCTTAGGTGATCATAGTCTAGCTGCAAAACCCATGTATCTACACACTCTAGGGAACAGAGACATGCCTTCCTCCTGGACACTTGGAGGCAGTTGTCAACCCCTGCCTTTCTCAGAGTGTATCCCCTTGCTTCAGCCAGATGTCTGTGCCTACACCAATCGCCCATGCCTGTCTAGGACTCTAAGTGAGAGCCTACACCACACACTTGGTGGCTATCTACCTGGGAGCCTGAGCTGAATCCATACAGGAGGAGTTGGCAGATCGTAACAGATCTAACCATCTGGTGACAGGACATTAGAGCTTCAAAGGTGCCAATAATCAAACTAGCTCCTACAAGCAGCCTATTTGGGCATATCATAATAAAACAAGAAGCTAGGACACAGTAAGCCAACATAAATAAATATAATAATTTCCTGATGGCTCAAAGACAACAGTAAATATCAAATCACATAAACAGGCAATCCATGATGGCTTCAGCAAGCTCCAAAAATAAAGACTTTAGAAATTTTCCAAAGGAGGAAAATTTCTTGGAATTACTGGAGGCAGAATACAAAAGATTAATATACATGACTCTTCAAGAATTTAGGAAGGAAATTAAGAAAAACTCAGAACATGTAATATAGGATATTAAAAAGATTAGAAAAGAGCATAATGACAAATTTAACAGACTGTAAGAATCCATAGAGAGACAGCAATAAGAAATCTAAAAGATTAACTATAAAATTTCAGAATTAAACAATAGAAAGTCGTAGGAGCAGAATTAAGGCAATGGAAGTCAGAATTAGTGAGGATGAAGATTATGCACTTGACAACAACATATTTGAGGAAAAATAAGATAAAAAGATTAATAAAAAATGAAGAAACTCTAAGAATTATGTGGGACTCTATCAAGAGGAATAAACTACGAGTGATTGGAGTACCAGAATGGGGGGGGGGAGAGATAAAAGAAAATACAGAGAGAATTGTTGAAGATTTGTTGGCAGAAAACTTCCCTTATATTGTGAAAGATGGCAAGATATCTATCCAAGATGCTCATTGAAACCCACATGAGGTAAATCCCAAAAGAAAGTCACCGAAACACATTATAATCAAACTTGCTGAAACCAAAGATAAAGAGAGAATTTTAAGACTGGCTAGGGATAAACAAAAAGTCATCTACAAAGGAGAGTCAATAAGAATAAGCTTGGACTACTCAGCAGAAATCATGCAGGCAAGAAGGCAGTGGGATGACATACATAAAGCCTTGAAGGAAAAAAAAAAAAAGCTGCCAACCAAGAATTACATATTCAGCAAAACTGTCTCTCAAATATGATGGTGAAATTAGGGCATTTCCAGATAAACAGAAGTTCAGGGAATTTGCAAAAACCAATCCAAAATTACAAGAAATACTAAAGGGAATCCTCCGATTAGAAAATCATTAATATCAGATAACAACCTAAGACTAGAATACAGGACAGAGCAACCAGATATCAACCCAGATAGGGCAGTTACAAAAGGAAATCAAATCTAAAACACTGAAAATAGGGAAACAGATGTCAATATGTAAAATATGACAATATTAAAACAAAAATAGGGACTTAAAAAACATAGACATAGATTTTTCATATGGAGAGAAAGTCAAGACGATATAAAGAAATAAAAGACTGGTATAAATTTAGAAAAATAGACATAAATATTAAAGATACTAACAATCTTACAAGTCAAAATCAAACACCAGAAAAATATAGACGCAGCAAATACAAACTCAACAATGAAAAAGTTGAAAAGAAAATACATAAAGAAAAACCACTCAGCACAGAAAATTAAGTGAAACAAATAAAATGAGAACACACAAAAAAAGACATCAAAATGACAGCACTAACTTCATACCTACGAATAATTATGCTGAATGTAAATGCACTAAAGGCACCAATAAAGAGACAGAAGATGGCAGATTGGATAAAAAAACACGATCCATCTATGTGCTGCCTACAAGAGACACACCTTAGACTTAAAGAGACAAACTAAAACTCAAATGAAGGAAAAATATATATCAAGCAAACAATACTCAAAAAAGAGCAGGAGTGGCAATATTAATCTCTGAGAAAATAGACTTAAAGTAAAATCTACCAGAAAGGATAAAGAAGGACACTATGTAATGATTAAAATGTCAATACATCAGGAGGACATAACTATAATAAACATTTACGCACCCAATGACATTGTTCCAAAATATATAAAACAAACTCTAATGGCACTGAAAAGAAAGATAGGTGAGTTCCGGCAAAATGGCGCTCTAGGCAGAAACACCACGCTGTCCCTCCACAACAAAGATCTGAAAAACTAAGCCAAACAAAGAATACAACAATCCTGAAACCCTAAAACATCATATGAAGAGATAAAGAACTCAGCCAAGCACCAAATGGAGTGAGAAAACTGACAGAGAACGGAGAGCGAGGAGAGATTCAT
>NW_004443989.1:16314292-16315344 GCF_000243295.1 Trichechus manatus latirostris
GGTAATTTGTGATATAAGCTTTCCCACCCCCCACACTTCTTCACCCTGACTCCACCTCCTCTGATTCCTGCGGCTACAATCTCTTGACCAGGAAACACAGGCTGCTTGGATTCCACACACCCAAACGGGCGGCTCTCTGAGTGCCATTTGTTGGCTGCTGGTGTTGCTTTTTCCGCTTCTTTTGATTTCTTCCTTGCCTCTTGCCACCTCCCCTTATTTAGCTCGAGTACCTCTCTCGGTGCGCCATCTTTGCTTCTTCCTAAGGGGCTGCAGAGCTCCGGTAATTTGTGATATATGCTTTCTCACTCTCTACCCTTCTTCACCCACACTAGGCCCGCTCTGCTTCCCAAGTACACAGTCTCTTGTTCAGAAACGCCAGCATGCACTAGCTGGCTCTCTGAGTGCCATTTGTTGGCTGCTAGTGTTGCTTCTTTTTTCTGCTTCTTTTGATTTCTTACTTGCCTCTTGCCACCACCCCCTCCTTTCCCTCGAGTTCCTGGCTCCTTGTGCCATCTTTGCTTCTTCCTGAGGGGCTGTGGAACTCCATTTGAGTGTGGAGCTGCTTACTGTTCTGGGTTGCCGCGCTGGTGGAATACCGTGGCTTTTGTTCGTTTGTTTTGAAGTGTTTGTTTGTTTTCTTTTCCTTTTCTTGAGTTGGGAGCCCTTTCTGGCCAGGTGAAGCTGCGTGGCAAGGAGACTCCCACTCAGATTCCACAGACGTGCAGAGGGATCCCTGAGAGCATTTATTTCTTTGTTGGTTTTTTTTTTTTTCTGTTTTTTTGGGGGCCTTTCTTATTCTTTTTATTAAAATTTGTTTTGTTTTCTTTTCCCTCTTTTTCCCTTTTTCTCTTTCTTCATTACTCAGTTTCTCGTCTCTCTATATCTTCTTTCTCTTTCTGTTCCCTGAATACCTGGCATTGTATACCTCTACGCCTTCTAGCCAGGCTGTACTGCAACACCTGAGAGCAACTTCCCAGACCTCATAGCTGCACAGGTGAGATCCCTGCGAACTTTGCGGTTCTTTAAACTTTCTGATTTTTATTTATTCATTC
>NW_004443989.1:16324870-16326326 GCF_000243295.1 Trichechus manatus latirostris
CAGTTCATAAGAGTTCCAATCTACCCGCAACCTCTCTAACATTTGTTATTTCCAGTGTTTTTGATTCATGCCAGTAATGCCAGGGTGAGACGGTATTTCATCGTGATTTTGATTTGCATTTCTCTAATGGCTAGTGATCATGGGCATTTCATCATGTATCTGTTGGCCACTCGAATGTCGTCTTTGGTGAAGTGTCTCTTCATTTCCTTTGTACATTTTTTAATTGGATTATTTGTCTTTTTTTTGTAGAGCTGTTGGATTTTCTTGTGGATTTTAGAGATTAGACCTTTGTCTTACTTGTCCAAAATTTTTTTCCCAGTCTGTAGGTTCTCTTTCTCCTTTTTTGGTGAAGGCTTTTGATGAGCATAAGTGTTTAATTTTTAGAAGATGCCAGTTATCTAGCTTATCTTCTGAAGTGCGTGTGTTGTTGGTTATTGTTAGTATCCTGTTAATGTTGTATATTAGGGCCTCTACAGTTGATTTTATTTTATTTTTTCTTCTATGAACTTTATAGTTTTTGGCTTTATATTTAGGTGTTTGATCCATTTTGAATCAGTTTTTGTTTTTGTATGGTGTGAGTTTTGGGTCCTGTTTCAGTTTTTTGCAGATAGACGGCCAGTTTTGCCGGCACCATTTGTTAAAAAGACTATCTTTTCCCCATTTGATGGATTTTGGGACCCTGTGAAATATCAGGTGACTATAGGTGGGTGGATTTACATCTGGGTTCTTAATTCTGTTTCATTGGTCAATGTATCTGTCTTTGTACTAGTATCAGGCTGTTTTGACTGCCATAGATGATTAGTAGGTTTTGAGGTCAGGTAGTGCAATTCCTCTTACTTTATTCTTCTTCTTCAATAGTGGTTTACTTATTTGGGGCGTTAGCCCTTTCCATATAAAGTAAATGACTAGTTTTTTCATCTCTTTAAAGAATATTTTTTGTTTTTGGATCAGGATTTAATTGTATTTATAAATTGTTTTGTGTAGAATTGTCATGTTCACAATTTTGAGTCTACCTATCCATGATTATGGTATGTATTTCCATTTATGTCGATCCCTTTGGATTTCTTACAATAGTGTTTTGTATTTTTCTTTATAAAGGTCTTTTACATCCCTGGTTAGATTTATTCCTAAGTATTTTATTTTTTTAGGGGCTATTACAAATGGTATTGTTTTCCTGATTTCCTTTTCATTATTCTCTTTATTGGTGTTTAGAAATCCAACTGATTTTTGTATGTTTGTCTTGTATCCTGCTATTCTGCTGAAACTTTCTATTTATTCCAGTAGTTTTCTCTTAAAGTCTTTAGGGTTTTCTGTGTATAGTATCATATCATCCTCAAACAGGGACAGTTTCACTTCTTCATTACAAATTTGCATACACTTTATTTCTTTTTCTTGCCTTATTGCTCTAGTTAGGACTTCCACCACAATGTTAAATAGGAGTGGTGATAAAGGGCAT
>NW_004443989.1:16327333-16330507 GCF_000243295.1 Trichechus manatus latirostris
AGCTCTGTAGGTATTGATTTGATTTTATCCCTTTCTACTTTTTGATGTGTGCATCTATTGCTATAAAGTGTCTTTTAAGAACTGTCTTTGCTGTGTCCCAAAGGTTTTGGTATGATGTATTTTCATTCTTATTTGATTCTAGGAATTTTTTTATTCCATCTCGGATTTCTTCTATTACCCAGCGGTTTGTAAACAGGATGTTATTCAGTTTCCATGTAATTCATTTATTTTTCCTTGCTCTTCCTGTTGTTAATTTTTACCTTGATGGCAATGTGGTCAGAGAAGATACTTTATATTATCTTGACATTCTGGATCTTGAGGATTGCACTGGGGCCTCAGATGTGGTCTCTTCTGGAGAACGTCCCATTTGAGTTTACTGCTGTCATTTTGTAGTGTTTTTTTGTGGTGCTGACATTTTCTTTGTTCCTCTTACTCTCCTGTGATGAACTCCTTTTTTGTGTGTGTGTGCGTGGTTTTTTTTAATCATTACTTTTGGTTTTGTAGGTTTTCTTTTTACTGAGACTTTATGTTTTTCTTCTTCATTTTGACAAGTAGGTTTGTTAACTTTCTTTGTGGTTATCTTGAAATTTACTCTTATCTTACTAGGTTTGAACCAGCATACTATTACTTACTATTGCCTTGCCTTCCTCTTCATTAGAAGGTTCTATACCTACACTGTTTATTCCATCTTTATTGTTCTTATGTTGTTGTCATTTACCGATCTACCTCTCTGGTTCCCTATTGTAACTCTTTTGGGTTTAGATACTCTTTAAGAGTTCGTTTCCTACGTTGGTATGTGGTTGTTTTGATCCTGCATCCTAGATTCAGCCTGTTGTCTGATGTTGTTTGTTCTCAGATCGAAGGACTCCTTTTATAATTCTTGTAAGTTTGGTTTGGTTTTTACATAGTCCTTTAATTTCTGTGTATCTGGAAATGTCCTAATTTCACCAGCAAACTTGTACGAGAGTTTTGCAGGATATATTATTCTTGGCTGCCGATTTTATTCTTTCAATGTTTTATACATGTCATCCCATTGCCTTCTTGCCTTCATCGTTCTGCCTAATATTCTGAGCTTAGTCTTATTGTTTCTCCTCTGTATGTGATTTTTTTCTGTAGCTGCTCTCATGATTCTTTGTCTTTGGTTTTAGTGAGTGTGATTATGATATGCCTTTGTGATTTTTCGGGGTGCTCTATAGTATATGGGGTTTGTTGAACATCTTGGATGGTCAGCTTTTCATCTTTCTTGATAGTGGGGAAGTTTTCTGTCAGCAGTTATTCAATGATCCTCTCTGTGTTTTTTGTTTCTTTCCCCTGTTCTGGAACTCTGATCACTCACAAATTTTTGCTTTTGATTGTATTCCACATAATTCTCAAAGTTTCTTCATTTTTCTTTTTTTTTTCCTTCTGATTTTTCCTCAGAGTTGTATCCAAGTGTTTGTCTTCAATTTTGCTGATCCTTTTTTCCATTGTTTCAAACCTGCTCCTTGGCCATTCTATGACACTGTGCATTTCTAAAATTGGGTTGTTTATCTTTTGGATTTCTAATTGTAGTTTTTGTATGATTTTTAGTGGTGAATTTATGTTGGAATTTTGTTCCTTTATTATTTTCCTGAACTCTTCCTTTTTTGTCTATATTTTCCTTGAATTTGTCCACCTTTTTAATGAGTTCATCTATTTTTTCCTCATTCTTGTCTTCTTTTTGCTTCAACTCTTGGATAACTCTGAATATTAGAGATATGAATTCCCTGTCAGGTAGTTCCAGTGCCTTTTCTTCTACTGGAGAGTTTTCTGATGTTTTATTTTTGGATGCCCACTATAACCATCAAGTTCTTTTTTTTAATATGTTTTGATATTGTCTGCTCTCTTTGGGGCATTCAGTAGTTATTTTCCTCGTTTATTGATGGCAGATTTGTCTGTTTTGTCCTGCTTTTTTGTTTTATTTAGTCATACCTGAGTAGGCAGGCTGTGCGTTCTTTGTTGTTTGCTCATCTGTGGATATGATACTTTTTTCCACCTTCTCCAATGGGCAGGGTCAGTCACTCAAGTATAGTACAGCAGGGCAGGTACAGTTGAATGGGAGTTGCTGGGATAGGTTGTTTATGACATGTACTAAGACCAACAGGGTGTGCTGGGAATCAGTGCAGGGTAGGTTCCGGTAAGCTGTGCATGTGCTGCTTAGTGGTGTGATGGTCAGCACACTGCTCATGTAGGCAGGAAGGAGGGTGGGAGATTGTGATGTCTGGAGCTAAGATGGATATGGGAAAAAAGAGAGAGACAAGAGAGGTAAATGAGTCAAAAACTTACAAACAACCAAAAAATAATCCTAAAGGAGCTTGCAGTCAGAGTGATGAGAGACTGAGAAATGGGGAAAAACAAAAAGAAAAAAGAAAAAGGGTAAAAGAAAAAAGTGAATAAATAAAAACCAGAAAAAAATGAAAGCAAAACTTCCAGGGATCCTACTGATGTGTCTGCAAGGAGTAAGGAAGTTGCTCCCTGACCTTGAAGTACAACCTGTCTAAAAGGGGTAGAGGTGTCACAAAGCACCAGGTATTCAGGAGACAGGAAGAGAAGGTAAGTATACAGAGATGAGATGCTAAGAAATGAAGAAAGACTAAAACGGAAAAAGAAAAGAAAACAAAAGAAATACACACAAAATACAAAAGAAACAAAAAACAAAAAAATAAAATAGAATGCAATAAACAAGAAATGCCCCCAGAGATCCCACTGTGCATCAGTGCGGATTAAGAGGGTAGCTCTGAAGCCGCGCAGTACTACCCGGCTAGAAGGGGCTCCCAAGCAGAGAAACAAAAAGAAAACAAATCAGAACAAACAAACAAAAAAAAGCCCCGGGTATCCCACTAGTCTGGCAGCACAGGCCAGAAAGCAGTTTCACAGTTGAGTGGCACTTCAAAGCCTTTCAGGAAGAAGGAAAGATGGCCAAGGGAGCCAGTTATTTGAGAGAAAGGAGGCAGAGGTGGTGCGAGGTGAAGAAATAAAATACTTTATTTTACATTTAATTTAATTAACAATTTTATTTTATTTTTTTCATATTTAATTTAATTAATATTTAGTTTATTTTAATTTTATTTTATATTGACTACAATGTAATATTAATTTTATTTAATGTTATTTTGACATTGTATTTTATACATTTTGTCTGATATTTTATTTAAT
>NW_004443989.1:16331043-16344227 GCF_000243295.1 Trichechus manatus latirostris
ATTATTTAATTTTTATTTAATATCAAATATAACATGATATTTTATTTTATTTAACACATCCTTTCATTGTATATTTAACAGTTTAGATTTGTGTTTTGGAGAGAGATACTCAGGTTTGACACCTACAAATAACCTCATTTAGATTATTGCAAGGTAGCAATGGCAAGTCACGCAAGTAAAACCTCACAACATTCATTTAGAACTGGAGAATCAGAGTTGACGTTTACAATTACAATGTTCTCTCAGTGGTTAGAGTTCAAGTCTTTAGACTTCAGGCTTTTACCTTTAATGAGAGTTCTCTGGAGGAAGGTTTAACCACTAGAACTCAGTGGTGGGCCCTGTAGCTTGTGTCCAAGATTGGAGGCAACCAACGGAATCTCAGTTCCATGTCTGCCTTCTCTCAGTGGATGGGCAGAAATTTAGGGTTTATATGTTTATTTGTCACCCGGGCTTCACATGACAAGGGCCAGTGTGACATCAAAGACTAGTATGTTTTTTTCTCCAGGACTAGAGACCAGCTGAATGAGACATCTTTTCTTCAAGATTAGAGATTAGGGAGGTTGTTTACAGATTAAAACATAAAGATGTTATGTTTTCTTGTGTCACAGCATGCTGGGTCAAAGTGAATTTACTGGCTGTGTTATTTATATATAAAGAGCATGCGTCTATGTCTAAGCTGAAAAATTTCTAAATAACTTTCTAGTGACTTATAGGTTTCAAATGACTTATAGTTAATGTTAGAGAGTCTCACAAAGGTAGACATAGTTTCTATCTAAGTTCATATTATGAGTGCTTATACATATGTATTTTGAAAGCTAATAGTGTTTTATATCTTATGGGATTTGAGATTGTAGAAACACGCTGAACAGTTTTGTTGCATTTCATTCATTCATTCATCCACTGACTCCAGTTACAGTCAGGTCCTATAAAAGACATTTCAGTAAGCTAAAGTTAATTAAAAATTAAGATCGTCACTGGGTTAGGAGAAAATGTCAAACATGGCAATATTCTCATTTGAAAATGAGATAAGCTAAGAAGTATATTTATAAAATATTAGGGATGAATTAATTTCCTTTAAAGCTAGGGAATTAAAATGATAATAGATTCTGGTTTGGAGTAAAATAATTAAACGTACGACAATGTGACTTTGAATACACCTTTTAAAGTTAACATAGAAACAGCCTAGAAAACGGACGGTTCTGCCCTCTCTCGCTATTGAATAAAGTGTCTGGGAGAAGCCCAGCCTTCTCCCTCGTCTGTAGTCTGGACAGTGAAGAGAAACGTTTTTCTCACTGCTGACTCAGCACCGGTTTAGTCTCGAAGCGCCCGCGGATCCCTACCGGGGGCGGTGGGCCCGGCAGGAAGCAAAGCTCCTGATGTCGCCGTGGGAGCGGCGCTCAGGTCGGTCCCGACCGAGCCTCAGGCGGTTCCTACGCTCGGTGGGCCGGGAGGGCAGAACCTGCGGTTCTCGCGCCCTCTCGCGGCCATCCGCCAAATCGCTGAAATTCAGTGTCAGATGATTCTAAGCAATGGTTTTGGAAGTTGAAACTTATGTTGGGTACATCAGCTATCCCGTGCCTTGATGGGAACCGTAGAGACAATAAGAAGTAAAGCACGAGCTCAATATTCAAAAGTCCATTGAGTGTTAGAACTATCTGGAGGGAGGAAACAGGCGGAGAGCGAAGGGGCACAGAGACAGAGAAGGCTGGGCCTCCTCTGGCCTGGACTCTGTGACCTGCTGGTTCCATCTACCCGCCTCCTGAGCAGGGCTAGTTTAGGATGAATGAGGAAATATTTAAGGCATGCCAAGAAACTCGGTGGTCTGGACTAATAATACTTTGAAATGTACGTGTACTCCCCAACTTAGGACATATTCGAGTTACTTCAAACCACAATTAAAACTTTTTTTTTTGTACATCTTATGGTTTGTAATATGTACTGCATGCAGTGTTGCAGCGTGTAATTTGCTGAAGTTACCATTCTCAGATGTAATGTTTCAAACCTCCAAAGACAAATAAAGATCTGATTTATAAAGATACTGATAATAAAAGGCAATAATAATGAAAACTAAAGAAAAAATGAGGTATTCAACTTACTTTAGTACGAGTATCGGTTGGAAATGGAACCCCATTGTAAGCCGGGAACTACCTGTATTTTGAAAGTTAAAATTGGTGAAAACAATCCATGATAAACAAAATATCAGAATTTTAGAGACAAGATCATTCAGTAGGTCAAAGTCAGTTAAAAATTATTGAAGATTGTCGCTTGGTGAAGAAAAACGAACAGACTTGGCAATTCTCTCCATTAGAAAAAAGCCAAGTAAAGAATTGGATTTTCATAAGATAGTAAAACTTGCAAAAGCTGAAACTTGTGTAAGACAGAAACAAGTCAGAGAAGGAAAACTCAAATATTTCCCACTAACAGAGAGGGATAGAAAAGCGGTAAGACTACACCCGTCAAAGGCAGAAAACTTGTGAGACCTGGAAAAACAATCCTGTTGAATTCCAGCTCTCACAGGTTTTATTGTATTGCTGATGAGTTTATTTCCATTAAAGCCAGGAAAGAAAATTAAAACAAATTCTGGCTTTGGTATAAATAAATTACTTAAAATAATGTCCTGAGTTTTAATACATTTCTTTTTCAAGTTATTTTTTCAACTGGGGTTTAGGGGCTGGGATTGAGGTTCAGGATTAGGGGTAGGTTCATGGCCATGGTTGGGGCCAGGACCAAGGCAGGTGCAATGGACATAGTAGAGCCAGTGGCATGGTCAGGTCCATGGCCAATATCCGGTCAGAGTCAGGGCCAAGGTCAGGGACAGGGGTTGGGTCAGGGTCAGGTAAGGGTCAGGTCAGAGCCAGGGCCATGGTCTGGCCAGGGACCAGGACTAGTGTCATCTTCAGAGCCAGGGCCAGGACTAGAGTTAAGTCTAGGGACAGGATCAGGGCCAGGGTCAGTCTAAGGGTCAGAGTTAGAGTCAGGTCCAGGGCCATAGCTAAGGTCAGGTTCAGAATCAGCCCAGAGCCCGTCCCCAGGTTCAGGGTCAAGGTAAAAGTCATACCAGGGGCAAGGCCATAGCAAGGGTAAAGGTCACTGTCAGATACACTTTCAGCACCTTATTCAGGGCCAGGACCAAAACCAGGGCCAGAATCCAAGTTTAGGTCTGGCCAGCTTCAGATTTAGGGCCAGGGCCAAGGCCGAGAGGAGCAGTTTTGGATTGTGCTTTCAAGATAACAAGTTACAGAGCTTTGTCCTCAATGAAAGGTGGTCCCTAGAGTTCCCAAGGGACAGGAGAGCCTGATGAGAAACATTGAGGGCCTCTAGCCCATGATTATGCTTGAATAGTTTGCTTGGCAGCTCCCTGTAATGGAGGCACTATTTGAAAATGTTCATGAGATCAGAAGTCAAAGGCAGGTTTGTTCCCACTCAGGCAGTGACAGACCAGAGAGTCCAGCTCCAGCGATAAGGTCTGTGCAATTCAGGCCTACCTAGAGAGAAAAGAATGTTCCACTGCTGGCCACCTTCTCACCTGCCCTGTGGCACAAGGTAAAACTTCTCCACCCAATTCTCTTCTGATGTTTCTGTGTTCTTGGGAGCTTCTGCCTTGAAGACAAATGGAGAGGAAAACCGGCTGGATTGTGCTGGATTAAGGGGCAAGTTATATGAGTGGCCACCTGGGGTGTGAGACTTAATGGGATGACAAATATGATATGTGTCAAAAATTTAATTTAACTAAAGTGTTATCAAAACATATAAATATCAACTAGTTAGCATAACTTTAATAGATGTTCCCAAGCTATGTGCCTTTGAGTACTGGTGTAAGTAGGGAGCATGAAACCTTGCTAGAGAAAATACTCTCATATTTAAACCAATCACTGTTTTAGTCTTCCACGAAAAATACACCACTATGCTGGGCACCTCCAGACAACTTAGGATCCGGGCATCCCAAGCGGGAGCCTTGGGAGGGGTCTTGAAAGCAAGTGGGACAGAAGTGGGTATGTCACTGACCACAGCACCAGGTAGACTGAAGAAGTTGTCAGGAAAAGTTCCTTGACAAGGGATTTTTCTTTCGTTTTTATTATTTTTCTTTTTAGTAGAACAAGAAGAAAGTTTTATTTGGCACATATTCAAAAAGGCAAAAGTAGGAAGGGGACAACCATGCTGCCAGAGCCATGTCTGCCAGAGTCCAAGGAAATATCACAGAAGAGACAAAAGTGGGAAAACGGACAAGCATGCTGCTAGAGCCATGTCTGTCCTAGTCCAAATAATATTACAGAATAGGCAAGAATGGGAAAATAGACAAGCATGCTGCCACAGCCATGTCTGCTCGAGTCCAAAGACAATTACAGAGTCATCAGTATATATTAACATTATAAATGGGCAAAACCATTGAAAGCTTTGCCTTTTCACAGATTGGCTAGAAACTGTGATCCTACATTTTGAATTGTCTTTCTTAACAATCATTGGTATAGGTTTCAGTAACGACAGTCAGGAAGGTCTTCATTGGTCCAACAATTTTCTATTCACTAAATGTTAATAGAAAAAGATAAGAGTGAAAATTCTTTTGTGTTCTATTTGATTAGCTTTATGTGAAAGTTCCCTAAAAGATATCTTCCATGATTATCTTAGCTATTGTCTTTACATCCCAGGGCCCAGATGATGTGTCCTTGTGAGCCCAGCTCCAGCTGGGTCACATTCTCTACACTCAAGGACAGGGAATAATAACTCCAGTATTATTTCCTAAATCATTCCCTCCTTTTGATTGGAGATTGGAGATAATACATTGATGATCAATACCTTGACTTATTTGAGCTCCTAGATGGTGGCCATTGCAGGCTCTTTAAATGCATGGTGCTAGTTTTCCACCAGATACCATCTGGTTGTTCACCAGGTTGTTAGGTAAGAGATATTTTCTCATCAACTGCATTGCTGGAGTGAGCAGACGCAATATACATCAACATTTTAGCCTGAGGCCTTCTTTGCCTTTTAAGTGTGTAAGACAATAGAAGATAAATTTTATTATGCCTAATACTATCGGGATGCAGACTAAGAATATTACTATCCCTTGCAATACTGATCTAGCCCATGTACTTATTCCTGATGGTAACCAACAAACAAATCTGGTATTTGTAAGAGTATTACAATGTGTAATCAAGTAGCTTGCTGTCTAATTCTATGTATATCTTGTTCTACTTCTCCTGTGTTATTTATCCAAATGCAACAATAGGTATTTGCTACAGCACAGACTACACTAATAAAAAAATCTAAGGCTATTTCGTTATCTCATGTCACCTTGATTTATGAGATCAGACCTCAATGTTGTGCTTCCATCCCCTTAGCAACTTTGTCTGCTATTTGTCCCATAGTGACTGACAAATTTTCTTAAAGATTTTTCCAACTCAACTACACTATAAGTAGGAATTAATGCTACCAACCATACCCTGAGTGTTGTACCAATGGGTTTTTTTTATGACTCTTGTTTTACAATGGGTAACAAATTAACATTACCTTTCCAGTATTTACTAGCATCATTACTATGAATATCTAAAGTAATCCTAGAGTTCTCAAAGTGCATTGCCCACACATTAGACAGGAATCTAAATAAGACACTGCCCACATAGATTCACTATCAGTTGGAATGGGATTATCTAAATTAGTATAGTTGGATTTACCACACAGAAACATATATCCATAAGTGTTACCGCAATAAGGGGGATTGGAGCCGCCTGCTGCAATAGCCAGTCCTGAGACAGGGGTGAGGTGAGCAGCAAGAGTTTTATTATATATCAATATATAGGAGACAGAGGGGAATAGATTCCTCCAAAAACCTGTCTCCCCCACTGGAGATCAGCCAAAGGCTTTTATACGGAGAGGATTATGGGTCTTAGAAGTTTGTGTTAGTTCCCCCTTGAGGTGGTCATGTCCCAGATGAGTTAATCTTTTCTTGGGGTTTATCTGGCAACATCCTGGTTTTCTTGTCCCAAGATGGATGCTTTGTTTGGTTTGTCATTCCTAGATCATTATCACTTGTTTCCCACCCTCCAAAGAGGAAGATTAGTTAATCTTTAACTTTTTATAGAGACTAGAAAGGGAGGGAAAAACAAGATCATGAGACAATGCGGCCAGAACTATGCAGCCTCTTCCATAAGGAACACTCAAGTTTGTCTAGAGGAAACAGAAAAATTTACATGTGACAAACAAGTTTTCATTAGAGAACTAAAAATTAGCAAGATAATACAGGACTGACCTCTTATATTGGAGGTCTTCAGTTAATCTCTTTAAAACACACTAAGTGTTCTTCTCTGAGGGCAAGCTGCCCCTCCTTGGTTTACCTATTAACAGTCATGGGCCACTTTCTCAGAAACAGAAGAAGAACCTAAGACAAAATGGAGTCTGAGCCATGAGGTCGATCTCCTCTGAGAATCTGATATCTTTAAGATACATAATTTTCTGTATAGTAAGAGAGTGACAGTTTGATTACAAACATTAGACAAGTATTTCATATGACATTGCCTTAAAGACTGATTAAACAAATTACTGATTTACCTTAAACATAACTTTCAGTCTGATCTTTGAAGTTAGTTTCCTAAAACAAACTGAAGTCTTCCAGAAAAGCACAATGCCCAGTGTGGGTTACCCTAACCTCCCTCAAAGCCAGAAATCTGGATTCCAGGAGAATTACAACTCCTTCATGTTTCCCTCCTTTGGGATCATGATCTCACTATTGAATATTTTATCAAAATGCTCAATAAATGGTAATGGGTCATCATCTTGTTTTTAAGATCTCAGGCACCATACAGCAAACTAGGAGGTGGATAGAAACACTAACAATAATATTAGGCCAATTGTCTGAAATACCGTATGAAACCGTGACCCTAAGTCTTTGAACCAAGGAAACAGAGCTCATGAGGTGTTTGTCCATACATAAGTAGCATTAGTAACTGTTTTTCATGTGCCTCAACAGCAACTACATTCTGCAAAACCTCAGACTGAGTATTAATATAAATACAGCAACATTTATCTATTAAGGCACAAACTGTTCCTTGAGAGACCAACAGGAAAACTAATACTATTCTATTTTGTAAAATCATAGCTCATATTTCAGACACTTCTTTGGTTATGATATGTACGACTTTGCTAAGTTTACCAATAGGAACTTCTAATTCAAGAGTTACAATATCTAAACTCATTAGTTAGATAATTTAGGAGAAAGGAAAATAGTTTCTTATATCCAGAAATTAGGACCTTAAAACATCAGCAATATTCCCACATAAAACCCATAGTTTCCTTTTGTTTAAAAACACTCAGTCTTTTGTAGTTAATTTCTGTTCCATGTGATTCTGGATCAGCTGCCGTCTGCGAACCCATCAGCTTCTGCACAAGAGCTCTGGAAATCTTGATTCAGCCTAGTCACAGTCTTTTTTTACCAGTCCAATACAGTTCCTCTTTTTGTTGAGATATTTTGGTTAAACGTTTTAAGCAAATCAGCAAAGTAAAAACTTGTCTGCAGATGACAAAACTTAATATGGCCATGATTAATTTATAAAAATAATACTCTTAATAGTGAAAGACCAGATAGAAATACAAGCATAATGCAGAGGCCAAATAAAATCAGTTAAAAAAAAAGTTTAGATAAAAAATATTTCTAAATTAACCATTAACCGTATTTTTAAAGAACTTCAGATGTAATACATAATAATTGAGACAAAATACCATACTGTCAGGATATACCAAGAATATACCAAGATTATGAAATCTCTAAATACCTGAATAGTAATTAAAAAAAAAAAAAAAAACTTCATAGGTAAATTGTTTGAATTCCCCAATCAAACCATTGGCTTTGATGATGCTAGATTCAAAAAATAAAGTTGTAACCAAGTTAGCAATAAAGAATAATAATAAAATTATGACATAATATTATGCATTTGTCTAATATTAAGCAAAAACATAATAGGAAATACTAACATAAATTTTAACTCAAAGAGCGTCAAGCACTTCTCTTGATTTTGGCAACATGTTCCATATAATTTGTAACATGCTAAATAAACCTTTTTAGCTCTCTTCCTTTATAAAAAAAAAAAATTGTGGTTTTCCATGAAGTTTCGGAGTTGTCAGGAGTTTATTATAGGTCACTGAAAAATAATACTTAAGTTGTTTAACCAAAGATCTTTAAGGTAAAAATCTTAGTTTTTTTTTTTTTTTTCTCTAAAGCCATGTGTCTTGGTTTTTGACTCAGAAATCTTATTCTAATGAGAGGCCAAACCTCTGTCTTGAGGCAGATTACACAAAGAATAAATCAATCCTTGAACTCAGAAATCATAGAAAATTTTGTTGTTTTAACAGTGAGAAACCTAATTCTTTGTTTTATATGCTACTTAACATTAACGCTCCTAAAAATTTCATAAATTAAACCATTAAACTTGAGTTAGATAAAATTTTGATAATTATCAAATAAATCTCTTTTTCTATAAACCTGTAAAATGTTGTCTTTGTTGCATACCTCTTATAGTATATCTCTTTAAATGGTAAAAAGGAATACATTCATTAGCAGACTTAAATATATCTGAGGCCAATAGCATGTCTGCCATCTTGAATAAGCAAGGGGTGGTGCCTGCCATTCTTATGTGATTTGAGAACTAACTCCTCGCATGTAAGCCATCTCCTTATTAGGTAATGTAGGAACTAACCTCTTGTCTTTACGGTATCTCCTTATTTAGATATACTTTTGGTTCCAGCTCAGTTAAGAAAAACAAGAGACTGGGGTCTCAAGACCACTTGACACTGATCCGGAACCAGGTTTTGACCGCCTGACATGTGCAGTACCAACAACCTTGTCCCTTGGATGACCTATTGATGTCAGAGGCCGAAAAACACACCAACCGTCTACACCCCCGATGTGGGCAAAACACCATCTTTGTGGGCCCCCCCTCTTAGACTGAGCAGGCCCAGAAGATCAGACCGCCCCAGGAACGACTTCAAGGGCCAAACCAATCAGCAGGCTGACCACACCTTGGGGTATCCCTGAAGACCCCAGACCCAGTTTTACGCTACCCATATAAACCTCTTGGGCCATTGTTCAGGGAGCCACCTTGATGACACAAGTCTTGGTGGGCTCCTTTACTTGTCCAACTAAATAAAGTTTCTTCTCCTGCTTTCACCGCTTCGTGTCTTTCTAGCCATACAGAGCAGACCAGGAAGCATTCAGTTACTTATCTATCTATCCTTTCTCTTGTGGTATAAAAAGCAAAATATATAAGCTTAAATTATGACAAATATCTATTAACTTAATTTAATATCTGTAAGTTACCTAAAAGGTCTTGGAAATTATTTTAAGCCTGTATACCATAAAACATACCGTTGAAATAAAGTTTGTTTAAACATTCCAAGATTTCAACTTTTACTACTTATCATATTTTTCCCAATCTAACTTTAGCACTTAAAGGTTTTATCAATCGGCTTTGGAAATCACAAAATCTCTGCTCAATTGACCAATTCATTGATGTGGATATCAGCTTAAGTGTCTGGCTAGGAGTGGAAACATTTTTCCAGGCCACTTCAGGTGTGTCTCATTGTGATTTCTTTTTTTGACTTCTTGGAGTTTCCCTATAATAGAGAGAACTTATTTACAGTTCTCTTATGACTGCGATCCACCCAGTTTCTGATAAGTATAGCAAAGCAGCAATTTTTCTTATCTTTTATCTAAAAAGCATAGCCACTTAGCTGGAAGGGGTCTTTCAAAAGCTTCCCTGGAGCTATATGACCTCAAAGACTGGAGGCTGGGGACTGAGGAGGCCTGATCTTGCCCCACCCTCACTCTCTTGGCTCCTGGAAGACATTTACATATGTTTAAGTTGACCCAGGCATTTTTAAGGGCAAAAGATAACTAATTTCTTTCTTTTTTACAGTTCTGAAACTGCTACTTTTACTTTAAGACAATACTATCCTTTTTCCTTAAATAAAACATATTTCATATAATACCTAGCTTAGGTAACTTAGAAAGATTTTGCTTTTAAGACTGACATGGTATAGAACATAAAGATCTCAGTGTACTTTTCAAATAGACAAATTTATATCGAAGTTTCTCCAAGTAGCTATTAAAAATCTAGATCATAAGACAGACACAAGACACAGTTTTTTCTGGAAGAAGAAAGAACTGAGGTTCTGTGACTAGCCTTACACGAAACAGCAGTTCTCAGCAATTAACCTCCAGCCTGATACAAGACACAATGCTCTAGACTAGAAGCAAGCTCTTAGGACAAAAGGAGATAGAAAGACCACATAAACTCACCTAACAATACCACACAAAACAAGGATAAGGAGGATCCCAGTTTCTTAAACTATATATAGCAACTTTTGGTAAGATTGACTCAACAGAAAAAACATGTTCTAGATCAAACTTATTGTCAGAACCTCAGATGGAGGAATATTAGACCTTTTGACGAAACCTGAGCATCAAGCAAAATTTCCCAAAAGGAGAAAGAAAGGGCAACACAAATGAAAGCTCATTTTCCAAAAGTAGTCACTGAAATTCCAAATTACTACTACTATACTTAGTTTATAACATTTTTATTTTTTTTATTTTATTGTATTTTGGTGAAGGTTTACAGAACAAGTAGTTTCTCATTAAGCAGTCAGTACACATATTGTTTTATGACATTGGTTAACAACCCCACGACAAGTCAACACTCCCTTCTCGACCTTTTTTTTTTTGGTGAAAATATACATAGTCAAAGATACACCATTTCAAAAATTTCTACATGCACAATTCAGTAACATTGATTACGTTCTTCCAGTTGTGCTGCTATTCTCATTTAGATGAAGGTTTACAGAACAAAATAGTTTCTCATTAAACAATTAGTACACATGATACCCTATGACAATGGTTAACAACCCCACTACATGTCAACACTGTCCTTACTCAACCTTGGGTTCCCTATCACAAGCTTTCTCGTCCCCTTCTGCCTTTTAATCCTTGTTACTGGACTGTTGTGCCTCATTAGTCCCATTTTGTTTTATGGGGCTGTCCAGTCCCTGGCTGAATGGTGAACCTCAGAAGTGACTTCACCACTGAGCTACAAGGGTGTCTGGGGCCATACTCTCAGGGTTTCTCCAGTCTCTTTCAGGCCAGTAAATCTGGTCTTTTTGTGTGTGTGTTAGAATTTTGTTCTACGTCCTTCTCCAAGCTCTGTCCAGAACCCTCCCTTGTGACCGCAGTCAGAGCAGTCAGTGGTGGTAGCTGGGCACCATCTGGCTGTACTGGACTCAGTCTGGTGGAGGCCTTGGTAGCTGTGGTCCATTAGTCCTTTGGACTAAACTTTTCCTTGTAACCTGTTCTCTTCATTCACCCTTGCTCTTGAAGGGGTGAGACCAGTGGAGTATCTTAGATGCCTGCTCACATGCTTTTAAGACCCCAGACACTACTCACCAAGGTAGAATGTAGAACATTGTCTTTGTAAACTGTGTTATGCCAGTTGAGCTAGATGTTCCCCGAGACCGTGGTCCCCACAGCCCTCTGCCCAGCAATTCAGTCCCTCAGGGAGTTTGGATGTGTCTATGGAGCTTCCATGACCTTTCCTTGTACAAGTTGTGCTGGCTTCCACAGTATTGTGTACTGTCTCACCCTTCATCAAAGATACCACTTATCTATCGTCTATTTAGTATTTCCCCCCACCCCTCCCATCCATGGTAACCAACAAAGATTGTTACATTTTGTGTGTGAACTTTTTCATGGGTTTTTACAATAGAGGTCTCATACAATATTTGTCCTTTTGTGATTGACTTATTTCACTCAGCATAATGTCCTCCAGTTTCATCCATGTTATGAGATGCTTCACAGATTCATTGTTGTTCTTTCTCGTTGCATAGTACTCCATTGTGTGTATGTACCATAGTTTGTTTATCCATTCATCTGTTGATGGGCATCTACATTGATTCCATTGTTTTGCTATTGTGAACAATGCTTCCATGAACATAGGTGTCCATATGCCTATTTGAGTGATGGCTCTTATTTCTCTAGAAATATTCCTAGGAGTGAGATTGCTGGATCGTGTTGTATTTCTATTTCTAGTTTTCTAAGGAAGCACCATATCATTTTCCAAAATGGTTGTATCATTTTGCATTCCCACAAGCAGTGCATAAGTGTTCTGATGTCCCCACAGCCCCTCCAAGTTTTGCTATTTCCAGTGTTTTTGATTGGTGCCAGTAATGCTGGGGTGAGATGGTATCTCACTGTGGTTTTAATTTGAATTTCTCTAATGGCTAGTGATCTCCAGCATTTCCTCATGTGTCTGTTGGCCGCTTGAATGTCTTCTTTGGTGAAGTGTCTCTTCATTTCATTTGCCCATTTTTTAATAGGATTATTTGGCTTTTTCTTGTAGAGTTGTTGGATTTTCTTGTAGATTATAGAGATTAGAACTTGGTCTGACTTATACTGTCCAAAAATTTTTTCCCAGTCTGTAGATTCTCTTTTTACTCTTTTGGTGTAGTCTTTGAGGAGCACACGTGTTTGATTTTTAGAAGATCCCAGTTATCTAGCTTATCTTCTGGGGTTTGTGTGTTGATGGTTATGGTTTGTATCCTGTTGATGGTTATGGTTTGTATCCTGTTAATGCTGTGTTTTAGGACCTGTAGTGTTGGTCCTATATTTTTCTTGTATGATCTTTATACTTTTTGGCTTCATATTTAGGTCTTTGATCCATTTTTAATTAGTTTTTGTATATGGTGTGAGGTATGGGTCCTGTTTCATTTTCCTGCAAATGGATATCCAGTTTTGCCAGCACCGTTTGTTAAAAATACTTACTTTTCCCCATTTGATGGACTTTGGGCTCTTGTCGAATGTGGGGATATATGCCATTTAAACATGGCTGCACTATTGACAACTGCAATCCCCGCAGGCCTCTATGCTGCACAGCATGCTGAGACTTGTCTCCAACACGTTGAGACTTGTCCGGATGTGTTTTCCCAAACCTACTGTCCCTTTTCTGATGGACTTGTTTACCTGAATTCCTTCTCCCTTGCCCGCATTCAAAGCCCATTGTTTTGTTAATTGCCTTATCGATTGCTGTATTGACTATAAAATAAACTCCTGGGACTGAAGTGGGGGTCGACTCCTCAGAGTGACCCTCCTGGCCCCACTTCTCTGTAAGAGTTGTGCAGTTGGTTACTGTCTTTGCCGTCCCGATTACCAT
>NW_004443989.1:16344446-16353670 GCF_000243295.1 Trichechus manatus latirostris
TTCTTCAGTAGTGTTTTACTTATTCGGGGCTTGTTCCCTTTCCATATAAAGTTAATGATTAGTTTTTTCCATCTCTTTGAAGAATGTTGTCGGTATTTGCACTGGAATTGCGTAGTATTTGTAAATTGCTTTGGGTATAATTGTCATTTTCACAATGTTAAGTCTACCTATCCATGAGTATGGTATGTTTTTCCATTTACGTAGATCCCTTTGCATTTCTTGCAGTAGTGTTTTGTAGTTTTCTTTGTATAGGTCTTTTACATCCCTGGTTAGATTTATTCCTATTTTTTTAGGGGTATTATAAATGATATTGTTTTCCTGATTTCCTTTTCATCCTTTATTGCTGTAATAGGAGTCCAACTGATTTTTGTATGTTTATCTTGTATCCTGCTACTCTGCTGAATCTTTCTATTAGTTCCAGTAGATTTCTCATGTATTCTTTAAGTTTTTTTGTGTATAGTGTCATATCATCCTCAGAGACAGTTTAACTTCTTCATTAACAATTTGGATGCCCTTTATTTCTTTTTCTTGCCTTATTGGTATAGCTAGAATTTCCAGCACAATATTAAATAGGAGTGATGATAAAGGGCATCCTTGTCTTGTTCCTGTTCTCAGGGGGAATGTTTTCAGCCTCTCTCCACTAAGAATGATGTTGGCTGTTGGTTTTGCCCTTTATTATTTTGAGATATTTCTCTTCTATACCTTTTTTATTGAGAGTTTTTATCAGGAATGGGTGTTGGACTCTGTTGAATGCCTTTTCTGCATCAATTGAAAGGATCATGTGATTCTTTTCTTTCCCTTTATCTATGTGGTGGATTTCTTTATTTGATTTTCTAATATTGAACCATCCTTGCATATCTGTTATAAATCCTACTCGGTCACGGTGTATTATTTTTTTTGATATGATGCTGAATTCTATTGGCTAGAATTTTGTTAAGAATTTTGGCATCTATATTCATGAGAGATATTTGTCTGTAATTTTCCTTTATTGTGGCGTCTTTGCCTGGTTTTGGTATCAGCATTTTGCTGGGCAGATAGAATGAATTCAGAAGTGTTGCTTCATTTTCTATGCTCTGACATAGCTTGAGTAGTACTGGTATATGATCTTTTGTGAATATTTTGTAGAATTCTCCAGTGAAGCCATCTGGGCCAGGGCTTTTTCTTGTTGGTAGTTTTTATTTATTTATTTATTTATTTACCTTTTTAATCTCTTTTCTTGTTATGGGTCTGTTCAGATTTTCAACATCACTTTATTGTAGTTTGGCTAGGTAGTGTGATTCTAGAAATTTATCGATTTCCTCTAGGTTTTCAATTTTGTTGGAGTATAGTTTTCCATAATATTTTGTTAAGATCCTTTTTATTTCAGTTGGGTCTGTTGTAATGTTGCCCATTTCATTTCTTATTTGGGTTATTTTCTTCCTCTCCTGTTTTTCTTTCAAAGAACCAACTTTTGGCTTTGTTGATTATTTCTATTTTTTTTCTGTTCTCTATTTCTTCTCTGATCTTTGTTATTTCCTTTCTTCCGGTGGATGTGGGCTTTTTTTCCTCTTCTCTTTCGATTTGTTTGAGTTTTGTAGTTAATGTTTTGATATTGTCTGTTTCTTCCTTTTTGATATGTGCTGCTATTGCTATAAATTGTCCTCTGAGGACTGCCTTTGCCATGTCCCAAACGTTTTGGTATGATGTATTTTCATTCTCATTTGATTCTAGGATTTTTTGATTCCATCTCTGATTTCCTCTATTACCCAGTGATGTGTAAGCAGGGTATTATTCAGTTTCCAAGTAGTTGATTTTTTTTCCTTGCTCTTTCTGTTGTTAATGTCTACCTTGATGGCATTATTGTCAGACAAGATACTTTGAATTATCTCAACATTTTGGATCTTGTTGAGGATTGCTCTGTGGCCTAAGATGTGGTCTATACTGGAAAACGTTCCATGTGCATTGGAAAAGAATGTGTACTTTGCAGTGGTTCGATGGAGTGTTCTATATATGTCTATGAGGTCAAGTTGGCTGATTGTGCCCTTTAGGTCTTCTGTATCTTTGCTGAGTTTCTTCTTAGTTGTTCTGTCCTTTACTGAGAGTGGTGTGTTGAAGTCTCCTACTATTATTGTGGAACTGTCAATTTCTCTTTTCAGTGTTGTTAGAGTTTGTTTTATGTATTTTGGAGCCCTGTCATTGAGTGCGTAGATGTTTATTATGATTATGTCTTCATGATGGATCGTCCCCTTAATCATTATAAAGTGTCCTTCTTTGTCTTTTATGGGAAATTTTGTTTTAAAGTCTATTTTATCTGAGATTAGAATTGCCACTCCTGCTCTTTTTTTGTAGTTGTTAGCTTGATATATATTTTTTCCAACCTTTGACTTTTAATAAGTTCACATCTTTGTTTCTAAGGTTTGTCTCTTGTAGACAGCATATTGATGGATCCTGTTTTTTTATCCATTCTGTCACTTTATGTGTGCAGAGTCCATTTACATTTAGTGCAATTATTGATAGATGTGAGTTTGTTGCTGTCATTTTTTTAGTGTGTCTTTTTGTGTTGCTGACATTTTCTTTGTTTTTCTTACTCTCCTGTGCTGAATTCCTTTTGTTTGTGGATTTTTTTCATTTCTTTTATTTTTGTACCTTTTGTTTTTGCTGTGACTTTGTTTTTCCTCTTTACTTTTATGAGTATATTTGCTAACTTTCTTTGTGCTTATCATGGAATTTACCCTTATCTTTCTAAGTTTGAAGCAGTCTAGTATTACTTGGTATCACCTTGCCTTCCTATCCATTAGAAGGTTCTATACCTAAACCGTTTATTTCCTCTTTTATTCTTCTGATGTTTTTGTCATTTACAGATCAACTACTCTGATTTCCTGTTGTATTACTTTTGGTTTTGGATAGTCCTTGAGAGTTCATTTCCTAGATTGGTATCTGGTGGTACGATCCTGTGTCCTAGACTCAGCATGTGAGCTTAAGTTGTTTGTTCTCAGATCAAAGAACTCCCTTTAATAAATCTTGTAAGTTTGGTTTGGTTTTTTCATAGTCCCTTAATTATTGTTTATCTGGATATTTCTTAACTTCACCAGCATACTTGAATGAATTTTTTGCAGAGTGTATTATTCTTGGCTGGGAATGTTTTTCTTTCTAGGTTTTATATATGTAATCCTTTTGCCTTCTTGCCTGCATGGTTTCTGCTGAGTAATCTGAGCTTAGTCTTATTGTTTCTCCTCTGTATGTGACTTCTTATTTTTCACGAGCTGCTCTCAGGATTCTTTGTTTGTCTTTGGTTTTGGTGAGTGAGATTATGATATACCTTGGTGATTTTCTTTTGGAATCTATCCTATATGGGGTTCGTTGAGCTTCTTGGATGGCCATCTTTTCATCTTTCATGATATTGGGGAAGTTTTCTGTCAGCAGTTCTTCAATTATCCTCTCTGTGTTTTCTGTTTTCTCCCCCTGTTCTGGAACTCTGATCACTTGCAAATTTTTGCTTTTAATTGTATCCCACATAACTCTCAGGGTCTCTTCATTTTTCTTTGTTCTTTTTCCTAAGTTTTCTTCAGAGTTGTATCCAAGTGTTTGTCTTCAATTCGACTGATCCTGTCTTCTACCTTTTCAAATCTGCTCCTCAGCCCTTCTATGACACTGTTCATTTCTGAAAACTCGTAGTTTGTCTTTAAATTTCTAATTGTTGTTTTTGTATAATTTCTAGCTGTGAATTTATTTTGACATTTTGTTCCTGCATTATTTTCCTGAGTTTTTCCATTTTTTGTCTGTGTTTTCCATGAATGTGTCTATTTTTTCTTAATTTTTGTCTGCTATTTGCTTCAACTCTTTGATAATTTTGAGTAGTAGAGATTTGAATTCCCTACTAGGTAGTTATATTGCTTTTTCTTCTACTGGAAAGTGATCTGGTGTTTTATTTCAGATACCTACAACCCTCCTGTCCTGTTTTTGTAAATGCTTTGATATTGTCTGCTGTCTTCGGGGCATTCAGTAGTTATTTTTCTCGTTTATTGATGGTGGATTTATTGGTTTCATCCTTTTCTTTTTTGCTATGTCTGAGCAGGCGGGCTATGTGTTCTTTGTGGTTTGCTCATCTGTGGACACAATAGTTTTCACCTCCTTCTCCAATTGGCAGGGTCAGTCGCTCAGATATAGTATAGCAGTGCAGGTCTAGCAGAAGAGCAGTTTCTGGGATGGGTTGTTTGTTGCACTTACTACAGCCAACTGGCCGGGTAGGTAATCAGTACAGGGCAGGTTCTGGTAGACCGTGACTGTGCTGCTTGGTGGTGTGATGTTAAGCGCATGGTGCAGGTAGGCTGTCTGTAGTGGGGAGATCGTTATGTGTGGAGCTAAGATGGATATGGGAGAGAGGAGAGAGTAAGAGAAGCCAAAAACATACAAACAAACAGAAAAGAGTGCTAGTGGAGCTTGCTGTCGGAGTGGAGAGATGAGAAACAATGAAACAGAGAAAAACGAAAGGAGGAAGAACAAGAAAAAAAAAGAAAAGAACAGAATGAATAAATAAAAATTAGAAAGAAAAAAGAATAGCAAAGGTCCCAAGGATCCGTCCAGTATGGCTACAAGATCTGGGGAAGTTGTTCCCAGGTGTTGCAGTACAGCCTGACTAGAAGGTGTAAACGTATTCAGGGAACAGGAAGAGAAGTAAGGTATAGAGAGATGAGAAACTGAATAATGAAGTAAGACAAAAAGGGGAAAAGAGGGGAAAAAATCAAATTAAAGAAAAACAAGAAAAGCTCCCCAAAAAACAGAAAAAAAATGGCAAAAGAAACACCTTCAGGGATCCCTCTGTGTGTCTGCACAAGCTGAGTGGGTAGGTTCCAAGCTGTGTAGCACTGCCTCTCCCTAACAGGCTCACAACTTAAGTTAAGGAAAAGAAAACAAACAATTAATAAGAGACAAACAAAAGCTCTTGGATCCTACCAGCGTGGCAGCCCAGACTAGGGAGCAGTTCCACACTCGAAGGGAGCTCTGTAGCCCCTTTGGAAGAAGCAAAGATGGCGCATGGAAGCAGGTATTTGAGCAAAAGGAAGGGGAGGTGGTGAGAGGTGAGGAAGAAATCAAAAGAAGTGGAAAAAAGTAACCCAGCAGCCAATAAATGTCACTCAGGGAGTCGGCCAGTGCAGGCGGTGGAATCCAAGCAGCCAATGCTTCTTGGCCAAGAGACTGTTGCCACAGGAAACAGAAGAGTCCGAGTGGGGGCGAAGAAGGGTAGGGGGTGGGAAAGCGTATATCGCTGTTTACTGGTTGTTTTGTCTCCTGTTGGAAGCTCTGTGAAGCTGCTTTCTTGTACTCCCTATTTGCTGGTCTCTGATAGGAGTCCAAGATGGCAGATCTGCACTGCTTTAGCTGATAGGGCACCTCTGCATGAATCTCTCTTGGCTTTCCAATCTCTGTCAGTTTTCTCACTCCATTTGGTGCTTGTCTGAGTTCTTCATCTCTTCATGTGATGTTTTAAGGTTTCAGGATTGCTGTTTTCTCTGTTTGGCTTAGTTTTTTGGTTTTTTGCTGTGGAGGAACGGCATGGTGCTTCTGCTTGGAACGCCATTTTGTCAGAAGTCTGACGTAAAGAAATTTTTTTTTATTGTTGTAATTAAATGAATTTTACATTCCAAGTTAGTCTCCCACACGGAATTTTTTTTTTACATACATTGTATGAGACCCCAACTGCTCACCCCATTCTTTGACAGCACTCTCTGCCTCTCCACACTGATTCCCCATGAACATTCAACCAGCTCCTAACTCTCTCTGCCTTCCCATCTCACCTCTAGACCAAAGCCGCCCCTTTGGTCTCCTGTATCTACTTGTCCAAGAGTCACATTCTTCACAAGTATCACTCTATGTCCCAGAGTCCAGTCCAATCCCTGTCTGAAGTGTTGGCCTCAGAAATTGTTTTAGTTCTGGGGTGATGGAGAGACCAAGGGCCATGATTCCCGGGACACCTCCAATCTTAGACCATTAAGTCTGGCCTTCTTACTAGAATTTGAGTGCTGCATCCCATCATTCTACTGCTCCATCAGGGATCCTCTGTTGTGTTCCCTGTCATGACGTTCGTTGGTGGTAGCCGGGCACCATCTACTTCTTCTGGTCTCAGGTTGATGGAGTCTCTGGTTTATGTGGCCCATTCTGTCTTTTGGGTCAATACTTTCCTTGTGTCTTTGGTGTTCTTCGTCCTCCTTTACTTCGAGTGGTTAGGATCAATTGATGCATCTTAGATGGCCGCTTGCAAACTTTTTAGACCCCAGAAGCCACTCACCAAAGTAGGATGCAGAACATATCCCTAATAAGGTTTGTTATGCCAATTGACATAGATGTGCCCAGAAAGCATAGCCCCCAGACCCCGTATCCCGGCTACTCTGTCTCTCAAAGTATTTGACTGTATAGAGGAAACTTCTTAACTTTGGTTTAGTCCAGTTGTGCTGACTTTCCCTGTAGTGTGTGCTGTCCTTCCCTTCACCTAAGATGATTCTTATCTACTATTTAGTTAGTGAATAACCCTCACCTACCCTCCCCATCCCCGTAAGCATCAAAGAATGTTTTCTTCTATGTTTAAACCTTTTCTTGAGTTTTTACAATAGTGGTCTTATACAGTATTTGTCTTTCTGTGACTGACTAAATTCACTCAGCATAATAAGTCTCAGCTTCCACCATGTTATACCACTTTTCACAGCTTCATCATTGTTCTTTATCCTTGGATAATATTCCATTGTGTGGATATACAATAGTTTGTTTATGCATTCGTCCATAGATGGACAGTTAGGCTGCTTCCATCTTTTGGCTATTGTGAACAGTGTTGCAATGAATATGGGTGTGCATATATCTATTCGTGTGACGTCTCTTGTTTCTCTAGGATATATTCCAAGGAGTGGGATAGCTTGATCATATGGTACTTCTATTTCTAGCTTTTTAAGGAAGCACCAAATCGATTTCCAAAGTGGTTGTCCCATTTCACATTCCCACCAACAGTGTATAAATCTTCCAGTCTCTCCACAACCTCTCCAGCATTTGTTATTTTGTGTTATTTCGATTAATGCTAGCCTTGTTAGGGTGAGACGATATCTCATTGTAGTTTTGATCTGCATTTCTCCAGTGGCTAATGATACTCAGCATTTCTTCATGTGTCTGTTAGGTGCCTGAATATCTTCTTTGGTGAAGAACCTGTTCATATCCTTTGCCCATTTTTAATTGGGGTATTTGTCTTTTTGCTGTTGAGGTTTTGCAGTATCTTGTAGAGTTTAGAGATTAACTGCTGATTGGATATTTCGTAGCAACAAATTTTTTCCCAGTCTGTAGGTTGTCTTTTTACTCTTTTGGTGAAGTCTTTGGATGAGCATAAGTGTTTGATTTTTAAGATTTCCCATTTATCCAATCTCTCTTCTAGTGCTTGTGCATTGTTACTTATGGTTTGTATTGTATTTATTTCATGAATTACGGCTCCTAGCGCTGTCCCTATTTTTTCTTCCATGACCTTTATCTTTTTCGATTTTATATTTAATTCTTTGATCCATTTTGTGTTAGTTTTTGTACATGGTGTGAGGTATGGGTCTTGTTTCAGTTTTTTGCATATATATATCCAATTATGCCAGCACCATTTGTTAAAGAGACTGTCTTTTCCCCAGTTAATGTACTTTGGACGTTTGTCAAATATTAGCTTCTCATAGGTGGATGAGCTTATATCTGGATTCTCAACTCTATTCCATTGGTCTATTTATCTCTTGTTGTACCAGTACCAGGCTCTCTTGACTACCGTGGCAGTATAATAGGTCCTAAAATCAGGTAGTGTAAGGTCTCCCACTTCGTTCTTCTTCTTGAGTAGTGCTTTATTTATTTGGGGCACCTTCCCTTTCCATACGAAGTTGGTGATTTGTTTCTCCCTTTCATTAAAAAATACAGCTGGAATTTAGATTGGGATTGCATTGTATCTGTAGATCGCTTTGGGTAGAATTGACATTTTCACTGTGTTAAGTCTACCTATCCATGAGCAAAGCATATTTTTCCACTTATGCAGATCTCTTTTAGTTTCTTGCAGTAGTGTCTTGTAGTTTTCTCTGTAAAGATCTTTTACATCTCTGGTTAGAGTTATGCCTAAGTATTTTATCTTCTTGGGGGCTATTGTAAATGGTATTCATTTGGTGATTTACTTCGTTGGTGTAAAGGAATCCAATTGATTTTTGTATGTTTGTATTTTATCCTGTAACTTTGCTGAAATCTTCTATTAGTTCCAGTAGTTTTCTTGTGGATTGCTTTGGGTTTTCCATGTATAAGATCATATCATATGTGAAAAGAGACTCTTTGACTTCTTCGCTACCTATTTGGGTGCCCTTTATTTCTTTTTCTAACCTAACTGGTCTGGCTAGGACCTCTAGCACAATGTTGAATAATAGTGGTGATAAAGGGCATCTTTATCTGGTTCCTATTCTCAAGGGGAATCCTTTCAAAGTCTCTCCATTCAGGATGATGTTGGCTATTGGTTTTGTATAAATGCCTTTAATTATACTGAGGATTTTCCCTTCTATTCCTATTTTTTTGAGAGTTATTATCATGAATGGGTGTTGGATTTTGTTGAATACATTTTCTGAATCAATTGATAAGATCATGTGGTTCTCGTCTTTTGTTTTATTTATGTGATGGATTACTTTAATCATTTTTCTAATGTTGAACCATCCCTGCATATCTGATATAAATCCCACTTGGTCATGGTGAATTATTTTTTTGATGTTTTGCTGAATTCTATTGGCTAAAATTTTGTTAACGATTTTTGCGTCCACATTAATGAGGAATATCGGTCTGTAATTTTCTATTTTTGTGGTGTATTTACCTGGTTTTGGTATCAGGGTTTTGCTTGCTTCATAGAATGATTTTAGGAGTATTCCATCCTTTTCTAGGCTCTGAAATACCTTTAGTAGAAGTGGTGTTATCTTTTCTCTGAAAATTTGGTAGAATTCTCCAGTGAAGCCATCCAGGCCAGGGCTTTTTATTTGTTGGCAATTTTTTAATAACCTTGTCAATCTCTTCTTTTGTTATGGGTTTATTTAGTTGTTCTACCTCTGTTTGCGTTAATTTAGGTAGGTAGTGAGTTTCTAGAAATTTGTCCATTTCCTCTAGGTTTTCAAATTTGTCAGAGTATAATTTTCCATAGTATTCTGTTATGATTCTTTTAATTTCAGTTGGGTCTGTTGTGATATCACCCATCTCATTTCTTATATGGGTTATCT
>NW_004443989.1:16354100-16359689 GCF_000243295.1 Trichechus manatus latirostris
TGGATTTTGTTAAGGCTTGCTTTATGGCCTAATATGTGGTCTATTCTGGAGAATGTTCCATGTGCGTTGGAAAAAAAAGTATACTTGGCTGCTGTTGGGTGCAGAGTTCGATATATGTCTATGAGATCAAGATGATAGATTGTAGCATTTAGCTCTTCTGTGTCTTTGTTAAGCTTCTTTCTGGATGATTTGTCCTTCACCCAAAGTGGCGTGTTGAAGTCTCGTACTGCTGTTGTGGAGCTGCCTATCTCTCTTTTCAGAACTGTAGGAGTTGTTTTTAGTATTTTGGAGCCCTGTTGTTGGGTCTGTAAATATTTATTATAGTTATGTCCTCCTGGTGTATTGACCCATTAATCATTATATAGTGCTCTTCCTTTTGTAGTGGATTTTACTTTAAAATCATTTCGTCAGAGATTTATATTGCCACTCCTGCTCTTTTTTGAATGTTGTTTGCTTGATATATTTCTTTCCATCCTTTGAGTTTTAGCCTGTTTGTGTCTTTAAGTCTAAGGTGCATCTCTTGTAGGCAGCATATAGATGGATCTTGCTTTTTTTATCCAATCTGCCGCTCTCCGTGTCTTTATTGGTGCATTAATTCCATTTAGATTCAGCGTAATTATTGATAGGTATGAGGTTAGTGCTGTTATCCTGATATCTGTTTTTGTGTGCTGTTCACACTTTCTTTGTTCTCATTAATTTTCCTTGCTGAGTCGTTTTTCTTTATGTATTTTTTTTTTTCATCTTTTTCTTTGTTGTGGATTTTGTGTTTGCTGGGTCTTTACCTTTTTCTACTTTTTTTATTTTGATTTGTAGGATTGTTAGATTTCTTTGTGGCTACCGTAATATTTACCCCTAATTTTCTAAGTTTATACCAGTCCTTTATTACTTTATATCATCTTAACTTCTCCTCCATATAGAAAATCAATGTCTCTATTTTTTAAGTCCCTCTTTTTTTGTTTTAATATTATCCATTTTTTTTACATATTGATATCTGTTTCCCTATTTTCAATGATTTAGCTTTGATGTAATTTCGATTTTCATATCTGAGTTAATATCTGGTTGCTGTGTCCTGTGTTCTAGTCTTGCATTGTTAACTGGTGTTATTGATTATCTAACCGTAGCACTCCGTTTAGTATTTCTTGTAATTTTGGTTTGTTTTTTGCAAATTCCCTAAACTTCTGTTTATCTGGAAATGCCCTTATTTCACCATCATATTTGAGAGACAGTTTTGCTAGATATATATCTCTTGGCTGACAGTTATTTTCCTTCAAGGCTTTAAATATGTCATCCTATTGCCTTCTAGCCTGCCTGGTTTCTGCTGAGTAGTCCAAGCTTATTCTACTTGACTCTCCTTTGTAGATGACTTTTCTTTTATCCCTAGCTGTTCTTAAAATTCTCTCTTTATCTTTGGTTTTGGTAAGTTTGATTATAATATGTCTTGGTGACTTTCTTTTGGGATCTACCTTATGTGGGGTCCAATGAACATCTTGGATAGATATCTTCTCATTTTTCATGATATCAGGGAAGTTTTCTGTCAACAAATCTTCAACAATTTTCTCTGTGTTTTCTGTTATTCCCCCTTCCCCCATTCTGTTACTCCAATCACTCGAAGGTTATTTCTCTTGATAGAGAGTCACATGACTCTTAGAGTTTCTTCATTCTTTTTAATTATTTTATCTGATTTTTCCTCATATAAGTTGGAGTCAAGATATTTATCTTCAATGTCACTAATTCTAACTTCTACTGCCTCAGTTCTGCTCCTATGACTTTCTACTGAGTTGTCTAATTCTGAAATTTCATTGTTAATCTTCTGGATTTCTGATTGCTGTCTCTCTATGGATTCTTGCAGCCTATTAAATTTGGCATTATGTTCTTGAATAACTTTTTAAGTTCTACAACTACTGTGTCTGTATGTTGTCTCACTGTTTCTGCTTTCTGTCGAATTTCGTTTCTAAGTTCTAGAAGAGTTCTGTATATTAATCTTTTGTATTCTGCCTCTGGTAATTCCAACTAGTTCTCTTCCTCCAGAGAATTTATTGATTCTTTATTTTTGGATGTTGCTGAAGCCATCACGGACTGCCTTTTTATGTGACTTGATATTGATTGTTGTCTCCAAGTCATCAATAATTTATAACAATTTTATTTTGTGTTTGCTTAGTGAGACTTATCTTTTTATTTTGTTTTGTATTAATATGCCCATATAGGCTGCCTATGTGCAGTAGTTTGATTTTTGGCATCTTTTGATCTCTAATGTCCCGTCCCAGGTAGTTAGTTCTGTAACTAAGTATGTGTACACAGGAGTCCGTTAAATTTTCCTATAAGGGATCAGCTAAGGTGTTCAGGCAGTCGGTCACCTAGTGTGTGATGAAGGCTCTCACCCCCAGTCCTAGAGAGGCATATGTGATTGGTGCAGGCTCTGGATTCTGGCTGTGGTAGGGGATCACCTGCTGAGCCAGGCTGGGGGCTGAAGTCTACTCCTGAAAGTCTGAGAGGAAATCTTGTCCCTATTCTCTAGGGTAAGTACATGATTTTTGCAGCCGGGCTAAGAGCATCCCACTATGTTGGCTGTAAAGACTCGAGGGCACCACTTTTTCTAGGACTCCTGTAGCAGGTGACTCGGCATTTTAGCAGCTACCACCAGTCCTCAAGACCCTGCTGCCAATTGATGAAAGTGCCTACTTAAACTGCAGGGCTGTTTCGAGGGTCACAAATCTGCCTGTTCACAGCTGAACCATTTGGAGTTAAACTTCAGATGTTTTCTCTGTTGTACTGTGACAGTGAGGGCTAATGCCGTTTAGATGGGTCCCTGCAAGTCTATACAGTGGTGTAAGGCACTTAACGTCTGCAGACCCCTGATTCCTGTGGCCAGCAAAGGAGCTGTGCAGGCCCTGTGATCCTGGCCTAGGGGAACAAGCATCTTATTTGTTCCCTCTCTTCTGGCTCAGTGGACTCCAGGTCCAAAGCTAGGAAGGAGGGGGTAAAAGGGAGAGAGGTTTTTCCCAAATCTGGTGCAGAGTGCAGAGGTAGGAGGTAAAAGGGAGAGAGGTTTTTCCCAAATGGGCTTTTTTTTTTTTTTCCCAATCTCCGCGAAAGGGTGCATGCATGTACTTTTCCTAGCCTCTTGGGAGCTGTTCTTCACTATTTCAGAGTGTCCAAGCAGAATCTCTTGTGCCGGCTCTCTCTCCATGTGGAAACTGCTTCCCGAGCGCGCGCACAGCACAGCTGTTTGCCTACTTCAACACGGACCAGCGTGGCTGTGGCTCTGCATTCTCGCCGGGACGGCTCTAGCCCTCCTCACCTCTTCCAAACTGTCTTCCTGTCCCGTATGACTCAGATGGTTTTCTTAACCTTGCCTTGTTCAGGGTTGCCAGATATTCACATAGAATCAAATCACTTGTTTTTCCAGGTCTTTGTTGTATGAGGGATATAGGAAGTGTCTAACTATTCCACCATGTTGACCACGCCTCCCCTGACGCAAAGAAAATTTTACAGTTAATTGTAATCCTTGTAAATCTCGACTCTATCCCTGCTATTGCTTTGATGTGAAATTGTTACCTGTTCTCACTCTACCAGTTAAATATCTCTTTATTGTGCCTGTAATCAGAGTGTACCATTATAGACAAATGAAACACATGCACTCCTGCAGTGCATTCCTTCAGTACATTTTATTTGCTTTTAATATCAAATAGGAATGGTGGCTTGATGACTTCACTAGGACAGCACACATGTTACTACACACAGAATAACACACAGTAAACCACATAATAATACAGGCATATTAACATACATAAACACATGTACAGACAGTAACATGCACCAGATGGCCCCTGTGATCCATGGTACTGCAGATCCCTGCAGCTCAGCTCTCACTCTGAAGAAGGTGTATGTCTGGGCTCACCCTTTCCCTCACTGTGTCACTCATACAATAATATGCAACCATGTCCACAGCAGTCACAGAGCTCAGCTGCTGGGGTAACTGATCCATGGACGTCTCTCTAGAGAAGGAGAGAATTCTCTAGTAGTGCTGGTTGAGGTAACTTCTACAATTTAACTTGTAGTGAGCCCTGTGTGTGCACTGGGAAGAAGAATAATTGTTCAGTTCAAAGGACACAAGGCAAGAAGGATTGGAATATCAGAAGAGGCACTTTGAGACTAAAAAGGAGGCCATGTCTCTTCTAACACTTGTATAACTATTCTTCAATTAATGCCCTCTCACCTCCCTTCTCTAATTCATTCTTTAATATATACATCAATATATTCAAGTATTAACAAAACATATTTATGTTAAAAAGATTCCCACAACTTTAGGGGAAATAATATAAATCATTCTTGCCAATAGAGATGCCTTATAAATGATTTTAAAAAGGCACAAGTTTTGTGTCACTAAATCCTGGAATTGTGACTCAGTTCGTACAAGTAGTGATGGAAAGCATAGCACTGATACATCCCTTCTCACTCTGTGACCCTGAAGATTTAGGTTCACTTCTCTGAGCTTCAGTTGAAAAAACAATGATTTGGGAATCATGGCAGTAACTTATGTGTGAATGTTATAGTAAGGATGTAGTGCTGTTACGTATTATTATCACTCTCATTAGTGTTATAACCACCCCTTGGTAACCAAAGACGACCTTTATGAGGCTTCGTTTTTTACCACTAGGATAGCACAAGGAACACCTGCTCTTGTCCGATGCTCACCTGTGAAACCTGTATAATTCAGGCAGATCAAGTCACCCTCATCACTAGTACGTTGATGGTTTCAGATACATGTGTGTCTTACCATTCCTCTCCTCCATATTATTCCATAAACATAACCTCCAAAACAGCACATTTCCAATGGAATTTTAAAAATACTATACCTGTCTAAAGGTACACAGTAGGAAAGTCACCAGAAGGAGGATGATTTGACTAACAAATCAATACCTTTGGATAGGACCTGGAGAAGTGGTATCACCTGCTGTGGGGCTTTGGAGAGGAAGAGATGACATCTGGCATCCAGAACAAGATAGTCCCATTACTCACCAAAGGTCTCAGGGGCCTGAGTTTGCACACAGGATGAAGTGTCTGTTCTGGTGGTCAGGGATTGATAGATCAGGAGGGATACTGCTATAAAAATTTTATTCTCAGAGGAAAAAATCTAACAAGTGAGTATACATTTATGTGCATGTGGTTGAGTTTCTAGGATTTGCTTACACCCAGGGAAGAATAATTATTAGGTTACTACGGCTATAAAAACCTGTGGCATTTATGGATATTTAATATTAAAGACAACTGTACTGGTGTTTAGATTAAGTTAAACATTGTCAAAGACTTATCAGAAAACAATATTTTGTAGTAGAAAAATAGAAGGAATAGACTAAAGGGAGATGTCTTTAAAGGTTACCACTGATGAACCCATTAAAGTAACCAGCCATTATGACCAAACAGAGAATGAAATGGCAATGATTTTTTTTTTAAATTTTATTGTACTTCAGGTGAAGGCTTACAGAGGAAATAGTTTCTCATGAAACAGTAGTATACATGTTGTTTTATGACATCGGTTAACAACTCCACAACATATCAACCTTCTAACTTCTCAACCGTTTTTTTTTT
>NW_004443989.1:16361316-16362302 GCF_000243295.1 Trichechus manatus latirostris
GAAGTGTCTGTTCATTTCCTTTGCCCATTTTTTAATAGGATTATTTGTCTTTTTGTTGTAGAAGTGTTGGATTTTCTTGTAGATTATGGAGATTAAACCTTTGTTTGACTTGTACTGTCCAAAAATTTTTTCCCAGTCTGTATGTTCTCTTTTGACTCTTTTGGTGAAGTATTTTGAAGAGCATAGGTGTTTGATTTTTAGAAGATCCCAGTTATCTTGCTTATCTGTTGGGTTTTGTGCATTGTTGGTTATGGTTTGTATCCTGCTAAGGCCATGTATTAAGGCCTGAAGTGTTGGTCCTATTTTTTCTTCTATGAACTTTATAGTTTTAGGCTTTATATTCAGGTCTTTGATCCATTTTTAAGTAGTTTTTGTATACTGTGTGAGGTATGGGTTCTGTTTCATTTTTTTGCAAATGGATATTCAGTTTTGCCAGTACCATTTGTTAAAAAGACTGTCTTTTCCCCATTTGATGGACTTTGGGCCCTTGTCAAAGATCAGGTGACCGCAGGTGGATGGATTAACATCTGGGTTCTCAATTCTGTTCCATTGGTCAATGTATCTGTCGTTGTACCAGTACCAGGCAGTTTTGACAACTGTAGCTGTATAGTAGGTTCTGAAGTCAGGTAGTGTGAGTCCTCCAACTTTATTCTTCTTCAGTAGTGCTTTAATTATTTGGGGATTCTTCCCTTTCCATATAAATTTAACGATTAGTTTTTCCATCTCTTTGAAGAATGTTGTTGGTATTTGGATCGGGATTGCGTTGTATTTGTAAATTGCTTTGGGTAGAATTGACATTTTCACAATATTGAGTCTGCTTATCCATGAGAATGGTATGTTTTTCCATTTATGTAGATCCCTTCAGGTTTCATGCAGTAGTGTTTTATAGTTTTCTTTGTATAGGTCTTTTACATCCCTGGTCAGATTTATTCCTAAGTATTTTATCTTTTTAGGGGCTATTGAAAATGGTATTGTTTTTTCTGATT
>NW_004443989.1:16362402-16364228 GCF_000243295.1 Trichechus manatus latirostris
TATCTTTTGGATTTCTAATTGTTGTTTTTGTATAATTTCTTCTGAATTTATTTTGGCATTTTGTTCCTATATCATCTTCCTGAATTCTTCCAATTTTTTGTCTGTATTTTCCATGAATTTGTCTATTTTTTTCTCATGTTTGTCAGCTTTTTGCCTCTGTTCTTGGAAAATTCCTAGTATGAGAGTTTTGAATTCCCTATCAGGTAATTCTAGTGCATTTTCTTCCACAGGGGAGTCATCTGGTGTTTTAATTTGGATGCCTACTGGAACCATCCTGTTTTTGTAAATGTTTTAATATTGTTTCCTGTTTTTGGGACATTCAGTAGTTATTTCTGTCGTTTATTCATTGTAGATTTATTTGTTTCATCCCTTTTTTAAAAAAAAAATTGACTATCTTTGAGCAGGTGGACTGTGTGCTCTTTGTTGTTTGCTTGTGTGTGCACTCAATACTTTTCACCTCCTTCTGCAACTGGTAGGTTCAGTTACTCAGATATGGTAAAGCAGGGCAGGTCTATCTGATGAAGAGCCACTGGGACGGGTTGTTTGTGGCACTCACTACAGCCACCAGGGTTGTTTGGTAATCAGTTCTGGGCAGGTTCCAGTAGGCCATGCCTGCACTGCTTGGTGGTGTGATGTCAAGCACACGGTGCAGGTAGGCAGGATGCAGTGGGGAGATGGTTATGTGTGGAGCTAAGCTGGATATGGGAGAGAGGAGAGAGGAACAGGAGCCAAAAAACATACAAACAAAAAAGAATTCTGAGGGTGCTTGCTATTGGAATGAAGAGATGAGAGACTATGAAATGGAGAAAAACAGAAAGGGAAAGAGGAAGAAAAGAAAAGATGAAGAAATAAAAATCAGAAAGGTTAAAGAACCACAAAGTTGCCAGGGATCCCACCGATGCAACTATGAGGTCTGGGGAAGTTGCTCTCAGGTGTCACAGCACAGCCTGGCTAGAAGGCGCAGAGGCATACAACGCCTGGTATTCAGGGATCATAAAGAGAAGGAAGATATAAAGAGATGAGAAACTGAGCAATGAAGAAAGACAAAAAGGGAAAAAGAGGGAAAAGAAAACAAAACAAGTCAAAAAAAAAAAAAAAAGAAGAACAAGAAAGGCCTCCCAAAAATACAGAAAAAAAAAACGAACAAAAAAAGAAATGTCCTCAGGGATCCCTCTGCACGTCTGTGGAAGCCGAAGTGAAGTTTCTTGCCACGCAGCTCCGCCTGGCCAGAAAGGGCTCCCAACTCAAGAAAAGGAAAAGAAAACAAACAAACAATTCAAAACGAACAAAAGCCCCAGGATCTGACCAGCGTGGCAGCCCAGACAGGGAAGCAGCTGCACACTCGAATGGAGCCCTGCAGCCCCTCAGGAAGAAGCAAAGATGGTACTCAGAACCAGGCATTCGAGCAAAAGGAGGAGAAGGTGGCGAGAGGCAAGCAAGAAATCAAAAGAAGCAGGGAAAAGAAAAAAAAAGAAACACCAACAGCCAACAAATGGCATTCAGAGAGCCAGCCATTGTGGGCTGGTGTTTCTGGACAAGAAACTGTGTCCGCGGGAAGTAGAGGAGGCCGAGTGTGGGTGAAGAAGGGTGGAGAGTGGGAAAGCGTATATCACAAATTGCTGGCACTCTGGAGCCCCTCAGGAAGAAGCAAAGGTGGCTCTCGGAGCCAGGCACTCAAGCAAAAGGAGGGGGAGTCAGCGAGAGGCAAGGGAAAAATCAAAAGAAGCAGAAAAAAAAGCAATACTAGCAGCCAACAAATGACACCCAGAGAGCCGCCCGCCTGGGTGTGTGGAATCCAAGCAGCCGGCACCTCCCGGTCAAGAGAC
>NW_004443989.1:16364585-16373460 GCF_000243295.1 Trichechus manatus latirostris
GGCTTAGTTTTTCGGATCTTTGCTGTGGAGGGACGGCATGGTGCTTCTGCCTAGAGCGCCATTTTGCCGGAACTCCCTGAAATGGTTAAGATTTTTATTTTGAGGCTATGGTAGGTCTGAATGATGTTTTCGTTTGTTTGTTTGATTTTGTTTTCTTCCTGTAAGTGGTTGATAGGGAAACAAATAATGGAGGGTAAGCATCAGAAATGGAGGGACCAGATATTTCTCATTGTACAACACAGAATCCTGAAGTGTACAGAGAAATATAGCAGTGTTCATCAGTAATATTAAGTTCAGCTGAATTTGTTGTTGCTGAATAGTTCTAGCCAGGGAGGCAGGGAAGATGATCAATTGGGACAGAAAAAAATGTCCCTTATCCTCTTCCAATCCATTGTCTTATCTACATGTAACCCTTGAGAGTGCTATCACCATGTTTATACATGAAGGAAGTCACCTGGAGCGTGAAGATGACATGTTGAGTATATCAGAGAGTAAATTTGGAAACAAAACTACCTGGGTACATGCAGCATTGAATTAACCAAGCTAGAAGTTACTCACATCCAGTTTTCTTATTTCATTAGAGTCCAAATGTCTTCATTGTTTAGATTCCTCAACTTTACACTTCTTCACTTTAGCCTGTAGAAACTATACATGACAATATGTCAATACTACTACATGGAAAAAAAATGAAAATCAGAGATCCATCTCAGTTCAAAATGAGTCTGTGGTTAGCAGGGGATAGATAGGATATGTGGCTCAATATTAAGGCTGAGCTTAGAGAAGAGGGCCCCTCCTTGGCACATCAAGGATGGAGAGATTTACGTGACAACTTCACCTGAAGTAAAATCACATGTATGAGAGTTTGCAAGGCTAGATGTCCCCATGGAGTTGAGGGGTACAAGATAAACATTACTAACATCGAAAAAAGTGATTGACTCAGTCTGTGAGATAAACAGTCAACCTAGACACTGCACTCATCAATGAAGATGGTAGATCTTGGGGATAAAGGGAAAAACCAAGAGTTAAGTTTCAAGTCATTACATCATCAGAGGACGGTTGGAAGAGAAGTGATAAAAGGAGAGTAGAGAGGCTGAGGGGACATAGGTGTATAGCATAAACAAGGAAAACATATTGTACTTTATGAGACAGTGAGATAATTATTCTGGTGCTAATGGAGGAACAATGAGGAAATGAACTCTACCTCTTCCTTATGCATCATGGAATAGGTGAGCATAACCACCTGTGAGGAATTTGGGCTATTATTATGTGGAGTTGTAGAGGAATCTGAATAAAAATTTGAAAAAGATATGATGATTAAAAATTACAGAAATGGTCCCCAAAAAGCACAAATATAGGGGAATTGGTGATGGAAGAATATGGAGTGTTGGCTTGGGAAGAGCAAACACACAGCACTTTAAGTGAGAAAATTAAAAAAAAAAAAAAACAGGAAAAATAGCCACCAGAAGATGTGCTGGCTCAGGAGGTCGCCATGACAATCGTCCATTTTGCAGTGGAATGATGAGTAATTGGTGTACTCGGTAGAGTTAAGACCTGTTGTGGGGGCTTAGCAGGTGAAATTGTGGTCCCATTATTCATTTAACTGTCCTACACAGGGAAGTTAGTAATAGTTGCAGGTCAACAAAAATTGATGTAAGGAGGTAGTAGCAGTGATGTCATCCAGAAATCAAGAAATATGGGTCTGCCTTGGACACAAGAACTGTATTGTAAGGCAAGAAATATCATTAAAGGAAGCTCCATGGAGGTTGGACACACCCATTGTCGACCAGGATAGAGCTGAACACTCAGCATTCAGTGAGTACCTTAAGTACTTCCCAAACTTCTCACATTTAGAAATGTGACAATAAAAGGAGAACCCTAAATACAGTGCACTGAGTTAGCCCCCTGCCCTCCACCCTAGCCTCATGGCTCTCTGCACCCCAAGGTGTAGTCAGCTGCTCAATAGCTCATTGACTCCCATGGTGTTGAGTTCACCAATCAGGTATTTCCCAGAAGTCCCCTGGGCAGGCGGAAATGTCTGAGATGACCTTCAAGCTGGAAGGTCTTTCTGTCCCACAGGACTGATTCTGCTGCCCTGTGCTGAATACTGGCCATGATTTGGTCAGGTGTAACCTAAGAAGTGCTTAGAAGAGCTGTCATTTTACAATGGAAGCTTTCATTGTTATTACTGTTATAACTTAAGTAAGTGTAAAGGAGGGGCAAACAACGTTATCATAAAGTATGAACAACAAGAAAACAAACCCCCTTGCAATTGAGTTGTTTCTGACTCATAGTGACCCTATAGGACAGAGCAGAATAGACCCATAGTGTTTCCAAGTAGCTGCTGGTGGATTTCAACTTCCCCCCTTTTGGTTAGCAGCCATAGCTCTCCGTAGCTCTTAACCACTGCACAACCGGGTTCATGAAGTATAATGACAATGTAAAGTGAAAGTACTTTTCTTGTGAACAATGTGTAAGTATTCATCATAATGTTTCAAATATTCCATAGAGCTAGACTCACTTATAATACTATTTGAAATCATAAAAATACAACTGGAGGTATGAACACAAGAAATACAGTGTGCATTCTATCTTTTGACTTCCAACACTTTATGTCAATTAAACATTCTCTGAAATATTGGCCAGGCTCTGTAGTCTTGCTGTTGTTTTTTATATAATCTTGTTTTATCCTTTGAAATATCATAACAACATTCAGTTTTGTAATAGCCCATTAAATTTGGGTATTTTAAGGAAGAACTGTCTACAGATCATAGACCAGAAGGAAGGAATTTTTAAGGCTCCAACTATGATAAAACAGCCAGAAAAATAATTTTATTGTGTAGTCATAGAGACTCTAGCCCTGGCAACCAATTTGACATGTCTACCTTAAAGAAATAATAAATGCTAAGTTAAATGTTCAGCTATCTGAATACAAAAAAAAAAAAAAAAAGATAGAATACTGGGATTCTGTGGCAGTCCTGGGGAAGCTGGGTGGAAACGATAGCATTCAGGAATTTTTTTTTTATCCTGTGATTGTGAGGGGCTAAACGTATTGCTCCCAATATATTATTTCATATACCATAACTTGTTTATATAAATCTTATAAGACAGTATGTAATTTTATTTATTTTACTTATTTTACTCAACATACTTATATGGTCATCAATCTCTATTTTTGTGTCTATCAAAAAGTTTGTATTTTAATGCTCACTATTTCATTATTTCAATGCATACTTATACCACAATTTGTTTACCATTCACCTGTTGCATATTTTTTTTCCTAGATCCTGGTTATTATCATGAAAATTGTTACTCAGATTGGAGATGTAAAGATCTGAAAGGAAAGGACATTCATTATCTTACAACAACAACAATCATAACAACCTTGGAAAATTGCAAACTGACAATTTTTTTCAACACATTTGTGATTTGAAGTCAGAGGAAAACAGCAAATATCATATTTTGAGAATGACTTGTGCTTCCAGGGAGAAAGAAAAGGTGAAGAAATTAGCTGACATGGGGTGGATGCCTTTAGATGTTATTTAAACTTCAAGAAAATTAAAGTAGAAATATTTAATGTATAGATGACAGATGAGTGTGTTAAATGCACTAAAGTGTGAAGATTGAGGGCTACAGGCTTAGTAGGATTCCTGTTCTACTGCAGACTTTTCCTTTAAGATTGAGATAATCTACAAAAAGCTATTTGCTCCTTCCCTATGACTACAGCCAGGATGTCTGTCCCTGCGCCCATAACAGTCCATCTGTCCCATTCCATGGGTAGAGTGTCTTTTATTACAAGTTATTCTCTTCTCAGTTGCAAAAGATCGTCACCAGTATCTTCAGCTTCTAGTTTTGATGTTCTCCTCTTTCACATTACAAATTTTAGGCTACAGAGAAGAAAAGAGAGGTGGATCTGTTAAAGGTACCCTGCTGGTGGTTTAAGCGTTTGGCACCTATCCTGAAAAGTTGGCAGTTTGAACCCATCAGGCTCTCCATGGGAGAAAGATGTTGCAGTTTGCTTTCATAAAAATATACAGCCTTAGAAACCCTCTGGGGCAGTTCTACTCTGTCCTATAGTTTTATTAGGAGTTGGAATCGACTCGACGGCAAAAAGTTTTTTTTGTTTGGTCTTAGAACAGCAACAGCAAATGTGTATAAACTGCAAATGAACATATTTTCTTTAATGTCAGAAAATTGAAGTCACAGAACAAACAATATATCTGAACCCTGAAGGGAGATAGATGCCTCCAGGTATAAACACACACAAACTTTAGTTTGCCTGGGGCAGAGGATGACAGATGGCATTTAAAATAGAAAATGAAGCTAGAAATATTTAATGAATTTCTTGGGGCTGAATCTCTTAAAGTCATTATAATGTGAAGCTTCCAGAGGTCACAAAATCAGGGGGATTTCTATCCTCATGAAGGCACTTCTTCTAAAATTGAGAAGAACCTAGTAAACCACAAACCCCTCATGGTGTTGAATGGTGGAGATCAGAGGGCACTTTCAAATGCACCTGGAACATCTACCACGTCTCTACTAAAGAACAAAATCATTGATCTTCTGAGAAAAGCCTTTAAACCTGTATGCTAAAGCCACTGGTGAAATCCAATATAGTCAGGGGAGAACAAAGGTCACAAAATTTGCCAATAACCATCTCATATCTCTTCACTGAGGAATAAAAGCCTTATTCTGCAGGAGAATGGCACCAAAATGGGAAGCTGAGTTCACATGTGGAAAACCACTGCAGTTGGGGAGAAAAGAGATGAAGGAAAAAAGACACTCTACCTTGGGGGAGAGACAGTAAATCATGGTATGCCCAAGGTTACCTCTGGTGGAGGGACAGGAACAATTGGAAGGCCACACTACACACTGAAGTTTACAATTTCCATCTAAGAATGAGGCTTTGTCTGAAGAGCAGAAAAACCTCCTTTAGCCCACACCACACCACAACATTAAGAACTATCAAATTAAATTCCACTGGAACTCACCTGGGAGTGCTGAAATGACAGATTATCCATGGATAGCACAAAGTAAAGACAAAAGCTTACAGGGAGAAAAAGGTATCACTAGAGGAACCTGAAGTCTCTGGAGCCCATAGCAAAAGAATACTTCAACTGTGGTAGCCATGACAGCAATAAACCCCAAATATAGTGATGACTAAATTCACTCAAACCTTCATGATAAAGGGCTAGCAATGGTAGGGTATTATCATTTCGAAAGAGATAATATTTCATAGCATAGAAAAGAAAGGAGTACTCCCAAACTCATTCTATGAAGCCAGCATAACCCTGACACCAAAGCCAGGTAAATACACCACACAAAAAAATACAAACAAATATCCCTTATGAACATAGATGCAAAAATACTTAAAATTATAGTGAAAATAATTCAATAGCATATCAAAAAAAAATAATAATTCACGATGATCCAGTGGGATTCGTACCAGGTATGCAGGGATGGCTCAACATTAGAAAATCAATCAATATAATCCATCACATAGATAAAACAAAAGAACCACATGATCTTATCAATTGATGCAGAAAAGATATTTGACAATGTCCAAAACTCATTTCTGACAACCACTATCAGCCAAATAGGAATAGAAGGGAAATTATTCCACGTAATGAAGGACATTTATACAAAGGCAACAGCCAACATCATTCTAAATGGAGAGGGACTGAAATTATTATCCTTGAGAATGGGAGGCAGACAAGAGTGCCTTATATCACCACTCCTATTCAATATTGTGCTGGAGGTCCTAGCCAGAGCAATAAGGCAAGAACAAGAGATAAATGGCACCCAAATCACTAAGGAAGAAATAAAAGTATCCCTATTCACAAATTATAGATCTTATACACAGAAAACCCCAAAGAACCCACAAGGAAACTACTGGAACTAATAGAAGACTTCAGGAAAGTATCAGGATACAAGATAAACATATAAAAGTCAGTTGGATTCCTCTACATCAACAAATAGAACTTCCAAGAGGAAATCAAATCAATACAATTTACAATAGCCCCCAAGGATATAAAGAACTTAGGAATAAACATAACCAGAGACTTAAAAGACCTATACAAAGAAAATTACAAAACAATACTGCAAGAAACCAAAAAAGACCTACCGAAATGCAATATATACCATGCTCATGAATAGGTAGATTTAACACCGCAAAAATGTCAATTTTGCTCACAACAATCTACATATATAATGCAATCCTGATCCAAATACCAATAGCATTCTTTAAAGAGATGTAGAATGACCAACTTCATACGGAAAGAGCATAGACCCTGAGTAAGTAAAGCATTACCGAAGAAGAAAAACAAAGTGGGGCACCTCATACTACCTGATTCTAGAATCTATTATACTGCTACGATAGTCTAAAAAGCCTGATACTTGTACAACAGACACATAGGCCAACAGAACAGAACTGAGAACCCAGAAATAAATCCATCCACCTATGAGAAACTGATATTTGACAAAGGCTCAAAGTCTGTAAATGGGGAAAAGACAGTCTCTTTAAAAAAAATAGTGCTGGCATAACTGGATATCTGTATGTAAAGAAAAAAATGAAAAAAAAAAACACATACACATACCATGTACAAAAACTAAATCAAAATGGATCAAAGTGGTAAATATAAAATCTAGAACAATAAAGATTATGGAAGAAAAAAAGGGACAATGCTGGGAACCTGAATACATGGCGTTAATAGTATATAAACAATAACTAACAATGTACCAACACCAGAAGAGAAACTAGATAACTGGGAGCTCCTAAAAATCAAACACTTATGCTTATGAGAAGACTTCACCAAGAGAGCAAAAAGACAACCTACGGACTGGGAAAAAAATTTTGGCTACAAATTATCTGATAGGGGTCTGATATCTAAAATATACAATATACTGCAACACCTCAAAAACAAAATGATAAATAATTCGATTAAAAATGGTAAAAGTATATGAACAGACACTTCACCAAATGAGATATTCAGGCTGCTCACAGACAAATGAGGAAATGCTCACCATCATTAGCCATTAGAGAAATGCAAATCAAAAGTGCAATGAGATACCATCTCACCCCAACAAGGCTGGCACTAATCCAAAAACCAGAAAATAACACATGATGGAGAGGTTATGGAGAGATTAGAACACTTACGCCCTGCCGGTGGGAATGTAAAATGGTACAACCACTTGGGAAAATGATTTAATGTTTCCTTAAAAAGCTAGAAATAGAAATACCATATGATCCAGCAATCCCACTCCTAGGAATATATCTAGAGAAATAAGAGCCTTCAAGCAAATAGACACATGCACACGCATGTTCATTGCAGCACTATTCATAATAGCAAATAGATGGAAACAACTGAAATGCCCATCAACAAATGAATGGATAAACAAATTATAGTACATACACTCAATGTAATACTACAGACCATTAAAAGAACAATGATGAATCCATGAAACATCTCACAACATGGATGAATTTGGAGGGCATTCTGCTGCGTGAAATAAGTCAGACGAAAGGACAAATATTACAGGAGACCACTATTATAAGAAATAAAGAAAAGATTTACACACAGGAAACAGTATTCTTTGATGGTTACAAGGGTGGGGATTGAGGAGAGAGGAAATCACTAACTACATAACAGACAAGTATCAATTATTAATCTTATTTAATTCTAAAGTTTATATGCAAATCAAAAAAGTCAGAATTGCCAACACAATACTAAAGAGTAACAGAGGTGGAGAGCTGACATTGTCTAACATCAACGTTTACTATAAAACTACAATGATTAAGACAGAATGGTATTGGGTTAAGAGTAGACAAAGATTTCTGTGGAACAAAACAGAAAGCTCAATAACTGACCCCTACAAAATGTAGTCTACTGATCTTTGACATAGGAGCAAAGGTAATTCAATGGAGAAAGAGTAGTCTCTTCAACAAATGATTCTGAAACAATGGGACATCTACATTCAAAAAAGTGAACCTAGATGCAAAGTTTACTTATTTCACAAAAATATACAAAATAGATCATAGAGCAAAATGTTAGAAAGAAAACATTATGACTTCTACAAGATAAAACAAAATCTAGGTAACTCTGGTTTTAGCAATAAAGTCTTAAATATAACTCAAAAAGCATTTTCAATGTGAGAAAATAAATGGTAACTTGAACTACACAAAATTTAAAATTTCTATTCTGCAAAAGACACTGAAAAGAATGAATAGTCAAGTCACAAAATGGGAGAGAATATTTCTAAAACACCTCTGATAAAGGCCTTGTATACAAAGTATGCAACAAATTCTAAAAGCTAAACAGGAGAGCTGACAACCTTATTAAAAAATTGGAAAAATTCCATTGTGGTCCCAGTGAGAACACTAAGTAGTAGTGGCCAAGCACCAGCTAGCTCTTCTGGTCTCAGGATGGTTGAGTCTGTGGTTCATGTGAGTCCTGTAGTTTCTTCTTTGAGTCTTTGGTTTCCTTCTTTCTCTTGCTCCAGACAAGGAGATATCAATTCTTGTATCTTAGACGGCCATTCACAGGTTTTTTTTTTTAATTGTACTTTACATGAAGGTTTACGGAACAAATAGTTTCTAATTAAACAGTACACATACTGTTTTATGACAATGGTTAATAAGCCCATGACATGTCAACACTGTCCCTTCTCAACTTTGGGTTCCCTATCACCAGCTTTCCTGTCCCCTCCTGGCTTCTACTCCTTGTCCCTGGACTGTTGAGCCCCATTAGTCTCATTTTGTTTTATGGGGCTATCTAATCTTTCACTGAATGGTGAATTTTGGGAGTGAACTCATTACTGAGTTAAAAGGGTGTCTGGGGGTCACATGATCAGGGTTTCTCCAGTCTCTGTAAGACCAGTT
>NW_004443989.1:16373930-16384668 GCF_000243295.1 Trichechus manatus latirostris
GTAGAGGTCTCATACAATATTTGTCCTTTTGTGATTGACTTATTTCACTCAGCATAATGTCCTCCAGTTTCATCCATGTTATGAGATGCTTCACGGATTCATCATCGTTCTTTATCGTTGCAAAATACTCCATTGTGTGTATATAGCATAGTTTATCTAGTCATCTGTTGATGGGCATCTAGATTATTTCCATCATTTTGCTATTATGAACAATGCTGCCATGAACATGGGTGTCCATATGTCTATTTGAGTGACGGCTCTTATTTCTCTAGGACATATTCCAAGGATCGAGACTGCTGGATTGTATGGCATTTCTATTTCTAGCTTTCTAAGAAAGCACCATACCATTTTCCAAAACGGTTGTATCATTTTGCATTCTCACCAGCAGTGCATAAGAGTTCCGATCTCCCTGTAGCCTCTCCAACATTTGTTATTTCCAGTTTGTTTTTCTGTTTTTCATTGATGCCAGTAATGCCGGGGTGAGATGGTATTTCATTGTGGTTTTGATTTGCATTTCTCTAATGGCTAGTGATCGTGGGCATTTCATCATGTATCTGTTGTCCGATTGAATGGCTTCTTTGGTGAAGTGTCTCTTCATTTCCTTTGAACATTTTTTAATTGGATTATTTGCCTTTTGGTTGTAGAGCTGTTGGATTTTCTTGTGGATTTTAGAGATTAGACTTTCGTTTGATTTGTAATGTCCAAAATTTTTTTCCCAGTCTGTAGGTTCTCTTTCTACTTTTTTGGTGAAGGCTTTTGATGAGCATAAGTGTTTAATTTTTAGAAGGTCCCAGTTATCTACTTATCTTCTGAAGTTTGTGTGTTGTTGGTTGTCACTAATATCCTGTTAATGTTGTATATTAGGGCCTCTACCGTTGATTCTATTTTTTTCTTCTATGAACTTTATAGTTTTTGGCTTTATATTTAGGTCTTTGATCCATTTTGAATCAGTTTTTTTTTTTTTTTTAATATGGTGTGAGGTATGGGTCCTGTTTCATTTTTTTGCAGATGGGCCGCCAGTTTTGCCAGCATCATTTGTTAAAAACACTGTCTTTTTCCCATTTGAGGGACTTTGGGACCTTGTAAAATATCAGGTAACTGTAGGTGGGTGGATTTACATCTGGGTTCTTAATTCTGTTCCATTGGTCTATGTATCTGTCTTTGTACTAGTATCGGGCTGTTTTGGTTACCGTAGCTGTATAGTAGGTTTTGAGGTCATGTACTGTGATTCCTCCTACTTTATTCTTCTTCAATAGTGCTTTATTTGGGGCTTTAACCCTTTCCATATGAAGTAAATGACAAGCTTTTCATCTCTTTAAAAAGTATTGTTGGTATTTGGATCAGGATTGCATTGTATTTATAAATTGTTTTGTGCAGAATTGTCATTTTCACAATGTTGAGTCTACCTATCAATGAGTATGGTATGTTTTTCCATTTATGTAGATCCCTTTGGATTTCTTACAACAGAGTTTTGTATTTTTCTTTGTAAAGGTCTTTTACATTCCTGGTTAGATTTATTCCTGAGTACTGTTTTTTTTAGGGGCTATTGCAAATGGTATGGTTTTCCTGATTTCCTTTTCATTGTTCTTTTTATTGGTGTATAGGAATCCAACTTATTTTTGTATGTTTTTCTTGTATCCTACTATTCTGCTGAATCTTTCTATTAATTCCAGTGGTTTTCTCGTGAAGTCTTTAGGGTTTTTTTGCTTATAGTAACATATTATCCTCAAAGAGGAACAGTTTCACTTCTTCATTACATATTTGGATGCACTTTATTTCCTTTTCTTGCTTTATTGCTCTAAGTAGGAATTCCAGCACAATGTTAAATAGGAGTGGTGATAAAGCGCATCCTTGTCTTGTTCCCATTCTCAAGGGGGATGTTTTCAGCCTCTCTCCATTAAGAATTATGTTGGCCATTTGTTTTGCCCAGAAGTGCTTGAGTATGTTGAGAAATTGCCCTTCTATACCTATTTTATTGAGATTTTCTTAATCAAGAATGGGCATTGGACTCTGTTGAATGCTTTTTCTGTATGTGATTTTTTTCTTTCCTTTTGTTTATGAGATGGATTACATTGATTGATTTTCTAATGTTGAACCATGCTTGCTTATCTTGTATGAAGCCTACTTGGTCGTGGTGAATTCTTTTTTTTTTTTAATGATTTTGAATTCTATTGGCTACAATTTTGTTGAGAATTTTTGCATCTATATTCATGAGAGATATCGGTCTGTAATTTTCTTTTTTTTGTGGCATCTTCGCCTGGTTTTCTTTTCAGGGTTATGCTGTCTTCATAGAATGAATTCGGGAGTGTCGCTTCTTTTTCTATTCTGAAATAGTTTGAGTAAAATAAGCTCTTCTCTGAATGTTTGGTAGAATTCTCCAGTGAAGCCATCTGGGCTGTGGCTTTTTTTTTTTTTTTTTAATTACTTTTTCAACCTCTTCTCTTGTTATGGGTCTGTTGAGATTTTCAACATCACTTTGTGTTAGTTTGGGTAGGTAGTGTGGTTCTAGAAATGTATCCATTTCCTCCAGGTTTTCAAATGTGTTGGAGTATAGTTTTTCATAATACTCTGTTATGATCCTTTTTATTTCACTTGGGTCTGGCCAGTGGTTTGCCAATTTTGTTGATTCCTTCAAAGAACCATCTTTTGGTTTTGTTGATTCTTTCTTTTGTTTTTCTATTCTCTATTTCATTTATTTTTGCTCTGATCTTTATTATTTCCTTTCTTCTAGTGGCTGTGGGATTTTTTTTTCTCTTTCTATTTTTTCGAGGTCTATAGTTAATGCTTTGATTTTATCCCTTTCTTCTTTTCTGATGTGTGCATTTATTGCTATAAAATGCCTTTTAAGGTCTGTCTTTGCTGTTTCCAAATGTTTTGGTATGATGTATTTTCATTCTCATTTGATTCTAGGAATTTTTTGATTCCATCTCTGATTTCTTCTATTACCCAGTCATTTGTAAGCAAGATGTTATTCATTTTCCATGTAATTCCTTGCTCTTCATTTTGTTAATTTCTACCTTGATGGCATTGTGGTCAGAGAAGATATTTTATATTATCTTGACGTTTTGGATCTTGTTAAGGATTGCTCTGGGGCCTAAGATGTGGTCTATTCTGGAGAATGTCCCATGTACGTTGGAAAAGAATGTGCACTTTGAAGCTGTTGGATGGAATGTTCTATATATGTCTATGAAGTCAAGTTGGCTGATTGTGCCCTTTAGGTCTTCTGTATCTTTGCTGAGTTTCTTTCTAGATGTTCTGTCCTTTACCGAGAGTGTTGTGTTGAAGTGTCCTACTATTATTGCGGAATTGTCAATTTCTCTTTTCAGTGCTGTTAGAGTTTGTTTTATGTATTTGGGATCTCTGTCATTGGGTGCATAAATGTTTATTATGGTTATGGCTTCATGATGGATCATCCCCTTAATCATTGTATAGTGCCCTTCTTTGTCTTTTATGGTGTATTTTGTTTTAAAGTCTAGTTTATCTGAGATCAGTATTGCCATTTCTGCTCTTTTTTGGTAGTTGTTTGCTTGATATATTTTTTCAATCCTTTGATTTTTAATAAATTTATGTCTTTGTTTCTAAAGTGTGTCTCTTGTAGAGAGCATATTGATGGATCTTTTTTTTTTTTAATCGATTCTCTCACTCTCTTTACAGGTGCTTTTAGGCCATTTATATTCACTTAATTATTGATAGGTGTGAGTTTTTTTGCTGTCATTTTGTAGTATTTTTGTGGTGCTGATGTTCTCTTTGTTCATCTTACTCTCCTGTGCTGAATTCCTTTTTTTTTTTTTTTTTGGTGGTTTTTTAATTCATTACTTTTGGTGTTGTAGGTTTTCTTTTTACTGAAATTTTATGTTTTACTTCTTTTTAATGATTAGGTTTGTTAACTTTCTTTGTGGTTATCTTGAAATTTACTCTTATCTTTCTAGGTTTGAACCAGTGTATTATTACTTATTATTGCCTTACCTTCGTCTCCATTAGAAGGTTCTATACCTACACAGTTTATTCCCTCTTTATTGTTTTTGTGTTTTTGTCATTTACTGATCAAGCTCTCTGGCTCCCTGTTGTAACACTTTTGGGTTTAGATAATCTTTAAGAGTTCATTTCCTAGGTTGTGATGTGGCTTTTATGATCCTGCGTCCTAGATTCATGTTGTTGTCTGATGTTGTTTGTTCTCAAATCAAAGGACTCCTTTTATAATTCTTGTATTGATTTGGCTTTTACGTAGTCTTTTAATTTCTGTGTATCTGGAAATGTCCTAATTTCACCAGCATACTTGAATGAGAGTTTTTCAGGATATATTATTCTTGGCTGCCCATTTTATTCTTTCAAGGTTTTATACATGTCATCCCATTGCCTTCTTGCCTTCATAGTTCTGCCTAATAATCTGAGCTTAGTCTTAGTGTTTCTCCTCTGTATGTGACTTTGTCTGTAGCTACTCTCATGATTCTTTGTCTTTGGTTTTAGTGAGTTTGATTATGATGTGCCTTTGTGATTTTTTGGGGTGCTGTATACTATATGGTGTTTGTTGAGCATATTGGAAGGTCAGCTTTTCATCTTTCTTGATACTGGGGAAGTTTTCTGTCAGCAGTTATTCGATGATCCTCTCTGTGTTTTCTGTTTCCTCCTCCTGTTCTGGAACTCTCATCACTCGAAAATTTTTGCTTTTGATTGTATTCCACATACTTCTCAGTGTTTCTTCATTGTTCTTTTTTTTTTCTGATTTTTCCTCAGAGTTGTATCCAAGTGTTTGTCTTCAATTTTGCAGATCATTTCTTCCATTGTTTCAAACCTGCTCCTCAGCACTTCTATGACACTGTCCATTTCTGAAATCAGGTTTTCTATCTTTTGGATTTCTAATTGCTGTTTTCGTTTGATTTTTAGTTGTGAATTTATGTTGGCATTTTGTTCCTGTATTATTTTCCTGAATTCTTCCATTTTTTTGGTCTGTATTTTCCTTGAATTTGTCTGCCTTTTCCATGAATTTATCTATTTTTTCCTCATTTTTGTCTTCTTTTTGCTTCAACTCGTGGATAACTCTGAATATTAGAGACATGAATTCCCTGTCAGGTAGTTCTAGTACCTTTTCTTCTACTGGAGAGTTTTCTGATGTTTTATTTTGGATACCTACTAGAACCATCCCGTTCTTTTTTTATATGTTTTTATATTGTCTGCTGTCTTTGGGACATTCAGTAGTTATTTTCCTCATTTATTGATTGTAGATTTGTCTGTTTTGTCCTGATTTTTTGTTTTATTTAGTCATGTGTGAGCAGGCAGGTTGTGTGTTCTTTGTTGTTTGCTAATCTGTGGACATGATACTTTTCACCTCCTTCTCCAATGGGTAGGTTCAGTCACTCAGATATAGTACAGCAGGGCATGTCCAGTTGAATGGGAGTTGCTGGGATAGGTCATTTGTAACATGTGATGATAAGACCAACAGGGTGTGCCAGGAATCAGTGCAGGGTAGGCTCCGGTAAGCTGTGCATGTGCTGCTTAGTGGTGTGATGATCAGCACACTGTTCATGTAGGCAGGAAGGGGTGGGATTGTGATGTGTGGAGCTAAGATGGATATGGGAAAGAGAAGAGAGAGGAGAGAGGAAAAGGAACCAAAAACATATGAACAACCAAAACAGAATCCTAAAGGAGCTTGCAGTCAGAGTGATGAGAGACTGATAAATGGAGAAAAACAAAAAGAAAAAAAAAAAGGGTAAAAGAAGAAACGTGAATAAATAAAAATTGGAAAAAAAAAAGAAAGCAAAACCTGCAGGGATCCTACCGGTGTGTCTGCAAGGACTAGGGAAGTTGCTCCTTGACCTTGAAGGACAGCCTGACTGGAAGGGGTAGAAGTGTCACACAGCACCAGGTATTCAGGAGACAGGAAGAGAAGGTAAGTATATGGAGATGAGAAGCTATGAAATGAGGAAAGACTAAAACGGAAGAAGAGAAAAGTAAACAAAACAAATACACACACAAAAAAGAAACCAAAAAAAAGAAAAAAAAATGCAATAACAAAGAAATGCCCCCAGAGATCCTGGCATGCATCTGTGCAAATTAAGAGAGTAGCTCCGAAGCCTCTCAGTATTGCCCGGCTAGAAGGGGCTCTCAAGCAGAGAAAAGAAAAAGAAAACAAAAAAATCAAAACAAACAAATAATAATAAAAAAAAAAGCCCCAGGTATCCCACTAGTCTGGCAGCACAGGCCAGGAAGCACTTTCACAGTTGAGTGACACTTCACAGCGTTTCAGGAAGAAGCAAAGTGGCCCAGGGAGTCATTTATTTGAGGGGGGGGGGAGGTGGTGAGAGGTAAGGAAGAAATCAAAAGAAGCCGAGAAAAGCAACACCAGCAGCCAACAAATGGCACTCAGGAAGCCGGACAGTGGGAGCAGGTGGCATCCAAGTGGCACTGGGGTGAAGCTGGTGCTTCCTGACTAAGAGACTGTGGCCGCAGGAAGTAGAGAAGGCTGAGTGGAGGGAAAGAAGGGTGAGGGGTGGGAAAGTGTATATCGCTGGTTACCGGTTGTTTGGTTTCCCGCTGGAAGCTCTGTGAATCTGCTTTCCCATACCCGATGTTTGCTGATGTCCGATAGAAGTCCAAGATGGCAGATCCATGCTGTAGTAGCTGATAGGGGACCTCTGCATGTATCTCTCCTCCCTCTCTGTTCTCTGTCAGTTCCTTATTCCTTTCGGTGCTTGGCTGAGTTCTTTATCTCTTCCTTTAATGCTTAGGGTTTCAAGACTGACGTTTTTATCTGTTTGACTTTGTTTTTCAGATCTTTGCTGTGGAAGGATGGTGTGGTGCCATGTTGCCCTGAAGTCAAGGCTGTAAATCTTTATTAAAACAGGCTTCCATCTTTCTCCCAGTGAGTGGCCGGTGAGTTCAAACCACTGACCTTTCAGTTAGCAAACCAGCATTTCAACCACTGCCCCACCAGGATTCTCTCTCTCTATGTATATATATGGATGCCTTTATTTTTCAAATACATTTACAATGACTAAATTATTTTTTTCTTGCATTGCATTATTATTTTTCTTTAAGGAATGTTTTATGTTTATTAATTCTGTATCTATTTTGTTGCATGAAACTGATTGGACACTAAACTAACTTTTCAAGTATTACTTTTAAGTTTCAATATGATTGGTTGATTTTTAGTAATTACAAATATTTTTCAGTCTTTGCAACGACCTTACTTTCCCTAGTCTCTCACAGTGTGGTCTCCTCACTTGTTGATCTCTGTTAACTCAGTGATATATACATATGTGTGTGTGTGTGTATCTGTATGTATTTCTATAGAATGATGAATCTTTTCATGGACTTTTTCCTAAAATTTGGAACAATGTTATTTTCATGATCAAGTCTGTATTTGAAATTTCATAAATGATACTTTACAGTATCATTTTGGCCAGATCTCTCATCATATTTAACGAGATGTGTTTCTTTGTGCCTAATTTAGGCACTCCCTTTCCAGGAATCAGGATTCTTACATATCTTCATTCATTTTGAACTCTCTGGTACATAGTTGTCTTTTGGACCCAAGATTTATCAGTCTCAACTCCCATGGGAAAGCTCTGAAAATTAACTTAGGGTACTACTATGAGACACACCATGATTATAATACATTGAATTTGCTTAATTATTTCATAAAAGTATATTATATGATGACCTTTTGGACTATTTTTTCTTCTTAATACAAGAAAAGCTAATATCTGTATTTCTGTATGCTTTTCTACTTATTTCATACTTCCTCATATTTTAATAAAACTTTTTAATAAAGTCATATGTTGTTATTTGTATTCTGCTAATTTGGGAATATTAGACCTTAGAACAGACTACATCACATGGGTGATCTATCTTGCATATGTAACTGGAACTGGTCATAATGAGCCTTTATAAAAAAAAAATAGTGTCACACTTGTGTGCAACACTAACAGTGTGGACATGAATATTCACAGTAAAGAAAATAGAAGAAGACAGGGCTCTGTGGCAGCTTGTTGGTGAAAGGAAACCCCAAAGCCTGGCAGCAAGTGCCTTTTCTACCCCATTCTCCTCTGCTGCAGAGGTGGGAAGTATATCCTAGAATTAGCTTGAGTTCCTGTAAAGGAGGCTCCCTGTGTTGTATCTCTGTGCTATATGTGAACAGTAATATGTGGCTGTGTCTACAGGATCCATACTGTTCATTCTAAGGACACCTGGTTTTTGGAGGTGACTTGGAGATTGTGGGCCTGCTCTTAGAGATGGCTTGTAATACTTGTCATCATCCCACCATATGTTTGCTAGCCACTCCAGTGCCTTCCCTGGGGACTGAAAGATCCATCTGACGCCAATATTACTAGTGCTCAGTGAGAATTCAGGTAAGGTGAAGGTTAGCGATAGAGTCTGGCTGGGTTTTGTCAGCCCAGGACCAGACTCCTTCAGGTTGACGTGAGAAACGGTCCCTGTGGAGTAAACACAAGAAGTTAAAGTAGATTCAAGATGAGAAAAGGAGGCTTTTTTTCCCTAAACAGAGTACTCACAGAAAGGGATGGTTAGCAGCAGGAGAGTGGAACAAAGCATGTCCATGATAGAGCACAGGAGTCACTGATGCAGTGTTAAGGATCAGCTTATCAATCCAGGAAAGGCTGCAGCTGGTGGAGTTTTGCATTCCCCTTGATCATGTTCTGACCCTATAGAGCCAAGTCTCAGTGTGAGGTAGATGAGTGAGTCTGATGAAAGGGCAGTGTGCCTTTGATGTGGGCTTACATGCCTTGGTCTCATTGTAGGTCCAAGGGGTCAGGACATGGATTTCTGGGAACTGCAAGATGCAGTGAAGGCTGTGAGGGTCTGGCTGAAACATAGAGTGCCCTGCCCTGCCCTTTATTGATTGATAAGGGACACTTTTCCTTGTGACTTCTGTTCTAAGGAGTGTGACCAGATATTAAAAAAGAACCTTTTGCCATCAGGTTGAATGCGACTCGTATACGGGTGTTACCTTTGCCTTCAAGAAGCAGAGAGGCGTGTGCTTTGGTAAAGTGAAGGTAATTCCCAAATGCTCTTTTAGCTTCCTTGTGATAAGAGAGAAGGAGTAATTTATTAAATGAGAGACATTCAATACACAGATTACTTAATTTTACTGTGTAAACAATCTAGTACCAACTTATACCTTTCCTGGAGTGTGTTCCTTTGTATGTCAGCACTCAAGCCTACGTTTCTGTAGGAGTAGTCAATGTAGAGCCCACCTTGTGACTGTGCCCAGTGAGCCCTTGGAGAGACAGATCACTGCCTCTCTTCCTTTTCCCTTCTCATCTATGACCGAGTAGATGTGTTTGGCAGCTGGAGCAGCAAAATCTCAGGGAAATAGTTTGCTGACAGCAAGTTCTCTTCTAGGCCTTCTCCTTACTTGCACTGGAATTTATCCCCATGTTTGTAGGAGCCTGGAGACTTCTCAAACCCAAGTGTTCCTCATTGCTACGTAAAGAAAAATGCAGATATTGGACATTCCTAGAATGACACAATCTTCTATAGGCATGCCGACCCTTCCAAGCTGTATGATTTTGTGAAAGGTAATAATTTTGCACTTCTTCTGTACATTAAGATAATTGCCCACATTGTAGTATTCTTGTGGCTTACATATTGACTCTATTACTGTGGGTTCTGGCTGTCAACAACAGAAAACCATGAGTAAAAGGCGGTGATTGGTTTAATGGTTTATTGGACATACATAGTTTTCTCAGATTCAGAGAAGAAAGGGGGAGAATCACCATGAACACACAGAACACGGGGTGCTGGATTATAGGTGACATCCCTGTATTTTTTCAGACCTTCCTTTAAAACACTTAGCTCCTACTGACTTTCCCATGTCCTTGACTCAGTTAATCATTCAGAGTCTAAGGTAAGTTAAGTTTGGCCTAAATTTTGTTACAGACCCAATCAATGACAGGGAACTAAGTGCTTATTACACGTCCCTGAGAGATGTCACTGAATGGAAAAGGGTGATTTTCAGAAAGAAAACAAGGTGCTATTTTCCAAAATTGAGGGATGGTGTATGTCAAGTGAAGATATCATTTCCCATGCTGTCTGGTCTACTCACAGCATAAACACATGTATATGCAAGTGGGCACACAAACATACATATGCACAGACACACACACACACAAAGATCTATACAAATACACCTTCACATATCTTCATTTTTCTGTCTGAGAAATTGTAGCTAATTTATACGCTACAAAAATATCACATTGAGTTCTTCTGCAAAAGAAAAATTTCATTTAGTTAATTAGTAAAAAAAAAGAGTCCACAACTTTTTTTTAAAACTCTTTTTTTAAATTGTTCTTTAGATGAAGTCTTACAGAGCAAATAGTTTGTCATGAAACAGTTAGTACACATATTGTTTTATGACAAAGGTTAACAACCACAAGACAAGTCAACGCTGTCCCTTCTCAACCTTGGGTTCCCTATTACCATCTTTCCTGTCTCCTCTTGCCTTTTAGTCCTTGTCCCTGAACTGTTGTGCCCCATTATTCCCTTTTTGTTTTATGGGGCTGTCTAATCTTTGGCTGAATGGTGAAGCTCAGGGGTGACATAATTACTGAGCTAAAAGGGGGCCTGGTGGCCATATTCTCAGGGTTTCTCCAGTCTGTCAGTCCAGTAAGTCTGGTCTTTTTTTTTTTTTTTAATATTTTATTGTACTTCAGGTGAAGGCTTACAGAACAGATAGTTTCTCATGTAACAGTAACACACATGCTGTTTTATGACATTGGTT
>NW_004443989.1:16392248-16402466 GCF_000243295.1 Trichechus manatus latirostris
TTGTGGAGGGACGGCGTGGTGTTTCTGCCTAGAGCGCCATCTTGCCGGAAGTCTCCTGGTCTTTTTTTATGTGTTAGAATTTTGTTCTGCATTTTTTTCTAGCTCTGTCCGGGACCCTCTGTTATGATCCTTGTCAGAGCAGTCCGTGGGGTAGCTGGGAACCATTTAGTTGTACTGGACTCAGTCTGGTGGAGGTCGTGGTAATTGTGGTCCATTAGTCCTTTGGGAAAGTTCACAACTTTTGAGTGATGATCCAGTTACAGCTAATTTTCCCATCAACTCCATATGCCCAACACATCTATTCAATGGAAGAATTCTGTAATGTTGGGATTTAGTAGTACCTCAAGCAACACCAGCATACTGCATCTACAGTAAAATATTAGTTTTAGCATTTTTCATATTCTGTCTTTTGCTTACAAGAGTCAAAATATGGAGCACAGAGGGAGACACTTATGGGGCCACCAGGTGCAGCAGGTGGTGCTTACAGACATCATCCATATATGGACTGGGTCCTTCCTGGTCATTACCAGAGATGATGGGGTGAGTTCCATCTACCCTAAGCTTGATTAATGCTTTTGTGAGATAGTTGACCTGCCTGATGTTTCATTTAACCAGAATGGGGAGAGGGTAAATGGAGAGGTCAAACACTGATCTGGAGCTCTGTGTGTTGAATTGTGTGGTGCAGACAGAAGTGTACACAGAGCTAAAATTAATTGAGGTTTACATATAATTTTTGCACTTTATATGAGTTAATCAAAGTGAAAGTTTAAAGGCATGGAGGGTATGGCAAACATTTATAACTCAGTATTAGGCAGATTGTTGTGGCATCTGAGATTTTTTATTTTTCAAATTGAGAAAATTATGAAAAAACAATAAGTGCCCTCTGTTATTAAAGTTATGCCATAACATATGAGGAAAAAGAGACTCATGAAAATGTGCACACACACAAACACCAATGTATTCATATTATTATAAACACTGTAACATACACACTAATGCAAACACACACTACCACACAGCCTCACATAATAACATTTAAGTGCTAAGATACATACTAACATACACATGCATACTAGAGAGAATCTGAGCCCCTAATGGAGAACATTGTGAACAAACTTATATATAATGGAGCCACACCCTCCTCCATACTGACAACCCAGAAAGGGATGCCATGAGCAATATCCACAACACTAGCAGTTTCCCAGGAACCTGCCCTGAGACCTGTGTTCCTGTGTTCTCAGATCCTAATGTAAAGAGCCACAGTTCAGCTTTGGGGAAATATCTAGCTCTTGGTCCTCAGGTTTCTTGTTCCTGGCACAGGGGTAAATGAGGAAATGGTATAGGGAGGAGCCTTCTTTATGGTGTCATTTCACCACCATTCTCCATCACAGAGATTTACACATTTGAATTATTCAAAAATTACTCATCTTTGAATACATTTCTGAATAAAATACATATGTTTGTCAACAGGGATTTGGGTGTGGTAGGTTATAAGAAACCTACCAGAGACGGGCTGAATCTAATGTCTGATGAGGGCGGTTAGATGAACAATGACATCTCTGCAGGTAGAGGAGTGTACACCAGGCGTCTGATGCACATGGAGAATCTTAGTCATCATCCCCCACACACTGTGCATTGGGATCACAGCAGCGTGCAGGGCCTCATGGAAACTTCTGGGTGGTCTTGAGGAAGACAGACAGAAATAATAGCCAAACAACATCACAGCTATTGTCATGGGGGCACATTCTTGGAAAATGAAGGGACAAGAAGAGAACTCATCTCTCCCTCTGTTTAGGAAAGAGCTGATAACACTTGCTTATGGGTTTCGAGTACCCTTGCAATCATAACTCTGCGGTCCATATGAGAAATTTTGTGACTGGGCTCGCACTAACTCCCCTCCCTCACTATATGCCCCTCAGAGTGAAACAGTATATTTTTTGTGTATCCCACCCCACTTATTTATGAAATTGGCAGGTATTGTATTCACTCCTTTTGCTAATCGATTTGAAAATGCTTAACCCTAGGTTGAAAGTTAAAAAAAAAAAGACAATAAATTATTTGTATTATGATACAGAAGATAGAATCCATCCTTTACTGCAAATGAAAAAATTAGTAGAAAACAGATAAGAGGCTAACAAATGAGGAGGGTAGAGTTACCTGTTCTTGAGGATATCTAATCAGAAATTCAGTAGGAGAGAGGGAGTGTGGTCAAATACAACAATTTAAAGTAATAAAAACTAAGAATTTCATTAGCTTGAGCACACCTGCTGAATACACAAAAACTTAAACTCCCCCAACGGAGAAAAACTTCTTGAAATTCCCACGTGCACACATTACAGTGAAAACAAAGAATCCCACTTTGTTTTACTTTTTGAGTTTCCTAGATCAATTTGGAGTCCCTGGGTGTTGCACACATTTAAGCCTTCAACCACTAGCTGAAACATTCTGGGTTCAAACCCACCCATAGGCACCTAAGAAGAAAGGCCTTGTGATATGCTTCTAAAAAGTCACAGCCTTGAAAAACCTATAGAGCAGTACAACTCTGGACATATGTGGTTAACATAAGTCATAATCAACTTGACGGCAACCAACAACTAACAACGGATCGTTAAGCAGATTCTGAGATTAAAGTTTGGAAAATATATTGTATAACTGTTCTCTATCCATGTAAGAAAGATAAACCAGTGTGAGACAGATGAATATGGTATTACTACCTCTATTTCTGACCTTATTCAATCAGTGTGCTGAGCAAATAACTCAAAAAGCTGTACTATATGAATAAGAGCCTGGCTTCAGGTTTGCAGACAAAACTAATCAACAACCTGAGATATGCAGATGGCACAACCTTACTTGCTGAAAGTGAAGAGGACTTGAAGAAATTACTGATGAAGATCAAAGACTGCACATAGAGAATCTTAGTCATCATCTCCCACACACTGTGCACTGGGATCACAGCAGCATACAGGGCCTGATGGAAACTTCTGGGTGGTCATGAGGAAGACAGACAGAAATAATAGCCAAACAATGCCACAGCTATTGTCATGGGAGCACATTCTTGGAAAATGGAGGGAAAGCCTTCAGTATGAATTATAGCCCAACATAGAGAAAACACAACTGGACCAATAAGCAAAATCAGGATAAACAGAGAAAATATTGACGTTGTCAAGGATTTCATTTTACATGCATCAACAGTCAACAATCATTTTACTTGAACCAACAGACAAGAAATCAAAAGATGTATTGCACTGGGCAAATTTGCTGCAAAAGATCTATTTAAAATGTAAAAAAGGAAAGATGTCACTTTGAGGACTAAAGGACACCTGACCCAAACCATGGTATTTTCAATTGCCTCATATGCATGCAAAAGCTGGACAATAAATAAGAAGATCAAAGAAGAATTGACAAATTTGAATTATGGTGCTGCAAACGAATATTGAATATAGCATGGAGTGACAGAAGAATGAACAAACCTGTCTTGGAAGAAGTACATCCAGAATGCTCCTTAGAAGAGAAGATGACGAGACTTGGTCTCAAATACTTTAGGCATATTATCAGAAGGACCAGTGAATGGAGAAGGATATCATCCTTGGTAAAGCAGAGGGATAGCAGAAAAGAAGATCTTCAACAAGATGGATTGACACAGCCTTTGCAACAATGGTCTCAACTATTGCATCAGTTATGACGATGGTCCAGAATTTGGCAGCATTTCATTCTGTTGTAGAAAGTGTTGCTATGAGTCAGAATGGATTCACAACACCTAAAAACACCATTTCTGACCATGGCAGGCCGTAGCAAATGAAGATTAGACAGTTAGGGCCAACCTGTCCCTGTGATACTTTTGTATTTTATTGTCCTCACACCACCTCCCAGCCATTTTTTTTTTTTTACTTGAAGCATGTGTTGAGTTCTAATTAATGTAAATGGGAATCTTTAGGTGAACTCATACTATGATCATACAATATAACTGAGTGCCCATTCACACGGCACAAGAGAAAGACAGTCTTGTCAAAGGAGCATGACATCCTTGAAGTCTCAGAAGGACATTGAACCTGTGAGCAGTGAGACCCTTCACCTCCTACCTGAGATTTTGACACATGTGCATCCTGCAGCCAGAGGGGAGGAAGAAGGTGAGCTCAGGTGGGGAAGTACCATGGGGAATGAGTATATTGTATGCAGTGGTGTGGGGAGTCTTGTTCCAAAACAGAAACATCATTTAACTCTGAATCACGGCAGTGGTCCAACCCCTTGGAAAAACACATACAGGTTTTAGTCATGTTTGGAGAACCTGATATGAGGCAACCCCAGAATCCTTTCCAGTAGGGATAGTGTCAGAAATCAGCTCAACTGTCATCCTCACAATTACTGTCTGAAGAAAGATCAACTGTGACAGTTATAAAACAAGATGTGGCGGAAGGTCCCAAACGGGGGGGCATTTGCTCAAAGGAAAGAACACACCAACCCCCAACAGTTAACCCTGCCTGTGGCCGCTCTGTACCTGCCCATGAGCCTGAGGTTCTGTGTTCAGTAGGTCCGGAGCATCCCGTGCATCACAATGCCCTCCTGTTTCCCTGAAAGTAGGTTGGTGTGTGGACGCACCCTGACTTCCCCTGACTGTATGTATGTTGCATGTAATAGACATTCCTGTCCTAGGAAGTCATGGAGCTTATAATTAGACAAACTTGAAGATGTCCCTGGTGATACTAAGAATGACAGGTCGGATTATAGTAAGCACTTTCACTAGTATATATCATACAGCACCACTCCAGTCCCTTTCCTGGAATCTGGTGTACTTGGCTCACATGATAACTGGTGAAAGATAACCCAGAGGATCTGCTATTGCTTCTCTAGTCATGGGTCTCACTCCTGAAGTTGCACCTGGGACAAGACACCCAGGGACAAGGAGAACCACAGTGAGTCAAACTCACCTGAAACTGCATGCCCATGCCCATATTCCTTTCCAAAAATCCCTGAGACACTCACAATAGTGAGCTGCCACTAGGCAGAAAAGTAGCCCCAGAGAGCCCAGGCACCAGTGAAGCTCCTGGTGAGGGACTGGGACTCCTCCATCTAGGGCCAAGCTTTCAGCCTGAGGCCGGGTCTGCTTTTCATGAGGAAAGGCCCTCAGTATATAAGAAGGGAGAGAAGTGAGGAGTAGTCACTATCTGTTATTCCCTGGGATGAGTGTATTGTCTTGTGCTTCTTAGAGGAGCTAGGAAGACAAAACTTCAAGGACTCTTTCCTTTATCTGCTGCCTGGTCGTCCTATCTACAAACAAGTAGTAAAGTAAGTGGGGACAGTGTTGGCACCATTTGGGGCCACAGAACTTGAATAAAAAGTTAAAAATAAAATTATTAAAAATTCATTTCAAGGGAGGAAAGACTTGCTTTTCCTCAGAGTTAAATTCCAGTGGGGAATTCAGGATCAGGTAGGTGGGGTTGGAGGTGGGGAAATAGCTATTTATGAAGAGTCTTGATATTGTTCTTATGAATGTGTAACTTTTGTCTTCTTTACCAAGAAAAGCTTTTTTTTTCTTGGATTTCTACACCAAGGTGAAGGTGGATCAATTGCTGCACCAGTTTCATGACAACTATTCTGTTCTCTGTGAATGAGCTCAGACCAAGTGTTTGGACTTTGGGAGGAGTCTCCTTGTCCTGTTGTGTGTCTGTTTTGGCTGGCACAGAGTTGTGGATCAGTATGGCCATCAGGGAAGGATGAATGTTTAGTGCCTTTGGTGGACAAATTGTCCCTTGTGGACTATAATGTTCTGTGTCTCCCTCCCTGGCCCGTGCCCCTGCAGGCTTATGCTATTAGAATGCACCAAGCTTATGTCTGAGGTTGATGTCATGCTGGAGAATCACATCTAAGTTTTTGGCCTCATCCTGTAGAAACCACAAAGCAGGCAGGAGAGACACCAAGGAAATGCTTACAGATGAAGATCAGATGAACACTAAGGACCTACCCACCTCACATATACCAGGACTTTTAAATGTGCTGAATTGGGGACATTTCCACATTGCACATACCTTTGCAGCTCCTGCAAGTCCCATTGGACCAACCTGTGCATAGCTACAGGAGACTGCATTTCTACTAGAGGGTCTCAAAGCTGGACCCTTCTGCCCATTTCCAACACCACTTCCTGACATGCAGTTTGGACAAAATAAAACTAATACTGTTTGTCACCTCAAGTGGTATATGTGTATGTTTCTGAAAAGAATATTTATACAGAATACCAAATGTACAGTTATTGGTCACATTCATATTGAATTACTACTTCAACGTAAGAGACACACACAGAAGTCCACCAACAAAAGGAAAGATTAGGAAAAACAAAAAAACAAAAAAACACCTGTTTGGTAATAATCCTTTTATGGAGAACTGAAGATAGTGCCAGCAACAGCAGCTTACAGAAACTAGAGAGAAAAAAAAAAATTAATAACTCATGACCAACATTTATAACAAATGAAATTACAAAGTGTTCCTAGGAATCACAACATATGGTGAATTGAGTGGAGGCAAACTACTAACATGTGTAGGACTTGGGGTATTTGTGTCTGTGCATGAGGAAAAAGGAGGAAGAAATTAGGGGTGACATCTAATGGGACTGGAAAAAGAATGATAAAAAAATACCCTACTGGAATTCACCAGAATGTTGGGAAACCAAAACTGGAGGATTTTTTTCCTCTCTGAAGACAAGTGACTGCAAGGGCAATGGGGTGAAGAGATCTGAGACTCCAAGATGAGGTCTGTAAGCTCTGAACACTGCCATCCTGGGGTTTACCTGTGACAGAGCTGACTGGAAGAGCAGCAAAACTAATTAACACAGCAGGACATTGACCAACAAAGGAAGGAATATCAGAAACAATGACCAAAATGGGGAAAGGACAGAGCCAAGAAATTCAGCAGATATGCTGCCACATTTTTGAACACTTCACAGAAACTACTGCAGTGGTCAACCCCAGAATCCCACCTCATTCCACAATTTCAAAGAAAGCAATTTTTTTTCACATATTAGTATTAGAAGAAATACAGCCTGAATGTTCTTTAGAGGTAAAGATGAAGGGACTTTGGTTCACTTACTTTGGATACATCATCAGGAAAGACCAGTCTCTAGAAAAGGACATCATGTGTGGTAAAGGAGAGAGTCAAAGAAAATGAGAGAATCTCTCAATGAGATTGACTGACCCAATAACCACAATAATAAACTCAAACATGTCTATGATCATTAAGATGACATAGGATATGACAATGTTTCACTCTGTTATATAGAAGGTGGGCATGAATCTGAACTTATACTACAGACCCTAACAACATTTTCACATACTATGAAGAAAAAAAAAATTCAGTGTCAACTCCATACGTATTTTTGGGCCTTTTAAATAGGCAGAGCTCAGCTGTATGAAGTACCCATGAGTTTATAATGATACTTCCCATTCAAATTCATATCTGAGACTATAGAGGTTATACTTGATATCCTTGTTATATTAGCACCTCCTTACATATTGATAATAGCTTGTCTGTGCCGTTCATACCAGAAAGTAATTTTTTCTGATCATATAATCGTTGGCCTCATTTCTTCCTTAATATATTTTATTCTGTTACAGAGTGTGGATGTCAAAACTCAGATGAGAAATTATTTTTCTTTTTCATTATAAGGAACAGGCTGTTAGTTTTAGTATGCCCCCGCATCCATTGTTGTCAATTCCAACTCATAGCTACCCTATAGGACAGAGTCCAACTGCCCCGTAGGATTTCCAACGACTGGCCAGTGGATTTGAACTGCAGACCTTATGGTTAGCAGCTAAGTTCTTAACAACTGTACCACCAGGGCTCCTTTTTATGCCCACATGATTTTTATACATATAATCTTTCAATAAAAGAATCAATGCTCCTTGGAGAAATAGCTGATACTTGGCCTGGTGAAGACCCTGAAGCATCAGCTAGAGCTAGAAGGTAAGGAAGAGCCCCCAAATCAAACGAACTGCATATGCCAAAGGAACACAGGAGCAAACTTGAAAGAGCCCTCAATGGACAAAATTGGAACAAGTTGAGCAATAAAATAAGTGACATACTATTAGGGATAATAGAGAAAAATATAACATAAATATGCATGATTCCATACTAATATAACTACATGATTGAATAATTAAATATATGGCTTCTGGAAAAGAAGAATCTACCCTACAAAAAAAAATTCCAAATAACTTGTGTACATCATCCCCACTTCAAGGAGTTGATCTTAAATCCCCAGCAAGGAGGGTGCCTTGTGCTTATGTAAGGACATTTTAAGGAAAAATTTCTGGATGACCTTGGATTTGGTGGTGAAATTTTAGATATAACACCAAAAATGTGATCCATGAAAGAAAACAAAAAGTAAAATTGGACTCTCTGAAAATCAAACTTTTATTCTGCAAAAGACACTGTTAATGGAATGAAAAGACAAGACACAACCTTGAAAAATATTTCTAAAATACATATTTTGTAAATGACTTATATCTTGAACATACAAGGATACTTAAAACTGAGAAAAAGAAAATAAACAACCAGTTAAAAAAAAAAAAGAGCCAAAGATCAGAATAGACAAATCACTGAAGAAGACATGAAAATATTTTCAATGTGTTCTTTTATTGTTGTTATTGTCAGTTCTGTCAAGTCAAATTTTCACCGATAGCAACCCCATATGACAGAGTAGAACATCACAACAGGGATTCGTAGGCTGTAATTTTTATGGAAACAGATTTCCAGATCTTTCTCCCATGCAGTCTCTGGATAAGTTCAAACTACTGACCATTCAATAGGCAGCTGAGCATGTAACCTTTGCATCATCAGTGCTCTTTTTCCTTTCATTAAAAAATATATATAAACTAAAACAAGGAAATATTAATCCTAATCTACTAGAATAGCTAAAATCCAAAACGTTAACAATAGCAAATACTGACAAGGATGTGGTACAACAGAAATTCTCATTCATTGCTGGTGGGAATGCAAAATGACGCAATTACTTTGGAAGACATTTTCACAATTTTTAATGGTGTTAGGCTTACCATGTGATCTAGCAATGGTGCTCCAAACTACTTCCAACCAACTTGAAAACTATGTTCACACATAAACCTTTATGTCAATGTTTATACCAACTTTATTCTTTTAAGCATCTCCCTTCTCCTTAAATTATGCTTACAGGCTGATTGTTATATGGGACATTTCCTGTATACTTAGAGCAAATACATATTTTATGGTTCTTTTGTCCCAGTTACTTAAATAATTTGTCACCCAAATTGTCCCTGTCATCTCCTCAGTCCCAGTGCAGCTGCCTTCTCCCACAGGAATTCTGACACAATCAGGATGTGGTTATCACACTGTGTGTCTCACACAGTAATACACAGTCATGTCATCAGAATTCAAACTGCTCAGCTTCATGTACGCTGTGCTCAAGAATGTGTTCCTGGTCGTAGTGACTCTACCCTGGAAAATCTGTTCATAGCTTGTTCTCCAAGTTCTAGGGTTGATCTGTTCTATCCAATCAAGCCCTTGTCCAGGAGTCTGTTGCACACAGTGTATATTGTAGCTTGTGAAGATGTATCTGGTACCCGTGCAGGAGACCTTCATTGCTGCCCTAGGCTTCCTCACTTCAGCTCCAGACTGCACTAGCTGGACCTGGGATTGACTGCCTGTGGAGAGAAAACAGCAGTAGATGGAATCCCCTATGAGGGTTTTTGTCCCTATCTCATCCCTGGAACTGGGAACCCTGTTATATGCAGCTATTGCAACTTAGAAGATGATTCTCTAGCTCCAGGAAATGGTTAGAGAGCTATGCTCTCAGGGGATTCTGTAGGGGAGGGAGTGGTTACTGGGAGATTTTCTGGAAGACACAGACATAGACATATAACTTAATATAACTCATGTTACTTGCATATTCAAGAGGCAAAATATTTCATAACTCAAATTCTGGCCCATCTTGTGAAGAAGAAGACACAGGGAACACACAATCTAGAATGCTGAGAAAACAAGTTCTAATTTCTGTTGAACATATGTGTATTCTGGATTATTTTCAAAAGCTGTGCAAACAGGGCTCTTCTCATGGAGGCACTCAGCACCCACAGGGCCTGCTCATTCTTTTTTTTTTTTTATTTTATTGTACTTCAGGTGAAGGCTTACAGAACAAATAGTTTCACATGAAACAGTAGTACACATGTTGTTTTATGACATTGGTTAACAACCCCA
>NW_004443989.1:16408830-16410249 GCF_000243295.1 Trichechus manatus latirostris
TGCATGAATCTCTCCTCGCTCTCTGTTCTCTTTCAGTATTCTCACTCCATTTGGTGTTCGGCTGAGTTCTTTATCTCTTCATTTGATGTTCTAGGGTTTCGGGATTGCTAATTCTCTGTTTGGCTTAGTTTTTCGGATCTTTGCTGTGGAGGGACGGTGTGGTGCTTCTGCCTGGAGCACCATCTTGCCGGACTCCTCGGCCTGCTCATTCTTGTGACCAAACTTTTGAATGGTACAGAGACCAGGTGGACCTTTTCTGAAGACCATGAGGACTGTGATGCTCACAATGCAAACTGACTTCATCCTGGTCCTCTCAGGCACCAAGCACTGTCCATAGGTAACTCTGAGAAAAAAACTGTAGTCATCCCTCATTAGTATTCTGTAGTATCTACAGGCAACTGAGATGTCTGCTTACTCCCGAGAATATTTTTCTAGATATCTGTACCCACAAAAACTGTTCATTAAAAAAATCCTACTTGATTTTCAGACCAGACCTGTGAAGAGTGATCCAGGGCTGTGTTTCCAGTATCACCAATAATAGGAATTGTATGGGGTTCTTGTTAACTCTCATCTTTCAAAACTTTTCCCAGAAATTTGTGTATTCAATAAATTTGGGTCTCATTCCCAAACTCCATGTAATAGAATTTTAATGGTATTTACGTACTCTCAATCCACCTCCATCATTCCCCATCTTTACTAATTGGTTTTATGACTAACTGGGATGCGTGCACCTGCCACACTTCTGACCCACCACCTCCAACCTCTCACACACCCATCCCAGGCAGTGTTACCTAGGCTGGACAACTGAATGCATTATTAGAGGGATCAGTGTGTCTTCCACAATTCTGGACTCACTGAATTAATGACATCATCCTGTCCCTGAGCTCCTCACTATTAATATATCTATTGTTCTTGTTGTTGTTAAGTGCCATTGGGTTATGTTCTGACAAATAGCAACCCTATGTATAACAGTGTGAAATGTTGCTCAGGCCTATGCCATTTTCACAATAGTAGGCTTGTTTGAGCCCATTGTCACAGCCACTATGTCAGTCCATCTTGTTGAAGGTCTCGCATTTCTTCACTGACCCTTTACTTTACCTAGCATAATGTCCTTCTCCAGGAATTAACACCTCCTGATAACATATTCAATGTAACCAAGACAAAGTCTCACCATCCTCTATTCTAAAGAGCATTTTGGCTGATCTTCTTCTGGGACAGATTTGTTTGCTGTTTTGGTAATCTGTCATGGATTGAATAGTGTCCCCAAAAATATGTGTCAACTTTGTTGGGCCATGATTCCCAGTGTTGTGTAGTTGTCCTCCATTTTGTGATTGATATAATTTTCCTATGTGTTGTAAATCCTAATCTCTGCCTGTGGTTAATCAGGCAAGATTAGGATATGTTAAAGAGGACTAGGGT
>NW_004443989.1:16410455-16482975 GCF_000243295.1 Trichechus manatus latirostris
GAGAAGCAACTAGACCAACGGAAGATTGACAATAAGGACCTTCCTCCAGAGCCATCAGAGAGAGAAGGCCTTCACTTGGAGCTGATGCCCTTAATTTGGGCTTGTAGCCTACTTGACTGTGAGAGAATAAATATCTCTTTGTGAAAACCATCTACTTGTGGTATTTCTATTATAACAGCACTAGATAACTAAGACACGGCCCATGGAATATTCACTATTCTTCATCAGTACCATAATTCAAATAACTCAATTCTTCCTTGGTCTTCCTTTATCATTGACCAGTTTTCATGTGTATATGAGGTGATTGAACATGAAATGGCTTGGGTCAGGTGATTTTAGTCCTCAAAGTTACATCTTTACTTTTTAACACTTTAAAGAGGTCTTTTGCAGCAGATTTTCCTGATGTAACACATCGCTTGAATTCTTGACCTCAGCTTCCATGGGCATTGATTGTAGGTCCAAGTAAAATGAAATCTTTGACAACTTCAATATTTTCTCCATTTATCAAGGTGTTGTTATTGGTCCAGTTGTCAGAATTTGTGTTTTCTTTATATTGAGATGTAATCAGTACTGAAAGCTGTAATCTTTGATCTTTATCAGTAAGTGCTTCAAGTCCTCTTTGCTTTCAGCAACCAAGATTTTGTCATTTGCATATCACTGGTTGTTACTGAGTCTTCCTCCAATTCTGATGCCATGTTCTTCTCCATATAATCTGGCTTCTGGGATTATTTGCTCAGCATACAGATCTAATAAGTATGGTGAGAAGAACCAACCCAGATGCACATCATTTCTCATTTTGAACCACACAGTATCCCCTTGTTCTGTTAGAATGGCTGTCTCTTGGTGGGTGTACATGATCCACATGAGGACAATTAAGTATTCTTGAATTCCCATTCTTTGCAATGTTAGTCATAATTTGCTATTATCCATACAGTTAAATTCCTTTACATAGCCAATAAAACACAGTTAAGCATCTTTCCATTATTTTCTGTTTTCAGCAAGTATTTCTCTCTCTCTGTCACTATCTATCTAATATATCTACAAGCCTTAGAAATCCCTCTTTTAGAGGTGTTTCTTTTTTGCCTTGGAGCCCTGGTTGTACAGGGTTAGGAGCTCAGGTTACTAACCAAATGTTGGGATTTTGAATCCGCTAGGCACTCCTTGGAAACCCTACGGGGCAGTTCTATTCTGTTCTGTAGGGTCCCTATGAGTCAGAATCAACTCATGGCAACCGGTAACAATGGGTGTCTGTGTACGTATGTATGTATATGTATCTGTACCTGTCCCTAGGGCTGAATCCTGTGGACAGAAGATTCTCAGCATCCCCTGTAGGCAAGCTCCATCTTGGCCTCCTTCCAGGGCTCATGTTGCCTCCATTAACTCTGAGATTTTTATCTGCTGATTTGGGTTTATGGACTATGATAGTGCAGAGTTTAATTACAGAACATTTAGAAAGGCTGCAAATATGCCTCAAAATTATTTCCTCAATTGGTATTTTGACTAATAATATTCCTTTAAGAATTAGACTTATTTTGTTAATGGAAAATAATGTGGTAAAACTATAAGGGTTTTTTTTTTTTTTTAGCTTTGTTTAGAAAGTTTCAAATCATCCATGTTAGAAAGTTTTGGTGTCTGATGTTTGTTTTGACTGGAATAAATTTGGCTGAAGGTAAATCTGTGGATAGCTCTTTGACAATGATGCAGTTTGATATGCTTTAATGTTCATTTATTATTGTATTTAAAATTTATTTTCTTTTTATCATATTTACTGTGAGTGAAACACAGACATACAAGACAGTTATAAAAGTTTGTTATCAGAATAAATTTTCACCCCTGTTGCTACTTTTTGATGATTTATCTGATATAAATGCATATTTTCTACCCCCTCAGGTATAAATTTTTAATTGAGGCAAGCCAAATCCTTCCACCTCAAAAAACATCTGCATCATCTTGTTAGTTCTGAGGAAACCTATATGTCAGAATCACTAGGGCAATATTTATTGAAATGTTTTTATTTTATTCATTTTATTTTTTTCTTTACACATATATGAAAACTTGTAATTTATTTAAACTTCCTGGCATTTTACTCAAGCCTAAAATCATTGATAAAGAGGTTAGGTATGTCACTTGTGAATCTAACCAACGATTTTAGCACATAAAGATTAAATAATATAGTTTCTGTCACAGAAATGTTAAACTGATCTTCTAAAATGTCTAGTGCTTCCACTTCCAACTGACTTTAGCAGGAATGTTCTCAATACTTGCACTAGACATTTTCTAATATTTTTCAGACTCATTGTATACGGATGATGAGATACACAAGATCAAGATACAGAACTGATATTGTTTACACTTGCTAAACTAGAGATTCAAAATTTCTATGGATGGATTAAAAATAAAATAAAACTGAAAAAGCATTTATTACACAAAGGTTTTGAAACTTTTAATGTAAGTACTTTGAGTGTGAAACTTACTTAAAATTTTTTTTTTTTTTTTTTTTTTTTTTTACTTACTCTAAATAGGGTCCTTACTGGCACTATACCAAGGGGAAGCTATAAGTAAAGATGAAAATGTCTTCTTTGAAAAGTGGGAGCTACTGTAGTATAACAGTCAAGAACACAGAATTTGGGCCAGAGTACTTGGGTTAACATCCCATCTATACCACTCTTTCCCAAGTGATTTTGCCAAAGTCTTTAAATTCACTTTTCCCGGTGTCCTGTTTATAAAATAGGACCTGCTTATGTCACAGAATTGCTATGAGGAATATATGACTTAATAGAGGTAAAGTTCTCAGGACAGATGTGGGCCATAATTAGCTCTTTAATGGTTGGCTTAAACAGTAAAGGTTTGAGCTTACTCCTTAAAGCTAATGGCTACAGATGAAGCCCAGAAGAGGGCAGCGGTTGGCGTGCAAAGGAGAAAGTAGATCCCCAGATGGGTTTTTTTTTCTTGCAGCTCCTCTTCCTCAGGCTGCCACAAGATATTCTAAACAGTGAGGTCAGCACCATAGGTGACCTAGCACTTTGGTCCACTGGACATATGTAGGGTCATGCCTAGACAGGGAAGTGATGAGGCTCATGGTGACATACATTGTTTTTGGTACTGCTCCCTTCTTTTTCTCAGTTCCTCCATTTTTCCATTCCTCAGGGTAGGGAGTGATGACACAAAGGTGCTCAAGCTATTCTACTGGCTTCACTCACCACATCCAGTCTCTTAACACGTTCATCTTTGCTTCTCCACTATTGCTCTGCCATGACCCAGAATCCATCTGCATGGAGCTTGCTTGGACATCACCACCTGATTACATGGCTTTGTCCCCCCAAAAAGACATCTCTGTTTGACCATTGGGAAGCTGATGTAGATTACCCCATTTAAGACAGACAATTTTTCTGTCAGAAAAAAAAGAAAAGGATAAAGAATGAAGATTCTAGAGACATGATCATGGGCCCCCAGTGTAGCCTATCATGAAAACCAAGAACACCGAATGCTCTGTGTCACCCCCTTCCAGCCACCAACCATTGCGAGTCTGTCTTCATCAATCTGCAGTCCCTCCAAGTCAGGGGTACAGATTAACTGCTGAGTCCACCATTCATCCCTCACCATCACTCAAAACTTACCCCATAAGTTTATAATGAGCTCAGGCATAGTCCTCATACTCTTCTAAGCACTAAGCAGAAAGCATGAATACAAAATTATTCCCTTAATGTGGTAAGGTTTCTGTGGGAAGAAATAGAGAACAAACAATATCAATGGGTAAAACATGATAATATATTGAAGAATTTGAATTCAAAGTAGGGGGAACAAAAACAAAGCAAAGAGGGCATATAGAAGATTCCAGAATTGTGTCAGATTAGGAATTTTAATTAAATTTAGTCATGTATTAGTTTTTCATTTACTTGGATCATTAGTCAATTTTATAAAGAATTTAGCACTATTAATGGAAGCTAATTATTTGAAACTTGATGGTCTCCTGACTTATGAGGACACATCTCTTGCTCACCCCTATACCTCCATCTCTGTCATCATTGCTTATTGTTTTGGTAGTAATACTTTGTGTGTTGTCACCTCATGCTACGGATTATCAGTGCCCTCATTACTACTGGAAGAAGAGTCCTCAATATCTTTCAGACTAACCAGAATCAATAACTAATTTATAAAACTCTTCCTTACAATTTTGTTTCTATAGAACCACCCTTTGTACAAAATATTTTAGGCTGTGTTCTCTAAATAAGCAAAAACAGTGAAGCTTTTATACGTGTGTGTGTGTTTGTGTGTGTGTATGTATTTATAATTGCACAGTGGTTAAGAGCAAGGATGTTAAACAAAAAGTCAGAAGTTAGATTCCTTCAGCTGCTCTTGGAAACCCTATGTGGCAATTCTACTCTATCCTACAGTTTTATATATATATATATACACACACACAATGGGTCGTATTGTTGTACAGGCTGGCAAGTCCCATTTCACATGTCAGGCATCAGGATGGAGACTTCTCCTTACTCACATAACCACACGGACTGAAGAGCCCAGACTGCAGTTTACAAGGATGGCTGCTGGATCATTGGATATGGAAGCTGATGAATCCAAGTTTACACAAGTATGGGGAGGTCAGTGAATCCCAATATCAACAGGCAATATGGCAGGACACTGACTCAAGTCCCAGGACCCAGAAATAAATGATTCTGAACCAGATGGAGGATCCAGAGAAAGCAAAAGCCAAAGAGCTTTGCCAGAACATTCATATATATTGGATGCGGTTCCCACCCCCATGGACACTTTCTTTACAACTGATTAGGGGACCACATCAGATCACTTAATGGAGGTGATTACATTATACCACAAAATGGAGGATAACTACAGCATTTCATAACTGCCAAACTACTGTGAAATATGGCCCAGCGAATTGGTACGTAACCTTAACCCTCACACTCATATTTAATAGAGATGACACTACAGTCCTGAAAACATATAACAAGAAATAACAATTTCCTCTCTCACCTCTAAGTTCATAACTTCTAAAAAAATAATGACACCAGTACAGCCAAATTGTACCAGTTATTATCTCAGTCCAGCATAGGCACCTGTTCCTCAGGGTTTCTGACACTCTCAGGATGCAGGTTTTCACACTGTGTCTCTCGCACAGTAATAAGTGGCAGTGTCCTCAGACTTCATGCCGCTGATCTGTAGATATGCTGTGCTGACTAAAGAGTCCATGGAAAATACATATCTTTCTGTGAAGCCTTGATAATACTTTGGCTTCCCAGTGTTGGTGTTGATCCATCCAATAAACTGAAGGCCCCTTTCTGGTGTCTGCCACACCCAATGCATAGCATAACTGGTGAACGTGTATCCAGAAGCCCTGCAGGAGATCTTCACTGACTCTGCCAGCCTCTTCACCTCCGCCCCAGACTGCACTAACTGGACCTGGGAATGTGCAGCTGTGAAGAAGTAAAGGGGAAGATAGAAACCCTGGAACTGCCTTAGCATCCTCCCCAGCCCTGATTCCTGGTGGCTTCTTACCTAGTGCAATTGCCAGCAGGAAAATGAACCTCCACATCCACTCCATAATGAGTGGTCTTTGGTCTCAGTGGTTTCTTTGCAATCTATAAGGCAAAACCCTTGAAGAATGGTGTGTTAGGGGAGAGAATCAGCTTTCAACTCTATAGTGCACTTAGTATTTGCATATGAGTCAGGTTCTTGAAAACCTCATCCCTGGTCTAGATCAAGTATAAATAACATGATGCCCTAGAGAACCCATCTAGATAGTTGAACCTGCACCCCTTTTATGTGTGGTGCCTGGAGTCCTGATTGCTAATTGTGGATGTAGATCACCTAAAGAGGTTGACAGACGGTGTTGTCTGGTTATGGATGTCTCCACACACAGTCCTCATGGTTTCACTGTTTCTTCCTCTGACATTCTTGATGAAATGTGATAAAAAGCAACTTCTCAAGATCTAATGTTGGCCACTCATGGAGGCCATCCCTCTATGTCTATGACCAGGTCCCATAATTTCACTCTGACCCATCGGGAACCAAGTCTTACTCATTCTACTGTATCTTACCTCTTAGATTAATCCTTCAGTATTTGTTATGTCAGAAGTAGAACTAATAACTCATCTTCATAAGTGGTCACCTGCACTTTTCAAACAGCTGCCTGTTGTTTCTTGATTGATAAGACTTGAGATAAAAACAACATTTTAATAGCTATAAATTTTCGGTGATTTTCTCTCTTTAAAAAAAAAACAACAAAAACAACCAGACAAAATAGCAACTAAAACATAACTAAAATTTAAAAGCAACTGAGTGAACAATAAAAAATAAATAAAAATTACCCAAAACTTTTCAAAAGTATACAAAAACAAACAATAAAACCTTTTTACTATTTATGCCATGTATTAGGGATCTTAGCGTTGTTCCTATTTTTTTCCATGAGCTTTATTGTTTTAGATTTTATATTTAGGTCTTTGATCCATTTTGAGTTAGTCTTTGTAGATGGTGTGAGGTATGGTTCTTTCATTGTTTTGCAGATGGATATCTAGTTATGAAAGCATCATTTATTAAAGAGACTGTCTTTTCCCCATTTAACAGACTTTCGGCCTTTGTCAAATATCAGTTGCTTATAGGTGGATGGATTTACGTCTGGGTTCTCAGTTCTGTTCCATTGGGCTATGTATCTATTGTTGTATCAGTACCAGGTTGTTTTGACTACCGTGGTGATATATTTTCTATCATCAGGTAGTGTGAGACCAAGTGGGCAGGTCCTATCCAGAGGCAGGAAGAGAAGGGAGGAAGGGACAGAAACTTGTTGAATGACACAAGAAACCCTGGGTGGCAAGGGAGAGTGCGCTGTCACGTTGTAGGGACTGCAACTAATGTCATGTAACAATATATGTATGAATTTTTGTATGAGAAATTAACTTGAGCAGTAAACTTTCACGTAAAGTACCAAAAATAAAAAATAAAAACTTTAAAAGATAATGAGATGCTATTGTATCTGTCTAGATCAGATAATATCTCCAATTAAATGCCATGAATTTGCAACGTTGATATATTAATAACTTTGTACAGATTCACAGAAGTTTAAATTGTAAGTCTTACAAATTTATCAGCTCTGTGGAAAAAAAAAAAATAAAATTAAAAGACTCAGAAGATCAAAGTACAATCAGGATATCACTAAAGACATAAAAAGATGGGTAAGTCCTAGTAAAATTTAATTTCTGAGTTCAAGTGGAAACTGCATATTCTCAGAAAAGCCACATCATTTGACTCCCACTTACTCTTAGAGATTTCCTAGAGCTCAGGGGTTCTTTAGAACCCACTTCAATTTGAATATCCTTCATATAGTGGCAAAGGCACTGATTTCTAAGGTTTCAGCAAGTAGAACTTGTATGCTGAACATGAGGGATTGGTGAAAATATGGGCTGAAGCCTCTTGATGCTGGGCCACTAGGATGCATCCTGCACTCTTTCCCCATAACATCCATTCACATAGGGATTAGCTCAGTTATTTATGTCTACACCCTGGTCCCTGTCTGGAGAAATGAAAAATACCTGACTCTCAATTTTTAGGGCTTACTAAGTGAACACCTGATCAGTCTCTCTGTGAGCCTGTATTACCTTTTTATGGGCAGGCACCTCCTCGCACATCTGCAACTTATGTCCTGGTTGAACTGTTGCTAAGAAACCTACTGAATCCCATTCAGACACTTGGGACAAGTGTACACTATCCTCAAGTAAACCCAGAGGTGCAGACAATTGTGATGGGCACAGAGACAGATGTCCCCGGTGATGTTCAGTGAAAGGGCACAGAATCAACTCCAGTGTGTGATTGAAAGACACATGTGGGCTTGGAAACAAGATGTTTTAATGAATATTTAATTTTCCTTTGTGGAGACCAGAAGCAAAATTTGGAAATTAGCATTCCTTTGGTGACTTTGTTCTGGACGGGGGTCTACAAAATTTTTAATTAACTATATATATGTATATATATATGTGTGTGCATATATATACATGTGTACCTATGTATGTGTATGTATACATGTGTGCATATATATATATATATGCAGATATTCATATACATATACTTACATACAAAACCACCTTTGTGATGTTTGAGCTTGTAATGCACCACTCGGCTTTCTCACCAAGTGTTGATGCACACGATGGTTAATCATGTTTAACGTTAATGTCATGAGGATCCTCATGTCCCAAACCATCTCTTTCACCCTAAAGATTTCCTTGTGTTCAGCTGGAACCTGTTCTTAAATCATGCATTAAATTTTCTAACTCTTTATAACTCCTAGAAGATACTGAGCCTTGCACAATAATCTGGAATTTTTCTGGAAAAGATGTCACATGGCTTCTGCTACAGTGACTAGGAAATAAACTTTGTGCCACTACCTTTGATTTCTCACTTCATGTCTGGTAGGGAGATCACCAGGGCTGAGGAGAAGCCAGGCCTTGAGAACAGTGTCAGGGAGAAGATCAGATCTTAATGGAGAACAATGTGGACAACTTTATTTATAATGGAGCCATATCCTCCTCCATACTGAGAGCCCAGAAAGGCATACCATGAGCAACATCCACTATGCTATCATTTTCCCATGAACCTGGCCAAAGTCCTGCTTCCTGTGTTCTCAGAACCTAATGCTAAGAGCCACAGTTCAGCTTTGGGGAAGTATCCAGCTACTGGGCCTCAGGTTTCTTGTTCCTTGTACTGGGGTAGGTGTGAAAAGGGTATTGGGAGGAGCCTTCTTTGTGGTATCATTTCACAACCATTCTCCATCATACAGATTTACACATTTAAATTTGTCAAAAATTATTCATCTTTGAATATATTTCTGAATAAAAGACATGTTTCTCAACAGGGATTCGAGAGTGGTATATTATAACATAAATCCACCACAGAGGGGCTGAATCTACAGGTCTGATGAGGGGAGGTGGATGAACGATGACACCACTGTAGGTAGAGGAAGGCAGACCAAATGACTGCTGCATATGGAGAACCTTGGTGAGCATCTCTCACATAATGAGCACTGGGATCACAGTAGCATGGAGGACCTGATCAGGACTGCTGGGTGGTCATGAGGAAGAGAGACAGAAATAATAGCAAAACTACATCATAAGTATTGTTGTGGGGCACATTCTTGGCAAATGGAGGGAAAAGAAGAGGAATCATCTGTCCTGTCTAAGAAACAGTTGATAATGTTTGCTTATGGGTTTCGAATATCCCTTCAGGCCAACCCCTCTACCCTCCACATGAGATTTCTGTCTGGGCTCACACTCATTCCTCTCCCTCACTAGATGTCTCCCAGAGTGAAACAGTATATTTTCTATGTATCCTACCCACTTATTTATGAAAGTGATATATAATGTATTCACTCCCTCATAGAAATCTATTTGGAAATACTTAACTCTAAGTTAAAAAAAAAGTACAAGTAATTATTTGTATTATGATACAGAAGATAGACTCCACTATTTACCACAAATGAAACCATTAACAGAAAACAGAGAAGGAGCTAACTAATGGGGAGAGCAGCGTGACCTATCCTTGAGGACATCTAATGAGAAATCCAGAAGGAGAAGAGGGAGTGTGGTCAAATATAACAATTTAAAGTAATAAAAACTAAGAGTTTCATTGTTAGATGTTGTGGTTATGTGCCACTGTGTCGCTTCTGACTCATAGAGACCCTATGCACAACAGAATGAAACACTGCCAGGCCCTGTGCCATCCTGATAATTATTACTATGCTTGAGCCCATTTTTGCAGCTACTGTGTCAGTCCGTCTTGTTGAGGGTCTTCCTCTTTTTCACCGATCCTCTATTTTACCACCAGGATGTCCTTCTCTAGTGACTCATCCATCCTGATAACAAGTCCAAAGTACGTAAGATGTAGTCCTTGCTTCTTGGAGAAATAGCTGATACTTGGCCTGGTGAAGAGCCTGAAGCATCAATTAGAGCTAGAAAGTAAGGAAGAACTGAAAAATCAGAAGGACTGCACATGCCAAAGGAACACAGGAGCCAACCTGAAAGAATACCCAATGGACAAAATTAGAACAAGTTGAGCAATAAAATAAGTAACATGGTATTGAGGGTAATAGCTCAAAGTATAACACAAGTGTGCATGAGTCCATATTAATATAAGTACATGATTGAATAATTATATATATGGGGTCTGGAGAGGAAAAATCTGCCCTACCAAAAAAGTCCAAATAACTTACTTACACACCCCCACTTCGAGGAGCTGATTTTTTCATTATTATTATTTTATTTTATTGTGATTTAAGTGAAAGTTTACAATTCAGATTAGTCTCTCAAACAAAAATTTATACATACATTGTTATATGACCCTAATTGCTCTCCCTCTACTATGACAGCACACTCCTCCTTTCCACCCCTGAATTCCCGTGTCCATTCAACCAGCTTTGACCCTCTCTGCCTTCTCATCTCACCTCTGGACAGGAGTTGCCCATTTAGTCTCATGTATCTACTTGAGCTAAGAAGCACACTCTTCACAAGTATCATTGTATATCCCATAGTCCAGTCTAATCTTTGTCTGAAGAGTTGGCCTCAGGAATGGTTTTAGTTCTGAGTTGACAGAGAGTCCGGGCGCCATGCTTTCTGGGGTTCCTCCAGTCTCAGTCAAACCATTAAGTCTGGTCTTTTTACTAGGATTTTTTCTCCTGCTCCATTAGGGACTCTATGTTGTGTTCCTGTCAGGGTGGTCATTGGTGGTAGCCATCACCATCTAGTTCTGGTCTCAGGCTGATGCAGTCTCTGGTTTATGTGGCCCTTTCTGTCTCTTGGGAAAATATTTTCCTTGTGACTTTGGTGTTCTTCATTCTCAAGGAGCTGATCTTAACTCCCCAGCATTGAGTTTGCTCTGTGCTTAGGCAAGGGCATTTTAAGGAAAAAACTCTGGTGACCTTGAATTTAATGATGAGATTTTAGATATAATACCAAATAAGTGATCCAAGAAAGAAAATAAAAAGATAAGTTGGACTCTTGGAAAATCAAACTTTTATTCTGCAAAAGACACTGTTAAGGGAATGAGAAGACAAGTCATGACCTGGACAAAATTATGTATAAAATGCATATTTCATAAAGAAATTATATCTTGAACGTACGAGGATAATTAAAACTGAGCAAAAGAAAACAAGCAACCCAATTTTAAAAAAGGACCAAAGATCTGAATAGACAAATCACAGAAAAATACATGAGAATATTTTTAACAAGTTGTTTCATTATTGTTGTTGTCAGGTGATATCAAGTCAATTTTCCACTGATAGTGACCCAATGTGACAGAGTAGAACATCACAATAGGGATTTTTAGGCTGTGATCTTTATGGAAACAGATCACCAGATCTTTCTTCCATGCAGTCTCTGGATAGGTTCAAACCATCAACCTTTCTTTTAGCAACTGAGAACTTAACCATGGTGCCATCGGTCTCTTTTTCTTTCATTAGAAAAATATAAATTAAAACAAGGAAATATTAATCCTAACCTACTAGAATAGCTAAAGTCCACAACATCAATAATACCAAATACTGACAAGGATGTGGCGCACAGGAAATTCTCATTCAGTGCTGGTGGGAATGTAAAATGGCATGATTACTTCGATAGATAGTTTGACAATTTTTAATGGAATTAGGCTTACCATTTGATCTACTAATTGTGCTCAAAACTGTTTCCCAACTGACTTGAAAACTATGTTTGCACAAAAACCTCTATGTTAATATTTATACCAACCGTATTCATTTGAGCATCTCCCTTCTCCCTAAATTTTGCTTACAGGTGGATTGTTATACGGAAAATTTATTATATAGAGTAAATGCATGTTTTATGGTACTTTTGTCTCAATTACTTAAGTAACTTGTCGCCCAATAGACTTCAGGTTATTTGCATATTCAAGAGGCAAAATATTTCATAACTCAAGACCTAACCCAACCTAAGAAGGATAAAATATAACACAGGGACAACACAACCTAGAATGGTGAAAGAAGAAGTCCTAATCTCTGTTGAACATATGTGTATTCTGGAATATTCCCAAATGCTGTGCAAACAGAGGTCTTCTCATGGAGGACCCCAGCACCCGCAGGGCCTGCTCCTTCTTGTAACCAAACATTTGAATGGTGCAGAGATCCGGTGAACCTTTTCTGAAGACCATCTCTGATGCTCACCATGCACATTGACTTCATCCTGGTCTTTTTAGGTACCAAGCACAGCCCATGGGTAACTCTGAGAGAAGGACTGTAGTCATCCCGCATTAGTGTCCTGTAGTATCTATGGACAGCTGTGAAATCTGCTCCTCACTCCTGAGAATATTTCTCCAAAGCCCCTTTCTAGATCTCCTGTTCCCCCCAAACTTTTCAATAAAAAAGACTCTTGGTTTTCAGACCAGTCCTGTGATGAGTTATCAAGAACTATATTTCCAGTCCAACAGATAATAGGAATTGTATGGGACTGTTGTTATTTACATCTTTTAAAACCTTTCCCCAAAATTTGTGTATTCAATAAATTTGGATCTCATTTCCAAACTCCAGGGAATAGAATTTTGATGATATTTATGTATTTTCAGTCCATCTCCATCATTCCCCATCTTTACTAATTGATTTTATGTCTAACTTGGATGCATGCACCTGCCGCCACCTATGACTCACCAGCACCTCTCTCTCACACAACCATTCCAGGCAGTGTTACTTAGGCTTGACAACTGAATGCGTTAGTAGAGGGATCAATGTGTTTCCTACAATTCTGGACCCACTGAATTAATGACACCATCCTGCCCTCTTGCTCCTCACTATTAAAATACCTATTGTTATTGTTGTTGTTAGATGCCATCAAGTCAGTTCTGACAAATAGCAACCCTATGTATAACAGAATGAAATGTTGCTCAATCCTATGCCATTTTCATCATAGCAAGCTTGTTTGAAACCATTGTTACAGCCACTGTATCAATCTTTCTTGTTGACGGTATTCCACTTCTTCCCTGACCCTTTACTTTACCCAGCATAACGTCCTTCTCCAGGAATTGATGCCTCCCAATAACATGCCCAAAGTAACCAAGACAAACTCTTACTGTCGTCGATTCTAAAGAGCATTTTGGCTGTACTTCTTCTAAGACAGTTTTGTTGATTCTTCTGGCAGTCCATGGTATATTCTCAATATTCTTTTTGAATACCATATTTCAAATATGTCGATTCTTCTTTGGTCTGCATTTTTCATTGTCCAGTTTTCACGTGTATATGTGAAGGATCTTAAAACAGCTTGGGTCAGGCACACGTTAGTCCTCTAAGCGATATGTTTGATTTTTAACACTGTAAGGAGATCTTTTGCAGCAGATTTTCCCGATAAAACATGTAGCTTGACTACTTGAGCGCTGGTTCCATGAGCACTGATTGTGAGTCCAAGTAAAAGGAAATTCTTGACAACTTGACTATTTTCTCCATTTATCATGGTGTTGCTTATTAGTCCAGTTATGAGAATTTATGTTCTCTTTATGTTGAGGTGTGATCCATACTGAAAGTTGTAGTCTTTGATCTTTACAGTAAGTGCTTCAAGTCTTCTCTGTTTTCAGCAAGCAAGGGTGTGTCATCTGCATAAAGTAGGTTGTTAATTAGTCCTCCTTTAATTGTGATGCCACTGTCTTCATATAGTCTGGCTTCTCAGATTATTTGCTCAGGATACAGATTGAATAAGCATGGTGAAAAGATTTAACTTTGACACACACCTTTTCTGATTTTAAACCACCCAGTATCCCCTTATTCTGTTTGAACGACTGTCTCTTGGTCTATGTACATGTTCCACATGAGCACAAATATGTGTTCTGGAATTTACATTCTTCATAATGTTAACCATAGTCTGTTATGAGCTCCACAGTTGAATGCTTTTGCATAGTCAATAAAACACAGGTAAACAGCTTACTGGTATTCTCTGTTTTCAGCCAATATCTATATCTATCTCTCCATATGTAAATGTATTTCTTTTTGCCTTACTGTGTTAGGTAACTGCTACCAATAGAAAAGAATATTTATAGGCAATTGTTAAATTATATATATATATGGCACCGTGGTTAAGAGGTTGGCTGCTAAACCAGAGGTCAGAGTTCAAATCCACAAGCCACTCTATAGGGCATTCCTACTTAGTACTACAGGGTCAATATGCATCAGAACTGACTTGAAGGGAATGGGTATCAATGGGTATAAATATCTATATCTATATCTGTCTATCTATCTATCATCTATCTACCTATCTATATGTGTGTGTGTACGTACATGTGTGTATGTGTGTGTGTGTTAGTTTTTTTTAAAGCAAATCCCCGACTCTTACAGGTAGCGGTTTCCCAGTCTCCCTCTGCACCTGTCACTGGGGTTGAACTCTGTGGGCCAAAAGTCCTCAGCATCTCCTGGCCAGCTCCATGTTGGCCTCCCTCCAGGGTTCATGCTGCTTTCACTCACTCCATTCTCAAAGAATCTACATGATGCAGTGTCCTGTGTTCCAATGATTTTCAAGGACATGACATCCTGACTCTGAGATGTTACCTGGTGATTTGGGTTTACAGATTATGATAGTGCAGAATTTAATTATAGAACTTCTAGAAAGGTTGCAAATGTGCCTCAAACCTGTTTCTTCAAATGATATTTTGACTAATGATATTCCTGTAAGTATTAGATTTATTTTGTTAATAGAAAATAATATGGCAAAAGTATAACAGCTGGATTGTTTCTTATCAGTGTTTACAATGTTTCAAATGAATCATCCTAGAAAGTTTTGGTACCTGATTTTTGTTTTGACTGGAATAAAATTGGCTGAAGGTAAATCTGTGGATACCTGCTTAACAAATAATGCAGTTTGATATGTTTTAATTTTTTTAATATTTAAAATTTATTTTTATTTTTACTATATTTACTGTGAATGAAACACAGACATACAAGACAATTATAAAAGATTATTAACAGAATAAATTTTCACCCTTGCTGCCACTCTTTGATGATTTATCTGATAAAAATGCATATTTTCCACCATCTCAGGGATACATTTTTAATGAAGGGAACTCAAGTTCTTCCACCTCAAAAAAACTTCTGCATCATCTTGTTAGCTCTGAGGAAATACAGTAATATATGTCAGATTCACTAGGTTAGTATTTAATGAAAATATTTTATTTTATTCATTTTAGATATTTTTCTTTAAACTTATAGGAAAATTGGTAATTTTTAAAAATGTATTGGCATTTTACTCATTCCTAAAATCATAGACAAACAGATAAGGCGTATCACTTATGCATCAAATAAACCATTTTAGCATATAATGATTAAATACTTAGTTTATGTCACAGAGATGTTAAAACAATCTTATAAAATGGCCAGTGTTTGCAACTGACTCTAGCCTAAGTGTTCTCAATACCTACATTAGACAAGTTCAAGTAATCTTAAGACTCGGTAAATAAGTATAAGAAGACACACAAGATCAAGTTACAGGACTGATTTTGTGTATATTTGCTAAACTAAAGATTTAAAATTTGTATGGATGGTTTAAAAATAAAATCAAATTGGAAAAGCATTTATTAAACAAAGGTTTAGAAAGATTTAAATTAAGTACTTACAGTGTGAAACACACATAAAATCATTTTTTTTTAAACTTACTCTAAGTAGGGCCATTCCTGACATTCTATCAAGGGGAGCCATAAATAGAGAATGCCTTCTTTGAAAGTGGGAGCTACTGTAATATAACAGTCAAGAACACAGAGTTTAGGACAGAGTGCCTGGGTTAACATCCTGTGTATACCACTCTGTCCCAAGTGATCTTGACAAAGTCTTTAAATTCACTTTTCCTGGTGTCCTGTTTACATAATAGGATGTGCCTATGTAACAGAATTGCTATGAAGAATATATAAATTAAAAGAAGTGAAGTTCTCAGGACAGGTGTGGTCCATAATTAGCTCTGTAAGAGTTGACTTAAATAATAAAAGCTTGGTCTTGTTCCTTAAAACTCATGGCTACAGGAGATACCCAGAAGAGGGCAGCAGTTCCAGGGGCATGGGAAGAAGTAGGCCCCATCAGGTGTTTTTTCCCACAGATTCTGCTTCTCAGGCTCCCTAGGGTATTCTAAACTGTGAGGTCAGCAACATGGGTAACACAGCACTGTAATTCTCTGGACATGTGGAGTATCCTGAGAACCCATGTCTAGCCAGGGCAGTGATGAGGCTCATGGGTACATAGATGGTTTCTGGTAGTGCTCCCTACTTTTTCTCAGTTTCCCCATTTTTTCATTCCTCAATTTAGGCAGTGAAAATACGAGGGTGCTCAAGCTATTCTATTGGCTCTGTCCCTCACATTCACTCTCTTGACATGCTCAACTTTGCTTCTCCTCTCTTGCTACCATGACCCAGTATCCATTTCTATGAAGCTTGCTTTAACACCCACTACCTGACCACATGGCTTTGTTCCCCAAGAAAAACTCACCTTTGCTTGACCACTGAGAAGCTGCTGTGGCCTACCACATTTAAGACAGACAAGAACTTCTCCTCCAGGAAAAAGGAACAAAAGGATAAAGAATGAAGATTCCAGGGCACATGATCACTGCCCCCCACCGTAGCCTATTATGAAAACTGAGAACACCGAGTGCCCAGTGCCATCCTCCAGTCACCAGCCATCTTTGGTCTCTTTTCATCTTTCAGCAGTCCCTTCACATCAGAGGTCCTGATTACCTGCTGAGTCCACTGTTCACACTTCACCATCGCTCACTTATCCAGCAAGCAATTGATGGGCTCCGACATGGTCTTCACACTCTTCTAAGTACTAATCGGAGCAAGCAAAAAAAAAAAAAAAAAAATTTCCCCACTGTGGTTATATTTCTGTGGGAAGATATAGAGACCAAACAATGTCAAGGGGTAAAACATGATAATATATTGGTGGATTTAAGTTTCAAAAGGAGACGAAAAAACAAACAAACAAACAAAAAAAAAACAAACAGGGGAGATAAATGTTTCCAGAATGATATACGGATAGGAATTTTAATTAAATTTAATCTTGTATTAATTTTTCATTCATTCAGATCATTATTCAATTTTGTAGAGAATTTAGCATGATTAACAGAACGTAAATGTTTGAAACATGATGATCTTCTTACTTATAAGGAGACATCTCCTGGTGTCCCCCAATACACCTCTCCCTGTTACCATTGTTGATTCTATCAGTGGTGATATTTTGTGTGTTTCTATTGTCACCTCATGTCAAAGGTTAGCAGTGCCCTCATTACTACAGGAAAGAGAGTCTTCAATATCTTTCAGAGTAACCAGAGTAGATAACCTATTTATAAATCTCTGCCTTGCAATTTTTTTTTTTTTCTCTAGAACGATCTTCAGTACCAACTGTTTTAGGATGAGTTCTCTGAAGAAGGAAAACCAGTGAAGCTTTTATAAATATATCTGTGTGTGTGTATGTATATGTATTTATATTTGCACAGCGACTAAGAGCTTGGCTGCTAAACAAAAGGTCAGCAGTTGGAATCCACCAGCTGCTCCTTGGAAATTCTATAAGACAATTCTACACTGTTCTACAGAGAGAGAGATTTATCTCAAAGAAATGAGTTACATGGTTGTAGAGGCTGAGAAGTTCCAAGTCCATGGATCAGGGGTCAAGCTAGAGACTTCTCCTAACTCACCTAACTACAGAGACTGAAGAACTCAAGACTGGGAGGTTACATGGCTGGCTGCTAGTTCATGGGCTGTGAAACCTGAAGAATCCAAGCTCTGCAGGTGAGATGGTCGACTGGTGGCTCACTCACCAGTTGGGGAGGCCAATGAATCCCAAGATCAATGGGCAATGTGGTAGGCCACTGGGTCAATTCCCAAGAACTAGAGATCAGATGAATATGAACCAGATGAAGCTTGCAGAGTAAGCAAAAGCCAGAGACCTTTGGCAGAACCTCCATATATATTGGATGCAGGTCACACACCCATGGAAAATTCTCTTACAACTGATTTGGGGATCACTTCAGATCACATAATGGAGGTGATTACATTATATCACAAAATGGAGGATAATCGCATCATTATATAACTGTCAAACCTCAGAATCAAGGCTTAGCCACATTGGCACACAACCTTAACCCTCACACTCACCTTTTGTAGAGATGGTTTACCACCACAGCCCTGAAAAGACATCACAGGAAATACGAGCAGTCTGCTTTGTTTCCCACTGCTAAGTTCATACCCTCTAAACAAAGAAAGACTTTAGTACAGGAAAATTGTCCCAGTTATTGCCTCAGTCCTGCATAGGCACCTGCTCCCCAGGGTTTCTGACACTCCCAGGATGTGGGTTTTCACAGTGTCTCTCACACAGCCATAGGTGGCAGTGTCCTCAGACTTCAGGCTGCTGATCTGTGCTGACTCAGGCATCCATGGAAAAGACATATGCTTCTGTGAAGACCTGGGCATACTTTGCCTTTCCATTGTTAGTGTTGAGCCATCCCATCAAATGCAGGCCCTTTTCTGGTGTTTGCTGCACCAAATTCATACTATAACTGGTGAAGGTGTATTCAGAAGCCCTGAAGGGGACCTTCACCTACTCTCTCAGCTTCTTTATCTCAGCGCTAGACTGCACTAGCTGGACCTGGGAATGTGCGCCTATGAAGAAGTAAAGGGGAGGATGGGACCCCTGGAGCTGCCTCAACATCCTCCCCAGGCCTGAGTTCTGGTGGCTCCACACCTAGTGCAACTGCCAGCAGGAAAATTCTGACACCTCCACACCCACCACATAATGAGTGGTCTTTGGCACCAGTGGTTTCTGGGCAACCAGTAAGACAAAACCCTTGTAGAATGGTGTGTTAAGGGAGAGAATCAGCTTCTAACTGTATAATACACTTAGTATTTGCATATGAGTCAGGTTCTTGAAAACCTCATCCCTGTTCTAGATCAAGTATAAATAACATGATGCCCTAGAGAACCCATCTGGGTAGCTGAGTCTGAACCACTTGTGTGTGTGGTTCCTGGAGTCCTGATTGCTAATAGTGGATATATATCACCCAAGCAAGTAGACAGATGGTGTTGTCTAGATATGGCTGTCTCCAGTCACACACAGTCCCCATGATTTCACTGTTTTTTCCTCCGACATTCTTGATGAAATGTAATTAAAAAACGACCTCTCAAGATCTAATGTTGACCACTCACTGGCGCCATCCCTCTGTACTTGTGACCAAGTCCTATATTTTCACTCTAATCCATCAAGAGTCAACTCTTGCTATTTTACTGTTCCTTACCTCTTAGACTAATCCTTCAGTGTTCGTTGTGTCAGAAGTAGAACTTATAACTCATCTTCATAAGTTTTCACCTGCACTTTTCCAGCAGCTGCCTGTTGTTTCTGACTTGATCAGAATCGTGACAAAGATTACTTTTTAATAGCTATAACATTTTTTTGTTGATTTCATCTCCTTTCTTACCAAATAACAAACCAACAAAACAGCAATCAAGATAAAATTAAGTAAAATGTATTAAAAAACAATCAAATAAACAAGTAAAAACACTAAAAATTACCCAAAGATTTAAGAAACCATACAAAAGAAACAGTAACAACTTCCAAAGATAACGAGATATTACTTCATTGCCATAAGTCAGATAATATCTCCAAATAAGTCCCGTGAATTTGCAACATTGATATATTAATAACCTTCTTCAGATTCACAGGAGTTTAAATTGCAAGTCTTACAAATATATCAGCTCTGTGAAAATACAGAAAATAAAAGGACCCAGAAGATCAGGGTACAATCCAGACATTACTAAAGACATAAAAAGATGGGAAGTCTCTGGAAAAATTAATTTCTGAGTTCGAGTGGCAACCACACATTCTCAGAAAAGTCTCATCATTTCCACTCCACCTGCTCTTACAGCTTTCTTAGAGCTCCGGGTGTCTTGAGCACCCACTGCCATTTGAATGTCCTTCATATAGTGACAAGGGCACTGGTTTCTCAGGTTTCAGCAAGTAGAACCTGGATGCAGAACATGAGGGTTTGTGAGATTATGGGATGGAGCCTCTTGACGCTGGGACACTAAGATACATCCTGCACCCATCTCCCTCATAACATATATTCACATAGGGATTAGTCCAATTGTCTATCTATCTTTACATCCTAGTCCTTGTCTGGGGAAATTGAAAATGCCTAACTCTCAATTTTTGGGGGTCAACAAGTGAACCTCTGCTTAGTCTGTCTCTGAACCTGTCTTCTCCTTTCCAAGGGCAAGCATTTGCTTGTACCTCTTTATCTTGTGTCCTGTTTGAGCTGGTGCTAAAAACACCTGCTGAGTCCCAATCAGGCACCTGGGAGAGGTGTACACTAGCTTCAGTTAAACACTGAGATGCAGATGACTGTGATGGGCACAGAGACAGATGTCCTTGCTGAATCTCAGTAAAGGAGCCCAGAATCCACCACAATGTCTGACTGAAAACCCTCTGGATGATACAGAGAGGCAAAAGGGCTTGGAAAGAAAATGTTTTAATGAAATATTCATTTTTCTTAATGGAGCACAGAAGACATATTTGGAAATTAGTATTTCTTTGGTGACATTTTTCTGGAAGTGATATGTAAAGTTTTTAATTTACTATATATGTATATATACATATACATACATACATATATACATACGTACAAAGTCATCTTTGTGATGTTGGAGCTCAAAATTCACCCTTCTTCTTCCTCATCAAGTGTTGAAACACAGAATATTTAACCATATTTAACATCAACATCATGAGGATCTTCAAGTCCCAAATTATCTCTTTCACCCTAAATTTTCCCTTCACTCAGCTGGAACCTGTTCTTGAATAATGCATTAAATTTTCTAACTTTTTGTAACTCTTCGAATGTGTTGAGTAGTGCACAATATTATGGACTATTTCTGGAAAAGATGTCACATGGCTCCCATTAGAGTGACTGGGAAATAAATTGTGTGCCACTGCCCTTGACTTCTCAGTTCATGTGCTAGACAGGTCACTAGGGCTGAGGAGAAGCCTGGCCTTGAGAAGAGTGTCAGAGAGAATCTGAGACTCTAATGGAGAACATTGTGGACAGCCTTATATATACTGAAGCCACACCCTCCTCCATACTGAAAGCCCAGAAAGGGATGCCATGGGAAACATCTACTACACTAGCAGTTTACCATGAATCTGCCCTGAGACCTGTGTTCCTGTGTTCTCAGATCCTAATGCAAAGAACCACAGTTCAGCTTTGGGGAAATATCTAGCAACTGGGCCTCAGATTCCTTGTTCATGACACTGGGGGACGTGAGAAAATGGTCTTTGGAGGGGCCTTGTTTGTGGTGTCATTTCACCACCATTCTCCATCACAGAGATTTACACATTTGAATTCTTCAAACACTATTCATCTTTGAATATATTTCTGAATAAAAGACATATGTTTTTCAACAGGAATTCAGGTGTGGTATATTAAAACATAAACCTACTACAGAAGGGTCAAATCTGCATGTCTGATGAAGGCAGGTGGATGAATCATGACTACATTGCAGGTAGAGGAATGTAGATCAGATAACTGCTGCACATGGAGAGCCTTAGAGATCATCCCTCACACACAGTGCACTGGGATTACAGCAGCATGGAGGACCTGAAGGGAATTGCTAGGTGGTCATGAAGAAGACAGACTAATGATAGCCAAACAACATCACAGGTATTTTCATGGGGGTACATTGTTGGCAAGTGGAGGAACAAGAAGAGAACTCATCTCTCCTTCTGTTTAGGAAACAGCTAGTAACTTCTGCTCATAGGTTTTTATTACCCCTGCAGACAACTCCTCTACTGTCCCTTTGAGAAGTTTTACATCTGGCCTCACACTCTCTCCCTTCCTTCACTATATGCCCCTCAGAGTGAAACAGTATACTTTCTGTGTTTCCCACCCTACTTATTTATGAAATTGACATGTATTGTATTCACTCTCTTATGGAAATCTACTTGAAAATACCTATCCCTAGATTGAATGGAAAAAAAAAAAAGAAAATAAATTGTTTGCATTATGATACAGAAAATAGAATCCACCCTTTACCACAAATTAAACAATTAATAGAAAACAGAGAAGAGGCTAAAAAATGGGGAGGGCAGAGACCTGTTTTTGAGGGCCTCTAATGAGAAATCCAGAAGGAGAGGAGGATGTGTGGTCAAATACAACAGTTTGGAGTAATAAAAACTAAGAATTTCATTAGGTTGAGGAAACACACCTGCTGAATACTCATAAGCTTAAACACATCCAAAGGAGAAAAACTCATTGAAATTCTCAAGCACACATTACAGTATGAAACAAAGAATTCCACTTTGTTTTACTTTTTAGATTCCTAAATCAATCTGGAGTCCCTGGGTGTTGCAGACATTTAAGCACTCAACCACTAGCTGAAACATTCCTAGTTCAAACCCACCCAGAGTCACCTAAGAAGAAAGGCCTTGTGATAATGTTTCCAAGGAGTAACAGCGTTGAAAACCCTATGAAGCATTTCTACTCTGCACATATGAGGTTAACATGAGTCGTAATCAACTTGAAGGCAACTAACAACAACTAATAACAGATCATTTAAGCAGATTACGTATTTTATCAACTCTGACCTCAAAATCCCAAAGAGGACAAAGTCCCCTTCACTTTCAGCAAGCAAGGTTGTGTCCTCTGCATAACGCAGGTTGTCAATGAGTCTTCCTCTAATCCTGATGCCCCATTCTTCTTCATATAGTCCAGTTTGCCGGATTATTTGCTCAGCATACAGATTGAATATATATGGTGAAAATATCCAAACCTGAAGCACACCTTTCCTGACTTTAAACCATGCAGTATCCCCTTGTTCTGTTCGAATGACTGTCTTTTGATCCATGTACAGATTCCTCATGAGCAAACTTAAGTGTTTCGAAATTCCTGTTCTCTGCAGTGTTACCCATAATTTGTTATGATCCACACAGTCAAATGCCTTAGCATAGTCAATAAAACACAGTAAGCATCTTTCTCTGCTTTCAGCCAGGATTCATCTGACATCAGCAATGATATCCTTGGTTCAATGTCCTCTTCTAAATCCAGCTTGAATTTCTGGCAGTTCCCTGTTGATATATTACTGTAGCTGCTTTTGAATGATCTTCAGCAAAATTCTGTTTGCGTGTGTTATTAATGATATTGTTCAATAATTCCTGCACTCAGTTGAATCACATTTCTTGGGAATAGGCATAAATATGGAACTCTTCCAGTCAGTTGGCCAGGTAGCTCTCTTCCAAATTTCTTGACATAGACCAGTGAGCACTTCCAGCGGTGCATCCATTTGTTGAAACATCTTAATTGATATTCCGTCAATTCCCAGAGCCTTGTTTTTTGCCAGTGCCTTCAGTGCAGCTTAGAATTCTTCCTTCACTACTATTTGTTTCCGATCATATGTTACCTCTTGAAATGGTTGAACATCAACCAATTCTTTTTAGTATAGTGACTTCAATCTTCTTTTGATGCTTCCTGTGTAGTTTAATATTTTTGCTGTAGAATCCTTCACTATTGAACTTGAGGCTTGAATTTTTTCTTCAGTTCTTTCAGCCTGAGAAATTGCTGAGCGTGTTCTTCCATTTGGGTTTTCTATCTCCAGGTTTTTGCACGTCATCATAATGCTCTATCTTCTCGAGACTCCCTTTGAAATCTTCTGTTCAATTCTTTTGCTTTATCATTTTTTCCTTTTGCTTTAGTTACTGGATGTTCAGAGTCTCTTCTGACATTCATTTAGGTCTTTTCTTTCTCTTCTGTCTTTTTAATGACCTCTTGGTTTCTTTATATATGATGTCCGTGATGCCATTCCACAACCTGTCTGGTCTTCAGTCATTAGTGTTCAAAGTGTCAAATCTGTTCTTGAGATGGTCTCTAAATTCAGTTGGGATATAATCAAGGTCATTGTTTGGCTCTCGTGGACTTGTTCTAATTTTCTTCAGTTTCAACTTGAGCTTACATATGAGCAATTGATGATCTGATCTGCAGCCGGCCCCTGGCTTTGTTCTGACTGATGATATTGAGCTTTTCCATTATCTCTTTCCACAGATGTAGTCAATTTGATTCCTGTATATTCTATCTTGTGAGGTCCATATGTATAATATAATCACCATTAATGTTGGTTAAAACATGTATTTGCAACGAAGAAGTCATTGGTCTTGCAAAATTCTGTCATGCAATATCCTGCATCATTTCTCTCATCTAGGCTATATTTTCCAACTACAGATCCTTCTTGTTTGTTTCCAACTTTCCCATTCCAATCACCGGTAATTAAGAGTACATCCTGATTCCATGTTCAATTAATTTCAGACTGCAGAAATTGGTAAAAAATTATCAATTTTTTCACCTTCGGCCTTAGTGGTTGGTGAGTAAATTTGAATAATAGTTATATTAGCTGGCCTTTCTTGCAGGTGTATAGCTATTATCCTATCACTGACAATATATCACATTGTACTTCAGGATAGATCTTGAAATGTTATTTTTGACAATGAATGCAATGCCATTCCTCTTCAAGTTTTTGTTCCCCTCATAGTAGCCCATATGATTGTCTGATTCAAAATGACCAATACTAGTCCATCTCAGCTCACTAATGCCTAGGATATCGATCTTTATGTGTTCCGTTTCATTTTTGATGATTTCTAATTTTCCTAGATTCATACTTCCTACTTTCAACCTTACAATTATTAATGGATGTTTGCAGCTGTTTATTCTCATTTGGAGTCGTGCAACATCAGCAAATGAAGGCCACGAAAGCTTGACTCCAACCACATCATTAAGGTCGACTCTACTTTGAGGAGGGAGCTCCGCCGCAGTCATATTTTGAGTGGCTCCAACCTGAGGGGCTCATCTGCTGGCACTATATCAGGCAATGTTCCACTGTTATTCATAAGGTTTTCACAGGCTATTTTTTTTTTTTTTTTATTTTCAGAAGTAGACTGCCGGGTCCTTCTTCCTAGTCTGTCTTAGTCTGGAAGCTCAACTGAATCCTGTCTGCCATGGGTGACCCTGCTGTATTTGAATAGCAGTGGCTAGCTTCCAGCATCACAGCAACACACAATAATTTCATTAGGTTGAGTAAACACATGCTGAATACTCAAAAATTTAAATACTCCCAAAGGAGAAAAACTCGTTGAAATTTCCCCCCACACACATTCAGTGAAAACAAAGAATCCCATTTTGTTTTACTTTTTCAGTTTCCTAAATCAATTTGGAGTCCCTGTGTGTTGCAAACATTTAAGTGCTTGACCACCAGCTGAAACATTCATGGTTCAATCCCACCCAGGGTCATCTAAGGAGAAATGTCTAGTGATATGCTTCCAATAACTCACAGCCTTGAAAACCCTATGGAACAATTCTTATCTGCACCTATGGGGTTAACATGAGTAGTAATCAACTTGATGGCAAGTAACAACAACTAATAACAGATCATTTAACAGATTCTGAAGTGAGAGTTTGGAAAATATATGGTGTAACAGTTCTCCATCCAAGTAAGACAGATAAACCAATCCCAGACAGATGGACATGGAATTAGTACCTCTATTTCTGACCTCAGTTGTTCAATCCGTGTGCTGAGCAAATAACCTAAGAAGCTGGACTATCTGATGAAGAATACTGCATCTGGATTGCAGAAAAAACTAATCAACAATCTGAGATATGCAGATGACACAACCTTGCTTGCTGAAAGTGAAGAGGACTTGAAGCACTTACTGACGAAGATCAAGGACTGCAGCCTTCAGTGTGGATTACAGCCAAACATAAATAAAACATAAATTCTCACATGTGGACCAATAAGCAAACTCAGGATAAACAGAGAAAATATTAAAGTTGTCAAGGATTTTATTTTACTTGCATCAACAATCAATGCCCATTTTACTTGGATCAGCAATCAACAATCATTTAACTTGGAGCAGCACACAATAAATCAAACTATATAATGCACTGGACATTAGCGGCATAACATCTCTTTAAAATTTTAAAAAGAAAAGATTTCACTTTGAGGACGAAGGTGCACTTGACCCAAGCTAAATCATTTTCAGTTGCCTCATGTGTATGCAAAGTCTGGACAATGAATAAGGAAGATTGAAGAACAATTGACAAATTTGAATCATGGTGTTGTAAAAAAATATGAAATATACCATGGAGAGCTAGAAAAATGAACAAATCTGTCTTGGAAGAAGTACATTCAGAATGCTTCTTAGAAGAGAGGATGACGAAACTTCATCTCACATACTTTAGTCATGTTATTCAGAGGGACAAGTGCCTGGAGAAGGATATCAAGCTTGGTAAAGCAGAAGGTCAGTGAAAAAGACGAAGATCCTCAATGAGTTGGACTGACACAGTGGCTGTAACAATGGACTTAAACGTAACAATTGTGAGGATGGCTCAGAACTAGGCAGCATTTCATTTTGCTGTATAAACTGTAGTTATGAGTCAGAACTGATTCATAGCACCTATAAACAATATTTCTGACCATGGTGGGCCATTGCAGATGAGTTACAATAGCTCATATGGTGTCCTGTCTGCACATCTTGTGATTAGACAGATCTGGGCTCACTCTCTGGAAGTGGTTCAGCTCAAGTCTCCCCACACAGGGAACCACCTGATGCTGTAGAAGTTGGCTGGGGCTATCCGCAGGTTCTAAGTTGAAGAAGACTAGCTCTTACTACCAGAATCAACAGTCAGGTAAACCTTTGCTCTTCCCCTGGGGAGTTGAGGGATCATGTGAGGAAAGGGCTGAACTTACTCTCCCAATGAAATTGGGAATGAATGTTTTCATTCTAAACTTAATAATGCCTAATTAGGAAGGTAACTCTGGACCATGGGACATAGCACAATATGAGGGATCATACAATTTGGGTAAATGTGACAATTACGTTTGTTTACAGACCACGAGTGTGCTTCTATATGTCATCCAAGGGAACTGAATCAAACCATGTACTCTAATACTAAAAACAATAAACAGTGTTTTGGTCCTGAGACTGTCTCTCCCATCCCTCCAACCACAGGGACACAATAGCCCAGAGGCTAGAGCTCTGTTCTCTGAAACCAGTCACCTGGTCTGTGCCAAGCCGTTGACTGAGTATGGCAGCAGTACTAAAGCAGGTCGGTTGTTGGGAGACAGAGGGCTCTTCCGATGGGCAACTGTGGCTTGAGGACACCCTGACGGCCTTGCTGGGTTTTCTCTGGTCAGAATACATTTTAGAAAAGTCACAGCCACCCTCCCCTCCCTCTCCTCTCACTGGAGGTCAGGCTTGCAACATGGCGGACAGATCATACAGCCTTAACTGGTCTCCTCTACTTGTTTCTCAATCCCTACATGATTCACTGTTCTTTGTGCATGGGAAAATGTTTCTTCCTATTACAATGAAACTTTTCTAATTCAGAGACCTAAAGGGAAGGCACAAAATCATAAATCTAGACAGATTCCCAAGGGAAACTGTTAAATGGAGAGAAAGCCCCAGATGCTGACAGGAAACCAGCCATTAGCCTCCCTCTGCACCTCTACCAGAATCTGGATCCTGTCCTAAGTTTGTCCTGAGCATCCTCTGTGGACCAAGTCCTTCCTGCTAAGAGGTTTCTGCTTAAGGGCATATGGCCTTCCATTCACTATATCTGTTCACACAGTAGTATATGGCCTCGTCCTCTACTGTCATGGAGCTCAACTGGAGGGAGAACACATTCTTGAATGTGTATCTGGCGATGGATATTCTGCTCTTGAACAATGTGTCAGGGTACATTGTACCACTAGCACGAATGCCCACTATCCACTGCAGTCCCTTCCCTTGGTCCTGGCGATCCACTTTCAGCAGTGGCCACTGGTTATGAAGGAGAATACAGAGAGAGAGAAGGTGAGGGACAGGGTCTTTGTAGGTTTCATCACACCTGGGCCCTACTCCTTCAGTTGCACATGGGACAGAACACCTGGGGACAAGAATAGTCAGTCCTTGACAGTCACATACAGTCATAACCATCCCCATAGACTAACAACCTTAGAGGACTAGACTGTTAGGCCCAACTTATTCCTGTGACACATTTGTATTTTATAGTTCTCATACTACCCCCATCTATATATAGATTATTTATAGAATATTCATTTATTTATTACCTGCAGCACGTGTTGTTTTCTTATTAATAAATGGGAATCTATAGGTAAACACGTACAGTGCAGTCATCCTGTAATTATACTATATAACTGAGTGCTCTCACACAAGGGATAGTAGAAAGACAGTCTTGCCAAAGGAGCATACCATCCTTGAAGTCTCAGAAGGACAGTGAACCTGTGAGCAGTGAGACCTCTTCACTTCCTACCTGATATTTTGACACATGTGCATCCTGCAGCCAGAGGAGAGGAGCAGGTGAGCCCATGTGCCCAGGACGGAAGCACCATGGGGACTGAGGATATTGTAGGCAGTGGTGTGGGGAGCCCGGTTCCTATAGAGAAACATCATCTCATTCTGAATCATGGCAGGGGTCCGATCCCTTGGAAAAACACTTACAGGTTTTAGTTGTGTTTGAAGAACCAGGTATGAGGCAACCCAAAATCCTCCCCAGGAAGAATGGTGTCAGAAATTCCAACAACCAGGGATGATTCAGCTCAACTGTCATCTTCACAATTACCGTCTGAAGAAAGATCAACTGAGACAGTCATAAAACAGGATGTGGTGGAAGGTCCCAAAGGGGAGCATTTTGCTTAAAGGAAAGAAAACACCAACCCCCAGCAATTAACCCTGCCTGTGGCCCCTCTGCATCTGCCCATGGCCCAGAGACTCTCTGTTCAGTAGGTCCAGAGCACCCCCTGCAGCACAGGTCCCTCTGTTTCCCTCAATGGAGGTTGGTGTGTGGGCTCACAGTGACCTCCCATCACCGTGTGTATCGCACACAGTAATAGACAGCCTTGTCCTAGGAAGTCATGAAGCTCAGCATTAGATAAATTTGGAAGTGTCCCTGGAGATGTTGACTTGGAATGCCAGGTTGGGTTTTAGCATATGCTTCTGCTGGTATGTATCACACCAACACACTACAACCCCTTCCCTGGAATATAGTGCACCTAGCTCACTTGACAACTGGTTAAAGAGAAAACAGAGACAGCACAGATAAAGCATAGGGTCTGCAAGGGCTTCTCCAATCCTGGGCCTGACTGCTGAAGCTGTGACCTGGGACATGACACCTGCGACAGGACACCTGGGGCAAGGAAAGCCACAGTGAGTCAAATACACCTGAAATTGCATGTGCATATGCCTTTCCTGAAATCCCTGAGACACTCACAACAGGGAGCTGCCACTAGGCAGAGAAGAAGCCCCAGAGAACCCACTCACCAATAAGGATCCTGCTGAGGGACTAGGGCTCCTCAGTCCACAGTCAGGCTTTCAGCCTCAGGCAGGTGTGATTTTCATGAGGAAGACCCCTGAATATATAAGAAGGGAGGGAAATTGGGAGTAGTCTCTATCTGTCCCTCCCTGGGAGACATGGTTTGTCTTGTGTTAGTTAGCGGACAAGTTAGAGACAAGACTTCAGGGACTCTTTGCTTTATCTGCTGCCTTGTCCTCCAATTTAGAAACAAGCAGGAAAGTAAGTGGGGACAGAGTGGGCTGGGTTTGGGGCCACAGAACTTGAAGAAAAATTTAAAAGTAAAATTATTAAAAATTCATTTCATGGGAGGAAAGAAGGAGCTGCTTATCCTCAGAGTTAAATTCCAGTGGGGAAATCATGATCAGGCAACACAGTGTGTGTGAGGGCTCATGTTTTCTCCCTGACAGAGGTGGAGAAAAATGTAGAACAAAATTCTAACTCACAAAAAATACCAGACTTACTGGCCTTACAGAGACTGGAGAAACCCCTAGAATATGGCCCCAGGACACCCTTTCATCTCAGTAATGAAGTCGCTCCCGAGGTTCATCCACCAAAGATTAGACAGCCTCATAAAACAAAAAGAGACTAATGGGGCACAACAGTCCAGAGACAAAGACTAGAAGGCAAGAGGAGACAGGAAAGCTGGTAATAGGGAACCTGATATTGAGAAGGAACAGTGCTGACATATCATGGGTTTGTTAACCATTGTCATAAAAGAATATTTGTACTGTTTAGTAAAATGATTTGTTCTATAAACCTTCATCTAAAATACAATAAAATAAAAATAAAAAAATAAATAAATGTCCTGACATTGTTCTTAAGCCTGTGCAACTTTTGTCCTTTTACATGAAATATGTTTTCTTGGATTTCTACACCAGGTTGAAGGTGGATCAATTCCTTCACCAGTTTCATACATACTCTATTATTTCCTGAGCATGAGTTCACAAACAGTTTTGGACTTTGGGAGGAGTCTCTTTGTCTTGTTATGTCTCTCTTTTGGCTGTCATGAAGTTGTGGATCAGCATGGCCTTCAGGGAAGGATGACATGTCAGTGCCTTTGGTGGACAAATGTCTCTTGTGGACTACAATGCTCTGTGCCTCCCTCCATGGGCCCTGCCCCTGCAGGCTCTTGTTATTATTATCAGTCCAGCTTGTAATGTCTGAAGTTGGAGCCATGCTGGAGAATCACATCTAACTTACTGGCCTCATCCTGCAGCAATCACAAAGAAAGCAGCAGAGACACCAGGGAATACTCACAGAGGAAGACCAGATGAGCACTAAAGACCTGCCCACCTACATCACATACACCAGGACTCTTAAGTGTACAGAACTAGGGAAACCTCCATGCTGCATACACCCCAGCAGCTCCTGCAAATCCCATTGGACCAACCAGTGCATAGCTACAGGGGGCTGCATTTCCCCTACAGGGTCTCTTAAAGCTGGACCCTTCTGCTCATTTTCAACACCACTTCCTGACATGCATTTTAGACAAAATAAAACTAATATTGCTGGTCACCACAAGCAGTATTTGCGTATGTGTTCTTAATAAAAATATTTATCCAGAATACAAAAAGTATAGTTATCGGCCACAGTCATATTGAGTGTTTACTGCAATGTAAGAGATACACATAGAAGATCCATCAACAAAGAGAAAGATTAAAAATAAAAAAAAATGACAATAATCCTCACATGGAGAACTGAAGATAATGCCAGAAAAAGCAGTTTAAAGAAACTAGACAGTAAAAAAAATTAATATCTCATGACCAACATTTATAACAAATAAGGTAACAAAGTGTTCTTGGGAATCACAACATACTTTGGGTTGGGTGTAGATAAACATCAGCAGGGATAGGACTTGGGGTGTTTATATCTGTGTGGGAACATAAAGGAGGAAGCAATTGGGGTGGCACCTAATGTGACTGGAAAAAAAAGTTTAAAAAAAATCCTACTGGAATTAACTAGAATGTGGGGAAACTACAACTGGAAGATTTTTTTTTTTCCCCGCTCTGGAGGCTGGTGAGTGCAAGAGCAATGAGTGAGGAGATATGAGGGGTCAGGGTGAGGAGCTCTGTGAGCTCTGAAGACTGTCATCCAGGGCTTTATCTAGGATAGAGATGACGGGAGGATCAGCAAAACTAACAAACACAGCAGGACAGTGACCAGCAAAGGCAGGAATATCAGAAACACTGAACAAAATGGGGAAAGAACAGTGCCAAGATATTCAGTATACAGACTGCCATATTTTTGAACACTTCATAGAAACTACTACAGCAGTCAATCCCTGAATCCCACCTCATTTCACAATTAAAAAAAAAAAAATCCATGTTAGTATTAGAAGAAATACAACCTGAATGCTCTTTAGAGGAAAGAATGAAGAGACCGTCTCATTCACTTGGGATACATCATCAAGAAAGACGAATAGATACAAAGGGACATTGTGTTTTCTAAAGTAGAGAATCAAAGAAAACTAGAGAGTTCCTCAATGAGATTGACACAATAGCTACAAGAGTGGACTCAAATATACCAACGATGTTAAGGATGACATAGGACAGGGCAATCTTTCATTCTGTTATACAGAAGGTCAAGAAGAATCAGAGCTTATGCAACAGACCCTAACAAGAACATTTCCACATACTACGAAGCAAAAAATTTTCAATGTCAACTCCATATATATTTTTAAGCCTTTCAAATATGCAGAGCTCAGCTGTATAGGTACATATGAAATACCTATGAGTTTATAATGATGCTTCCCATTCAAATTCAATTTTGAGACTGCAGAGGTTTTACTTAATATGCTTGTTATATTAGCATATAATGTTGATAATACCTTGTCTGTGTCTTCATACCTGAAAGTCAGTTTTTCTGGTTGTATAATCTTTGGCTTGATTTCTTCCTTAATATGTTTTCTTCTGGTATAGAGTGTTGCTGTCAAAACTCAGATGAGAACTTATTTTTCTTTTTCATTATAAGGAACAGGCTCTTAGTTTTAATATGCCCCCGCATCTGTTGCTGTTGTGTCTATTCTGACTCATAGTGACCCTATAGAACAGAGAAGAACCACCCCATAGAATTTCCAAGGAACAGCTGGGGGATTCGAACTGCAGACTTTTCAGTTAGCAGCCAAGTTCTCAACCACTGCAACTCCAGGGCTCCATTTTATGCTTGTTGTCTCCTCAGTTCCAACGCAGCTGCTTTCTCCCTCAGGGATTCTGACACACTCAGGATGTGGTTATCACACTGTGTATTTTGTACAGTACTACACAGCTGTATCCTTAGAGCTCAAACTGCTCAACTCCATCTAGGTTGTGCTGGAGAATGTGTCCCTGGTCATGGTGACTTTGCCCTGGAACTTCTGTGCATAACATGTTCCACCAGTGTTTGGGTTGATCCCTCCTATTCACTAAAGCACTTGTAGATGAGTCTGTCACACACAGTGTGTATAGTAGCTGGTGAAGGTGTATCCAGAAGACTTGTGGGAGACCTTCACTGATGCCCCAGGCTTCCTCACTTCAGCTCCAGACAGCAGCAGCTTGACCTAGATTGACTGCCTGTGGAGAGAAGACAAGGGTGGATGGAATCCCCCGTGAGGGTCTTTGTCTCTTCGTCATCCTGGAACTAGGAACCCTGTTACCTGTAACTGTCGCAACCAAGAAGATGATTACACAGCTCCAGTAAATGATTAGAAAGCTGTGCTCTCAGGGGATTATGTAGGGGAGGCAGTGTGCGTGGTTATTGGGTGATTCTCTGGAAGATACAGACATATCCATGTAACTTAATAGATTTCATGGTCCTTTGTTAAAAATTGGGTTGTTTGTTTTCTTTTGCTCAGTTTTAAGTATCCTCGTATGTTCCAGTTATAAATCCTTTATGAAATATGCATTTTATACCTAGTTTTATCCAGGTCATGACTTGTCTTTTCATTCCCTTAACGTTGCCTTTTACAAAATAAAAGTTTGATTTTCTAAGAGTTTCTTTATTTTTTTTGTATCTGAAGCATGTGCTGTGTTCTAATTAATACATAAGAATCTTTAGGTGAACTCATACAGTACAGTTGTCCTGTGATTATACAATATGACTGAGTGCTTTTTCAAAGGGTACGGTAGAAAGACAGTCTTGCCAAAGGAGCATGCCATCCCTGAAGTCTCAGAAGGACATTGAACCTGTGAGAAGTGAGACTCCTTCCCTTCCTACTTGATATTTTGACACATGTACATCCTGCAGCCAGAGGGGAGGAGGCAGGGGAGCCCATGTGTGGAGGCACCATGGGGACTGAGTATATCGTAGGCAGTGGTGTGGGAAAGACAAATATCATTTCATTCTGAATCATGGCAGGAGTCAGATCCCTTGCAAAATACACACCAGTTTCAGTCATTTTTGGAGAAACTAGTATGAGGCAACCCCAGAATCCTTCCCAGGAAGGATGTTGTCAGCTATCCCAACAACGAGGGATGATTCAGCTCAACGGTCATACTCACCATTACTGTGTCTTAAAACAGATCAGCTGTGACAGTCATAAAACAGGATGTGGTCAAAAGTCTTGAAGGGGGGCATTTTACCCAAAGGAAAGATAACTCTGGCTCCCAACAATTAACCCTGCTTGTGGACCCTTTGCACCAGCCCATGGGCCTGAGGCTTTGTGTTCAGTAGGTCCAGAGCACCCCATGCAGCACAGCCCCCTCCTGTTTCCCTGTATGGAGCTTTATGTGTGGACTCACACTGACTTCCCCTCACTGCAAGTATCTTGCACAGTAATAGACAGCCTTGCCCTAGGAAGTCATGGAGCTCAGCATTAGATAAACTCAGCTCTCAGAGGTGTCCCTGGTGATGCTGACTTGGAATGCCAGGTTGGATTATAACACATGCTTCCACTGGTATATATCACACAGCCCCACTCCAGGCAGGTTCCTGGAATATAATGGATCTAGCTCACATAATAACTGGTTAAAGAGAACCCAGAGACACCACAGGTCAGAGACAGGGTCTGTGAGGGTTTCAACAGTCCTTGACCTGATTCCTGAAGGTGCACCTGGAACAGGTACCTGGGACAGGAACCTGAGTATAAGGAGGAGCACAGTGAGTCAAACACATCAGAAACTGCATGCCCATATTCCTTTTCAGAAATTCCTGAGACATTTACAAAGGGAGCTTCCTCTAGGCAGAGAAGCAGCCCCAGATCATCCATGCATCAATGAGGCTCCTGATGAGGGACTGGGGCTCCTCAGTCCAGGGCCAGGCTTTCAGCCTCAGGCCAGGTTTTCTTTTCATGAGGAAGGCTCCTGAGTATATAAGAAGGAAGGGAAGTGGGGAGTGGTCTCTATCTGTCCTTCCCTGGGATGTGTATATCGTCTTTTGCTTCTTAGAGAAGCTAGGAGACAAACCTTCAGGGGCTGTTTCCTTTATCTGCTGACTGGTCCTCCCATTTACAAACAAGCAGGAAAGTAAGTGGGGACAGAGTGGGCAGGGTTTGGGGCCAAAGAACTTGAAGAATAATTTAAAAATAAAATTATTAGAAATTCATTTCAAGGGAAGAAAGAAGGACCTGCTTATCCTAAGATTTAAATTCCAATGGGGAATTGAGGATCAGGCAGCACAGTGTGTGTTAGTCGGGGGCTCATGTTGGAGATGGGGAAATAAGTATTTAAGAAATGGCCTGACATTATTCTTTGTCCATGCAACTTTTGTCCTTTTTATCATGAAATTTTTTTTTCTAGGATTTCTACACCAAGTTTAAGGTGTATCAATTGCTGCATCAGTTTCATACCTATTCTATTCTTCCTTGTGAGTTAGTTCACTCAAATCGTTTTTATGTTGGGAGGAGTCTCCTTGTCCTGTTGTGTCTCTGTTTTGGCTTGCATGGAGTTGTGAACAGCATGGCTGTCAGAGAAGGATGAAGGGTCAGTGTCGTAGGTGGACAAATATCAATGGTCGACTGTAATGCTCTGTGCCTCCCTCCCTGGGCCCTGCCCCTGCAGGCTCATGTTATTATAGTGAGTGAATTTTATTATGTCTGAGGTTGGTGTCATGCTGGAGAATCACATATAAGTTATTGGCCTCATCCTGCAGCAATCACAAAGAAGGCAGGAGAGACACCAGGGAATGCTTACAGAGGAAGACCAGATGAACACTAAGGACCTGCCAATCTACATCACATATGCCAGGACATTTAAATGTATTGAACTGGGGACACTTCCACACTGCAATCACCTCAGCATCTCCTGCAAGTCCCATTGAACCAACCAGTACGTAGCTACATAAAGCTGCATTTTCCTAGAGTGTTTCATAAAGCTGGCCACTTCTGCTCATTTTCAATATCAATTCCTGACATGCATTTCAGACAAAGTAAAGCTAATACTGTTGGTCACCTCAAGCAGTATTTGCATATGTGTTTCTGATAAGAATATTTATCCAGAATACCAAATGTATAGTTACTGGCCATATTCATATTGAGTTTCTACTTCAATGTAACAGACACACATAGAAGATCCACTAACTAAGAGAAAGATTTTAAAAAAAAAAAAGAACAAAAACTTTGGCATCAACCTTACATGAAGAACTGAATATGGTGCCAGTAGTAGCAGCATAGAGAAACTAGACAGTAAAATATATTTTAATAACTCACTACCAGCATTTATAACAAATGAGGTAGCATGATATTCCTGGGAATTACAACATAATTTTGGTGAGGTGGAGACAGACCACAAGCAGGCATAGGACTTGCAACATTTGCGTCTGTGAGGAAGGACAAAGGAGGAAGCAATTAGGAGTGACATCTAAGTGAGATTGGAAAAGGATAAATAAGAAAATAGCCAGCTGAATTCACCATAATGTAGAGAAACCAAAACTGGAGGATTTCTTTCCCTTCTGAAGGCTAGTGAGTGCAAGGGAAATGGGTTAAGGAGATCTGAGCGGTTGAGGTGAGGTGCCCTGTGAGCTCTGAAGATTGCCTTCTAGTGCTTTATCCAGGACAGAGATGATGGAGGAGCAGTGACACTAGTGAACACAGCACGACAGTGACCAACAAAGGGAAGGAATACCAGAAACACCCACAAAAAAGGGAAAGAAATTGAGCAAATAGGCTGTCACATTTTTTGAACAATTCACAGAAACTACTGCAGTGGTCAATTCCTGAATCGCACCTCATTCCACAATTAAAATACATATATATATATAGTCACTTATTAGTACTAGAAGACATATAACCTGAATGTTCTTCAGAAGCAACGATAAAGAGATTTTAGCTCACTTATATCATCAGAAAAGACCAACCACTAGAAAAGACATTGTGTTTACTAAAGTAGCGGGCCAAAGAAAATGAAGGAAACCCTCAGTGAGGTACACTGACCCAATAGCCACAACCACGGACTCAAACATACCGATGATCATGAAGATGACATAGAACAGGGAAAAGTTTCATTTTATTATATAGAAGGTCCCCATGAATCAGAGTTTATACAACAGACCCTAACAAGAAGAACATTATCACATACTATGGAGTAACAAAAATTTTCAATGTCCAGTCCATTCTAATTTTAGGCTTTTTCAATAGGCAGAGCTCAACTATATAAGTACATATGAAGTACCCATGAGTTTATAATGATATTTGCTATTCAAATTCAAATTTGAGTCTACAAAGGTTATACTTAACATCCTTGTTATATTAACATCTTCTCACATGTTGATAACAGCTAGTCTGCACCCGCCACTCCTGAAAGTCAGTTTTTGTAGCAGTAATCTTTGGCTTGATTTATTCCTTAATATATTTTCTTCTGGTAGAGAGTGTTGCTGTCAAAACTCAGATGAGAATCTATTTTTCTTTTTCATTATAAGGAAAAAGATTTTCTTTTTTTTTAACGCCCACAGGATTTTTTTCCCATAAATATAATCCTTTAATAAAAGAACCAATGTTTCTTGGAGAAATAGCTGAAACTAGGCCTGGTGAAAAACCTGAAGTATCAACTAGAGCTAGAAAGTAAGGAAGAGCTCAAAAATCAAAAGGACTGGATATGTCAATGGAACACAGGAGCAAAGTTGAAAGAGCCCCTAATGTACAAAATTGAAACAAGCTAATAAATAAGTAATGTCATATTGGGGATAATAATCCAAAGTTTAACAGACATATGCCTGAGTCCATATTAATTGTTTTTGTTACCTAGTGTTGTTATAACAGAAATACCACAAGTGGGTGGCCTTATTCACTCACAGTCCAGTAGGCTAGAAGTCCAAATTCAGGCATCAGCTCCAGGAGAAGGCCTTCTCTCTCTGTTGGCTGTGGAGGAAGTTCCTTGTTGTCAATCTTTCCCTGTATTAGTAACTTCTCTGCACATGAACCCCAAGCCCAAAGGAAGTGCTCTGCTCTGGGCACTGCTTTTGTGGGATATCAGGTACTTCTGTCTACTTGCTTCTCTCTTTTATATCTCCAAAGAGATTGACTTTAGACAAAACCTGATCTTGTAGATTGAGTCCTGCATCATTAACATATTTGCTGCTAATCCCGCCTCATTAACATCATGTTGTTGTCATTGTTAGGTGTCTTCAAGTCGGTTCCAACTCATAGCCACCCTATGTACAAAAGAATGAAACACTGCAGGGTCCTGCGCCATCCTCACAATCATTGTTATACTTGAGCCCATTGTTGCAGCCACTGTGTCAATTCATCTCGTTGAGGGTCTTCCTTATTTTCGCTGACCCTGTACTTTACCAGTCCTGATGTCCTTCTCCAGTTACTGAGCCTTATTGATAACATGTTTAAAGTATGTGAGACATAGTCTCACCATCTTTGCTTCTAAGGAACATTCTGGTTGTACTACTTACAAGACAGATTTGTTCATCCTTTTGGCAGTCCATCGTATATTCAATATTCTTCACCAGCACCATAATTCAAAGGCATCAATTCTTCTGTCTTCCTTATTCATCGTCCACCTTTCACACGCATATGAGGCAATTGAAAACACCATGGCTTGGGTGAGGTGCACCTTAGTCTTCAAGGTGACATCTTTGCTTTTTAACACTTTAAAGAGGTCCTTTGCAGGATATTTGCCCAATGCAATGTGTCTTTTGATTTCTTGACCACTGCTTCCGTGAGTGTTGACTGTGGATCTAATTAACACCACAGAGGTAGGATTTACAACACAAAGGGAAATCACAGCAGATAACAAAATGGTGGACAATCACACAATACTGGGAATCATGGACTAATCAAGTTGACACATTTTTTTGTGGGATACAATTCAATCCATGACTTTCAACCTTTTAGACTCCCAAAATTTATGTCCTTGGCACATGAAAAGCATACTCACTATATCATATCAAGAAAAAGTCTTAATTCAACTCAAAGCCCAAAATCCAAAAATTCGTCTTCATCTGTGAAATCTAGAATTCAAGTTATCTGCTTCCAAAGTGCAATGGTGCCACAGGCAGGCACAAGCTAGACATTTCCGTTACAAATGGGAGAGTTTGGAGGGAAAGACTGGATAACAGACACCAAGCAATTCAGCAGAATGTATTACATTGGCCCTAAAGCTTGAAGATATTCCTCTATTCTCTGAGACCATTTAGGCAATGGTCCTGCCCTCCAGAGTCTGAGTGTTAGCCATGCTCTCTGGATTCTGGGTGGAGGTCCCTAGTCCCTGGGTTCAGTTCTGCCTTCCAGGCCAACTGGAACGTCAACTCTGCTCCCTCGGTTTTGGGCAGTACTATTCTCCTAGTCCATCTAAGTGGTGACTCCACCCTCTGAGACTGTAGAAGTCTTGGCCATACCCTTTGAGACTGAGTCAATTCAGCATCCCGTGTTCCTTGTCTCTTCACCTTCTACTTCCTAGTTTCTTGGCCTCTTGGCCCCTCAAACCTCACTGCCTGCATCTGCCCTGCTGAGTCAAGAGTTCCAAAGCTCTGTAGCTCCACCAGTAAGTGCCTGGAGACACCTTCCCCACCAGTAAACTTCAGCCAGAAGGCACTCAGCTGTCGTGCTCTGTGGGTCAGCTCCAGTGCTGTCTCACGCTGGTCTCCTTGTTCTGCTACCACCTCTTCTTTCTGCTGCTGAAGCTGAGGATTGCACCTCAGTCACCTCAGTGTATTTCTGTTTCTTATTTAACTTTGAATTGAAGCCGAGACACGTGCCTTAATCACCCCAGTGTCTCTCTCTTTCTTATCTGATCACCCCAGCATATTTCTGTTTCTTATTCAATCTCCCCCATGCCCCTAGCTTAACCACTTTGTTTGTTTTGTAGAAAAGTACCAGGTGTTTCAAGAAACCAAGGCCAGAGTTGTAGAGAAGAACTAGCCTGAACCAAATCTGGCCCATGGTACATGTGCAGTCCGGCGGAGCCTTACCAGAATTATCTATGTATGAGATATCCCAGAAAAATTGATAAATATGTCTAACTTCCTAAATTACAATTCCAGTAAAGACTGTAACCTAATCCCTGCTCAGGGAGTCAGATCTGGACAAGTCAGCTGGCTCATTGTATTGCTGCTCTCTGTTTCCTCAAAACTCAATTTGTCTTGTGTCTTGGCTTTACAGCACACTGGGCAAGGAACTGCTTGGTCTGGCAACACTGCTGCAGCTGCCTCTCTCTGCAGCCACCACTTGTCGATGTCTGCACAATCTCCATCTCCGGTGTAACAGCTCTCTTCATTTCCTTCTGAGTCCTCTATCCATTTGGTTTAGAAACTGCTTTCACATTTTAGGTATCTGTTAGAGTAACACCCCACTCTCTCGGTACCAAAATTCTGCCTTAGTTATAACTATAACAGAAACATCACAGTGGATGTCTTTAGCAAAATGAAATTTATTCTCTCACACTCTAGAAGGCTAGAAGTCTGAATTCAGGGTGCCAGCTCCAGGGGAAGGCTTTCCCTGTCTGTTGGCTCTGAGGGAAGGTCATTGCCATCAATCTTCCCCAGTCGAGGAGCTTCTCAGCATAGGAACCTTGGCTCCAAAGGATGCACTATTCTCCTGGCTCTTGTTTCTTGGTGGTATGAGGTCCCATGTCTCTCTGCTTGCTTCTTTCTTTTATATCTCAAAAGAGATTTGTTTAAGACACACCTAATCTTGTAGAATGGGTCTTGCCTCGTTAACATAACTGCCTCTAATCCTGCCTCATTAATATCATAGAGGTAGTATTTACAACACACAGGAAAATCAACAGATGACACAATGGTGAACAAGCACATAAGATTGGGAATCATGGGCTAGCTAATTTGACACATATTTTTTGGGGACACAGTTCAATCCATGACACTAATATATGACTGAATAATTAAATAAATGGTGTCTGAAGAGGAAAAATCTACTCTCCAAAAAAATTCCAGACAACTTATGTACAAACTTCCCACTTCAAGGAGGTGATCTAACTCCCCAGCGTTGAGCATGCCCTGTGCTTTACAAAAAAAATAAACAGCCCACTGCTATCAAGTTGATTCCAATTCACAGCAACCCCACAGGGTTTCCAAGACTGTAAATCTTTACTGAAGCAGACTGGCACATCTTTCTACAGTGGAGCATCTGTTGGTTTCAAACCACCAACCTCTTGCATAGCAGTGGATTGCTTCAACCACAGTGCCACCAGGGCTCCTTGCTTAGGTAAGGATGTTTTAAGGGAAAATTTCTAGTTGACCTTGGATTTGGTGATGAGATCTCGGATATAACTGAAAACATAATCCATGAAAGAAAATAAAAAGATAAGTTCAACTCTGAAAATGAAACTTTTATTCTATAAAAGGCACTGTTAAAGGAATGAAAAGACAAAATACAGCCTGGGTATAAATATTTAAAAAATACATATTTTGTAAAGGATTTATGTCTTGAACATACAAAACCCATTCCTCATTGAGTAAATTCCAACTCATAGCGACCCTATAGGACAGAGTAGAACTCCCCATAGGGTTTCCAAGGAGTGGTCGATGGGTTTAAACTGCTAACCTTTTGGTTAACAGCCAATTTCTTAACCACTGTGCCCCCAGGACTCCTGAACATACAGTGATGCTTAAAACTGAGCAAAGGAAACAAACAACCAAATTAAAATATGGCCAGAATATCTGAACAAATCACTGAAGCAGATATGAAGATTTTCAACATGTTCTTTCATTGTTGTTGTTGTTAGATGCTGTCAGGTCAGTTTTCCACTGATAGCGACCCAACATGACAAAGTACCCATCCCAATAGGAATTCTTATGCTGTAATCCTTCAGAAACAGATCACCAGTTCTTTCTCCCATGCAGTCTCTGTGTAGGTTCGAACAGCTGACCTTTCTGTTAGGAGCCGAGCATTTAATGTTTGCACCATTTTAATTCATTAAAAAAATAGAAACTAAAACAAGGAAATATCACTCCTAACCTATTAGAATCGCTAAAGTCCAAAACACTAACAATACCAAATACTGACATGGATGTAGTGACCAGAAATTCTCATTCATTGCTGGTGGGAATGTAAAATGGCACAGTTACTTTGGAAGACATCTTGATAATTTTTAATTGAGTTAAACTTAGGCTAACCATGAGATTTAGCAACTGCACTCCAAACTACTTCCCAACTGACTTGAAAACTGTATTCATACAAAAACTTCTATGTGAATGTTTATACCAACTTTATTCATTTAATCATCTCCCCCTCCCTGAATTCTGCTTACAGGCTGATTGTTATATGGAAAATTGCCCACATAATTAGATTAAAAACATGTTTTTATGTTGTTGGGGTTTTATTTGCCTCAGTTGCTTAAATAATTTGTCACCCAAATTGTCCATGTGATCTCCTCAGTCCCAATGCAACTTGTTACTTTCTGCCTCAGGGTTTCTGACACACTTAGGATGTGGTTATCACACTGTGTGTCTCACACAGTAATACACAGTCATGTCCAGGGTTCAAACTACTCATCTCCATATAGGCTGTGCTCAGGGACACGTCTCTGGTCGTGGTGACTCTGCTCTGGAACTTCTGTGCATAGCCTGTTCCACCAGGGCCAGGATTGATCCAACCTATCCACTCAAGCCCTTGTCCAGGATTCTGTCACACCCAGTTCATATTGTAGCTGGTAAATCTATACCAAGAAGCCTTGCAGGAGACCTTCACTGATGTCCCCGGCTTCCTCACTTCACCTCCAGACTGCACCAGCTAGACCTGGGATTGACTGCCTGTGGAGAGAAGACAAGAGTGGATGGAATCCCCCATGAGGACCTTTGTCCCTCCCTCATCCCTGGTACTGGGAACCTAATTTCCTGTAGCTGTTGCCACCAAGAGGAAGATTCTCCAGTTCCTTTCCATGGTTAGAAAACTATGGTCTCAGGGGATTCTGTATGGGAGGCACTGTGTGTGGTTGTTGGGTGATTCTTCGGAAGACGCAGACATATCCATATACCTCAACAGATCTTAAGTTATTTGTATATTCAAGAGGCAAACTATTTCATAACTCAAGACTGGCCCGTATTGAGAAGGAGAAGATGTAAGACATAGGGACCATACAACCAAGAATACTGAGGGAACAAGTTCTAATCTCTGTTGAACATATGTCTATTCTGGATTGTTTCCACATGCTTTGAAAACAAAGCTCTTCTCAAGGAGGAACCCAGTGCCCACAGAGTCTGCTCCTTCTTGTAGCCAAACTTTTGAATGGTGCAGAGACCAGGTGGAACTTTTCTGAAGACAATTGGGGATGTGATGTTAACCGTTAGCATTGACTTCGTCCTGGTCCCTTCAGGCATCAAGCATAGCCCATAGGTTACTCAGAGAAGAACTGTAATCATCCCACATCAGTGTGCTGTAGTATCCATGGGCAGCTGAGAAATCTGATCTTTAGTCCCAATAATATTTCTCCAAAGCCCTTGTCTGGATGTCCTTTGCCCCTAAATTGTTCAGTAAAAAGACTCTTGGATTTCATACCAGCCTTGTGATGAGTCACCCAGGGCTATGTTTCCAATCTTTCTGATGATAAGAATTGTATAGGTCTCTTGTAACCTCCCATCTTTTAAAACATTTTGCCAGAAATTGTTTTTTCAATAAATTTGGCTCACATTCCCGAAAACCGCATAATAGAATTTTGATCGTATTTATGTATTTTCAGTTCTTCTCCACCATTCTCCATCTTTACTAATTGATTATTAGTAACTTGGATCTATGCACCTGTCACCACCTCTGACCCACCACGGTGGCCCTCTCACACACCCATCCCATGCAGTGCAACCTAGGCTTGACACCTGAATGCCTTATCACAGGGATCAGTGTATCTCCCACAATTCTGCACGAACTGAATTAATACCACAATCCTATCCTCCAGCTCCTCACTATTAATGTATCTATTATTGTTCTTCTTAGGTGCCATCGAATTAGTTCTGACTTATAGCAAACTGTTGTATGTACAGCAGAATGAAACATTGCTCAGTCCTATGCCATCCTCACAATATTAGGTTGTTTGAATCCATTGTTAGTTACTGTGTCAATCCATCTTGTTGAAGGTCTCCTACTTCCTCATTGACCCTCTACTTTTCCACGCATAATGTCTTTCTCCAGGGATCGATGCCTCCTGATAACATGTTCAAAGTAAAGAAGGTAAAGTCCTACCATCCTCGATTCTAAGGAGCATTTTGTCTGTACTGATTCCAAAACAGATTTATTTGCTCTTCTGGCAGTCCACGGTGTATTCAATATTCTTCCCTGACACCATACTTCAAATGTCTCAATTCTTCTTCGGTCTTCCCTATTTATTGTCCTGCTTTTGCATGCATATGAGGTGATTGAAAAGGCCATGGTTTGGATCAGCTGCACCTTAGTCATCAAAGTGACATCTTTGCTTTTTAACACTTTAAAGAGGTCTTTTGTAGTAGATTTGCCCAATGCATTATGCCATATGATTTATTTTTTTTATTTTACTTTAGATGAAGCTTTACAGAGAAAAATAGTTTCTCATTAAACAATTAATACACATACTGTTTTGTGACATTGGTTGTCAACCCCACATGTCAACACTCTCCCTTTCTCAACCTCGGGTTCCCCATTACCAGCTTTCCTGTCCCATACTGCCTTCTCATCCTTGCTCCTAGTTTTGTATTATAAGCCTGTTTAATCTTTGGCTGAACCCTAACCCTAACCCTAACCCTAACCCTAACCCTAACCCTAACCCTCAGGAGTGACTTCAGTACTGAGTTAAAACGTTGTTCGGGGGCCATACTCTCTGGGTTTCTCCAGTCTCTGCCAGACCAGTAAGTCTGGTCCTTTTTGTGTGTGTGTGAGTCAGAATTTTGTTCTACATTTTTCTCCAGCTCTCTCTGGGGTACTGTCTTATGATCCCTGTCAGAGCAGTTGGTGGTGGTAATTCAGCACCATCTATTTGTGCTGGACTCAATCTAGTGGAGGCTGTGGTACCTGTGTTCCATTAGTCCTTTGGAATATTCTTTCCCTTGTGTCTTTGTTGTTGTTTTTGTTGTTGATTTCATTCTTCTTTGCTCCAGACTTGGTGAGACCAGTGGAGTATCTTAGATGGCTGCTCACAAGCTTTAAAGACCCAAGACGCTACTTACCAAAGTAGGATGTAGAACATTTTCTTTATCAACTGTTACGCCAAGTGAACTAGATGTTCCCCAGACCATAGTCCCCACAGCCCTCAGCCGAGTAATTCGGTTTTCCAGGGAGTTTGGATGTCTCTATGGAGCTTCCATGACCTTGCCTTGGACAAGATGTGCTGTCTTCCCAGTATTGTGTACTGTCTTACCCTTTACCAAAATTACCACTTACCTATTTTCTATTTAGTCTTTTTCCTTCCAACCCCTCTAGTTCTTCACAACCATCAAAGATCGTTTCTTTTTATGTGTAAACTTTTTCAAGAGTTTTTGTAATAGAGTTGTCATGCAACATTTGTCCTTTTGTGATTGACTTATTTCAATCAGCATAATGCCCTCCAGATTCATCCATGTTGTGAGATGTTTCAGATTTATCATTGTTCTTTATCATCGTGTAGTAATCCATTGGGTGTATGTACCATAGTTTGTTTATCCATTCATCTGTTGGGCACATAGATTGTTCCCATCTTTTTTGCTATTGTGAATAATACTGCAATGTACATGCGTGTACATGTATCTATTCGTGTGACAGCTCTTATTTCCCTAGGATATATTCCTAAGAGTGGGATTTATGGATCATATGGTGTTTTTATTTCTAGATTTTTTTTTTTAAGGAAGTGCCATGGCGTTTAACAAAATGGTTGTACCATTTTGCATTCCCTCCAGCAGTGCATAAGACTACAAATCTCCCTGAAGTCTCTCCAACATTTGTTATCTTCTGTTTATTTTTATTCTTGCCAGTAATGTCCAGGTCAGATGGTATTTCGTTGTGGTTTTGATTTGCCTTTACATAATGGCTAGTGATTGTGAGTGTTTCCTCATGTGCTTGTTAGATGCCTGGATGTGTTCTTTGGTGAAGTGTCTGTTCATATCCTTTGCATATTTTTAATTGGATTATTTGTCTTTTTGTTGTAGATGTGTTGGATTTTCCTGTAGATTTTAGAGATTAGACCTTCGTTGGATTTGTCACAGTTAATTTTTTTTTCTAGTCTGTAGGTTCACTTTTTGTGAAGTTTTTTGAAGAGCATAAGTGTTTAATTTTTAGAAGAGGCCAGTTATCTAGATTATTTTCTCATGTTTAGATATTGTTAATTATGGGTTTATATCCTGTTTATGCCTTGTATTAGGGCCTCTAACATTGACCCTATTTTTTTCTTCTATGATGTTTTCAGTATTTGATTTCATATTTAGGTCTTCAATCCATTTTGAATTAGTTTTTGTGTATGGTGTTAGGTATGGATCCTGTTTCATTTTTTTGCAGATGTATATCCAGATTTACTAGCACCATTTGTTATAAAGACTATCTTTTCCCCATTTGCGGACTTTGGGATTTTATTGAAGATCAGGTGACCATAGATGGATGGATTTACATCTGGATTCTTCTGTTCCATCGGTCAATGTATCTGCCGTTGTACCAATACCAACTGTTTTGACCACCATAGCTATATAGTAGTTTCTGAGGTCAAGTAATGCGAGTCCTTCTACTTGGTTCTTCTTCGGTAGTGCCTTACATGTCTGGGGCCTTGATCCTTTCCATATAAAGTTAATGATTAGTTTTTTCATCCCTTTAAATAATACTGTTGGTATTTGGACCATGATTACATTGTATTTGTAGATTGCATTTGGTAGAATTGACATTTTCACAATGTTGAGTCTACCGATCCATGAGCATGGTATGTTTTTCCATTTAGGTAGGTCTCTTGATTTCTTGCAGTAGTATTGTGTAGTTGTCATTGTAAAGATCTTTTACATCCTTGGTCAGATTTATTGATAAGTATTTTATTTTTTAAAGGCTATTACAAATGGTATTGTTTTCCTGATATCCTTTTTGTAGTTATTTTTATCAGTGTATAAGAATTTATCTGATTTTTGTAAGTTTAGCTTGTATCCTGCTACACTGCTGAATCTATTAGTTCCAGTAGTTTTCTAGTGGAGTCTTTTGAGTTCTTTATGTATAATATCATACCATCTGCAAAGAAAGATAGTTTTACTACTTCCTTATGAGTTCCAATACCCTTTATTTCTTTTTCTTGCCTTATTGCTGTAGATAGGACTTTCATCACAACGTTAAATAGGAGTGGTAATAAAAGACATCCTTGTCTTGTTCCTGTTCTCAAGGGGAAAGTTTTCATCCTCTCTCCATTAAGAATGATATTGGCTATTGCTTTTGTATAGATGACCTTTATTATGTTGAGGAATTTCCCTTCTATACTTATTTTATTGAGAGTTTTTATCAGAAATGTTTGCTGGACTTTGTCGAATGCCTTTTATGCATTGATTGACATAATCATGTGATTATTTTCTTTTATTTATGTGGTGGATTATGTTGATTGCTTTTCTGATGTTGAATCATCCTTCCATACTTGGTACGAATCCCACTTGGTCACAGTGTATTTTTTTTTTTCTTTTAACAGGACGCCAAATTCTATTCGCTAGAATGTTGTTGAGAATATTTGCATCTATATTCATGAGAGATATTGGTCTGCAATTATTTTTTTTGTGATATCTTTGCTTAGTTTTAGTATCAGGTTATGCTGGCTTCATAGAATGAATTTGGAAGTATCCCTTCCATTTCTGTGTTCTTAAAGTAGTTTAAGAAGTTCTGGTGTAAACTCTTCTCTGACTATTTTGTAAAATTCTTCAGTGAAGTCATCTGGGCCAGGTTTTTTTTTTTTTTTGTTTTGGCGGGGGAGTTTTTAAATTACCTTTTCAATTTCTTCTCTTGTTATGAGTCTGTTCAGATTTAACTTCAGTTTGTGTTAGTTTAGGTAGGTAGTGTGTTTATAGAAAGTTGTTCATTTACTCTAGGTTTTCAAATTTTTGGAGTACAGTTTTTCCCAGTATTCTGTTTTGATCTGTTTTATTTCAGCAGGATCTGTTGTAATATCACCCATTTTATTTCTTATTTGGGTTATTTGTGTCCTCTCCTATTTTTCTTTTGTCATTTTGGCCAAAGGTTTGTTGATCTTTTCAAATGATCAACTTTTAGTTTTGTTGATTTTTTCTATTGTTTTTCTATTTTCTATTGTATTTATTTCTGCTCTGAAATTTATTATTTCATTTTTTTCTGATGGCTGTGGACTTCTTTTGCTGTTCTCTTTCCATTTTTTTGAGTTGTATAGCTAATGTTTTGATTTTGTTCCTTTCTTCTTTTTTATTGTAGTTTAGGTAAAGGTTTACAGAACAAATAGTTTCTTACTAAACTGTCAGCACACATATTGTTTTATGACATTGGTTAACAACCCCACGACATGTCAGCCCTCTCCCTTCTAGAATTTTTTTCTTTTTTTTTGGTGAAAATATACATAGCCAAAGATGCACCATTTCAAAAATTTCTACATGCACAATTCAGTGACATTGATTATGTTCTTCCAGTTTTCCTGCTATTTTCACTTTAGATGAAGGGTTACACAACAAAAGAGTTTCTCCTTAAACAGTTAGTACATATGTTGCCCTATAACAATGACTAACAACTCCACTACATGTCATCAGTACTGTCCTTACTCATCCTTGTGTTCCTTGTCACCAGCTTTCCTGTCCCCTTCTGCCTTCTAGTCCTTGTCTCTGGACTGCTGTCCCTCATTTGTCCCATTTTGCTTTATGGACCAATCCAATCCCTGGTTGAAAGGTGAACCTTAGAAGTGACTTCACCACTGAGCTAAAAGGGGGTCTGGGGGCCATACTCTTGGGGTTTCTCCAGTCTCTTTCAGGCCAGTAAATCTGGTCTTTTTTTGTGTGTTATAATTTTGTTCTACATCATTCTCCACCTCTGTCCTGAACCCTCTGTTGTGACCCTGGTCAGAGCAGTCAGTGGTGTTAGCAAGGCATAATCTAGCTGTACTGGACTCAGACTGGTGGAGGCCATGGTACCTGTGGTTCATTGGTCCTTTGGGCTAAACTTTTCCTTATGTCTTCTTTTCCTCATTCTCCCTTGCTCCCGAAAGTGTGAGACCAGTGGATTATATTAGATAGCTGCTCAAAGGCTTTTAAGACCTCAGATGCTACTCACCAAGGTAGAATGTAGAACACACGTGTTTGATTTTTAGAAGATCCCAGTTGTCTAGGTTATCTGCTGGCGTTTGTGTGTTGATGTTTATGGTTTGTATCCGGTTAATTCCGTGTATTAGGGGCTGTAGCATTGGCCCTATTTTTTCTTCTACGAACTTTATAGTTTTTGGCTTTATATTTAGGTCTTTTATACATTTTGAATTAGTTTTTGTATATGGTGTGAGGTATCGGTCTGTTTAATTTTTTTGCAGATAGATATCCAGGTTTGTCAAAACCATCTGTTAAAAAGACTGTCTTTTCCCCATTTGATGGATTTGGGACCCTTGTCGAAGATCAGGTGACCATAGGTGGATGGATTTACATCTGGGTTCTCAATTCTGTTCCATTTGTCAATGTAGCTTTGTTGTACCAGTACCAGGCTCTTTTGACTACCGTAACTGTATAGTAGGATCTGAGGTCAGGTAGTGTGAGTCTTCCTACTTTATATTTCTTCTTCAATACTGCTTTACTTATTCGGGCTTCTTCCCTTTCCATATAATGATTAGTTTTTTCCATTTCTTTGAAGAATGTTGTTGGTATTTGGATTCGGATTGCATTGTGTTTGTAAATTGCTTTTAGGTAGAATTGTCATTTTCACAATGTTGAGTCTATCTAGCCGTGAGCATTGTATGTTTTTCCATGTAGATCCCTTTGGGTTTCCTGCAGTAGTGTTATGTAGTTTTCTTTGTATAGGTCTTTTACATCCCTGGTCAGATTTATTCCTAAGTATTTTTTTTTTTAGGGAATGTTATAAATGGTATTGTTTTCCTGATTTCCTTTTCATTGAAGTATAAGAATCCAACTGATCTTTTTATGTTTGTCTTGTATCCTATTGCTCTGCTGATTCTTTCTATTAGTTTCAGTAGATTTCTCGTGGAGCCTTTAGGGTTTTCTATGTATAGTATCATATCATCTGCAAACAGGAACAGTTTAACTTCTTCATTACCAATTTGGATGCCAATTATTTCTTTTTCTTGCCTTTTTGCTGTAGCTAGAACTTCCAGCACAATGTTAAATAGCAGTAGTGATAAAGGGTATCCTTGTCTTGTTCCTGTTCTCAAGACGAATGTTTTTAGCTTCTTTCAATTAAGAAGGATGTTGGCCATTGGTTTTGCATAGATGTCTTTTATTGTGTTGAGAAATTTCCCTTCTATACCTATTTGAGGGTTTTTATCTGGAATGGGTGTTGGACTTTGTCGAATGTATTTTCTGTGTCAAATGAGATGACCATGTGATACTTTTCTTTCCTTTTATTTATATGGTGGATTAGGTTGATTGATTTTCTAATGTTGATCCATCCTTGCATACCTTGTATGAATCCTACTTGGTTGTGGTGTGTTATTTTTTTGATATGATGCTGCATTCTATTGGCTAGAATTTTGTTCAGAATTTTTGCGTCTATATTCATGAGAGATATTGGTCTGTAATTTTCTTTTTTTGTGACGTCTTTCCCTGGTTTTGGTATCAGAGTTATGTTGGCTTCATAGAATGAATTCAGAAGTGTTGCTTCCTTTTCTATGCGCTGAAATAGTTTGAGTAGTACTGGTACAAGCTCTTCTGTGAACGTTTTGTAGAATTTTCCAGTGAAGCCATCTGGGCCAGGGCTGTTTTTTGTTGGGATTTTTTTTTTAACCTTTTTATCTCTTCTCTTGTTATGAGCCTGTTCAGATTTTCAACATCGCTTTGTTGTAGATTGAGTAGCTATTGTGTTTCCAGAAATTTATCCATTTCCTCTAGGTTTTCAAATCTGTTTAAGTTTTTCATAATATTTTGTTATGATCCTTTTTATTTCAGTTGGGTCTGTTGTAATGTTGCCCATTTCATTTCTTATGTAGGTTATTTGCATCCTCCTCTGTTTTTCATTTATCAGTCTGGCCAGTGGTTTGTTGATTTTGTTGATTTTTTCAAAGAACCGACTTTTGGTTTTGTTGATTCTTTCTATTGTTTTTCTATTCTCTATTTCATTTATTTCTGCTCTCATCTTTATTATTTCCTTATTCTGGTGGTGGGCTTTTTTTTTCCCCCTCTTCTCTTCTTATTTGAGTTGTGCGGTTAATGTTTTGATTTTGTCCCCTTCTTCTTTTTTGATGTGTGCACCTTTTGATATAAAATGTCCTCTGGGGACTGCCTTTGCTGTGTCCCAAAGGTTTTGGTATGATGTGTTTTCATTCTCGTTTGATTCTAGGAATTTTTTTATTCCATCTCTGATTTCTTCTATTACCCAGTGTTTTCTAAGCAGGGTGTTATTCAGTTTCCATGTAATTTAATTTATTTCCTGTGGTCTTTCTCTTGTTAATTTCTACCTTGATGGCATTGTGGTCAGAGATGATAGCTTGTATGATCTCAAAGTTTTGAATCTTGTTGAAGATAGCTTTGTAGCCTAAGACGTGGGCTATTCTAGAGAAAGTTCCATGTACTTTTGAAAAGAATGTGTACTTTTCAGCTGTTTGATGGAGTGTTCTATAGTTGTCTATGAGGTCAAGGTGGCTGATTGTGCTCTTTAGGTCTTCTGTATCTTTGTTGAGTTCCTTGTTCATGTTCTGTCCTTTACTGAGAGCGGTGTGTTGAAGTCTCCTACTATTACTGTGCAACTGTCAATGTCTCTTTTCAATACCGCTAGAGTTTGTTTTATTTTGGAGCCCTGTCATTGGAGGCGTAGATATTTTTATGGTTATGTCTTCATGATGGATCATCCCCTTAATCATTGTATAGTGTCTTTCTTTGTCTTTTATGGTGGATTTTGTTTTAAAGTCTATTTTATCTGACATTAGTACTGCCAATCCTGCTTTCTTTTGGTAGCTGTTAGTTTGATATATTTTTTCCAACCTTTGATTTTTAATAAATTCACATCTTTGTTTGTAAGGTGTCTCTTGTAGAGAGCATATTGATGGATCCTGTACTTTTATCCATTCTGTCACTCTTCATCTCTCCCTGGGTGCATTGAGTCCATTTACTTTCACTGTAATTATTGATAGATGTGAGTTTATTGCTGTCATTTTCTAGTGCTTTTTTTCTGTGGTGCTGACGTTTTCTTTGTTCTTACTCTCCTGTGCTGAATTTCTTTTGTTTGTGGATTTTTTTTATTTCTTTTTTTTTCTTTTACGTTTTGTTTTTACTGAGATTGTGTATTTCCTCTTTATTTTTATGAGTATGTTTGTTAGCTTTCTTTCTGCCTACCATGACATTTACCTTTATGTTTCTAAGTTTGAAGCAGTCTGTTATTACTTAATATTGTCTTGCTTTCCTCTCCATTAGAAGGTTCTATACCGACACTGTTTATTCCCTCTTTTATTCTTCTGATGTTTTTGTCATTTACAGATTAACTACTCTGATTCCCCGTTGTATTTCTTTTGGTTTTGGATAGTCCTTAAGAGTTCATTTCTTAGATTGGTATCTGGCTGGTATGATCCTGCGTCCTAGATTCAGCCTATGATTTGAATTTGTTTGTTCTCAGATAGAAGGACTCCTTTTAATAATTCCTGTAAGTTTGGTTTGGTGTTTGCATATTCCCTTAATTTCTGTTTATCTGGAAATGCCCTAATTTCACCATCATACTTGAATGAGAGTTTTGCAGGATATATTCTTATTGGATGGCAATGTTTGCCTTCAAGGTTTTATATATGTCATCCCTTTGCCTTCTTGCCTGCATGGTTTCTTCCAAATAATCTCAGCTTAGTCTTATTGTTTCTCCTCTGTAAGTGATTTCTTGTTTTTCACGAGCTGCTCTCAGGATTCTTTGTTTGTCTTTGGTTTTGGCAAGTGTGATTACGATATGTCTTGGTGATTTTCTTTTGGGGTCTATCCTATACAGGGTTCATTGAGCTTCTTGGATGGCCAGCTTTTCATCTTTCATGATATTGGGGAGGTTTTCTGTCAGAAGTTCTTCAAAGGTCGTCTCTGTATTTTCTGTTTTCTTCCCCTGTTCTAGAACTCCAATCACTCCCAAATTGTTGCTGTTGATTGTGTCCCACATAATTCTCAGTGTCTCATTTTTCTTTGTTCTTTTTTCTGAGTTTTCCTCTTACAGATTTGTATCGAAGTGTTTGTTTTCAATTTCACTGATCCTGTCTTCCACCATTTCCGATCTGTTCTTCAGTCCTTCTATGACACTGTTCATTTCCGAAATCTTGTTGTTTAGCTTTTGGAATTCTAATTGTTGTTTTTGTGTAATTTCTAGTTGTGACTTTATTTTGGCATTTTGTTCCTGCATTATTTTCCTGAGTTCTTCCATTTTTTTGTTGGTATTTTCCATGAATTTGTCTGCCTTTTCCATGAATTTGTGTATTTTTTCCTCATTTTTGTGTGATTTTGCTTCAACTCTTGGATAATTCTGAGTATTAGAGATTTGAATTCCTTATCAGGTAGTTTTAGTGCTTTTTCTTCATCTGGTGTTTTATGTTGGAGACCTATTGGAACCATCCTGTCCTGTTTTTGTAAATGTATTGATATTGTCTGCTGTCTTTGGGACATTCAGTACTTAGTTTTCTCATTTACTGATTGTAGATTTTTTGTTTTGTCCTTTTTTTTTTTTAATTTGGCTATGTCTGAGCAGGCGGGCTGTTTGTTCTTTGTTGTTTGCTGATCTGTGGGCATGATAATTTTGCCTCGTTCTCCAAGTGGCAGGGTCAGTCACTCAGATATGGTACAGCAGAGTAGGTCTAGCTGAAGAAAAGTTACTGGGATGGGTTGTTTGTCATACTTACTACAGCTACCAGCATGAAGCATTAATCAGTGCAGGACACTTTCTTGTCGTGCCTTTGCTGCTTGGTGGTGTGATGTTAAGTGTATGGTGCAGGTAGGCAGGATGGAGGGGGAGATTCTGATCTCTGGAGCTAAGATGTGTATAGGAGAGAAAAGAGAGGAACAGGAGCCAAAAACATACAAACAAAAAAGAGTGCTAGAGGAGCTTGCTGTTGGAGTGGAGAGATGGGACACTATGAAATGGAAAAAAAAAACAAAACAAAACAAAAAGGGACGAAGAAGAAAAGAAAGAAAATAGAACAATGAATAAATAAAAATTAGAAAGAAAAAAACTCCAGGGATCCCACTGGTGCCCCAATGAGGTCTGGGAAAGTTGTTCCCAAGTGTTGAAGTACAGCCTGGCTAGAAGACTTAAAGGTGTCACACAACACCAGGTGTTCAGGGGACAGGAACAGAAGGAAGCTATAGAGAGACAAGAAACTGAGTAATGAAGACAGACAAAAAGGGAAACAGAGGGAAAAGAAAAAAATTAAAATAAAAACAACAAGAACCCTTCTCCCCACCCCACCAAAAAAAAAAAAAAAAACAAGAAAAAAGAAATGCTCTCAGGGATCCCTCTGCATGTCTGCACAAGCTGAGGGTGTAGGTTCCAAGCCACGTAGCACTGCTCATCCAGAACGGGCTTCCAACTCGAGAGAAGAAAAAGAAAACAAATAATCACTTCAAAACAAACAACCAAAAAAAGGCCCTGGATCTCACCAGTGTGGCAGCATGGACTGGGAAGCAATTTCACACTCGAGCAGAGCTTCACTGCCCCTCAGGGAGAAGCAAAGGTGGTGCACGGAGGCAGGTATTTGAACAAAATGAGGGGGATGTGATGAGAGGTAAAGAAGAAATCAAAAGAAGCAGAAAAAAGCAACACCAGCAGCCAACAAATGCCACTCAGGGAATCGGCCTGTGTGGATGGGTGAAATCCAAGCAGCCAAGGCTTCCTGGCCAAGAGACTGTGGCCGCAGGAAGCGGAGGAGGCCGACTGGGCTATGGGAAAGCATATATTGCCAGTTACCAGTCTCCTTCTGGAAGCTCCTTGAAGCTGCTTTCTCGTAGCCCCTGTTCACTGGTCTCTGATAGGAGTACAAGATGGCAGATCTGTGCTGGGTTAGCTGATAGAGGACCTCTGCATGTATGTCGCCTCACTCTCTGTTCTTTGTCAGTTTTTTATTCCATTTATTGCTTCGTTGAGTTCTTTATCTCTTCATTTGATATATAGGGTTTCAGAGGTGCTGTTTTCTCTGTTTGGCTTAGTTTTTTGGATCTTTGCTGAGGAGGGATGGTGTGGTGCTTCTGCCTACAGCAGCGTGTTGCCAGAAGTCCAGGTCTCCTATTCTTGATAGAAATAAGAAGTGCAGTGCTCCCATGTGTTATTGTTTGTTTTATAGGTCTGTCTAATATTTGGCTGAAAGGTGGACTTTGGGAGAGGCTTCAGTTTTGAGTTAGCAACATGTCTATGGTCATAGTTCAGGGGGTCCTTCCAGTCTCTGTCAGACCAGTTAGTCTGATCTTTTTTGTGAATTTCAATTTTGTTCTCATTTATCTTTGCTATGTCTGGAAACCTCCACTGTGATCCTTGTCAGAGCAGTTGATGGTGAGAGCCAGGCATCATCTATTTCTTCTTTGCTTAGACTGGTGAACACTGTGGTTCTTGTGGTCCATTAGTCCTTTGGAGTGATATTTCTCTTGGATTTCTGGTTTTCTTCATTGTCCTTTTCTCCAAACATAATGGGAGCAATACATGTGTATTAGATTTCTGCTCTCAAGTATTTAAGACTGCAGACACTACTCACCAAAGTACGATGTAGGACCCTTTCCTTATGAATTATGTTATGTTAATTGACTTAGATGTCTCTCAATACCATGGTCACCAGCCCTGAACCCCAGTACTTTAGTCCCACAAGATGTTTGGATGTGTCTAGGAAGACTCTATGACTTTCCTTGGTCAAGGTGTAAGGACTTTCCCAATATTGTGTGTTGTCTTTCCCTTCACAAAAGTTAACACCTGTCTACTATCTAGTTAGTGATAGTCTCTCCCACCTTTCCCCTCTCTCATAACCTACAAATATTTTTTTCTGTGTGTAAACCTTTTCTTTTGTTTTTATAATAGTAGTCTCATACAGTATTTGTCCTTTTGTGATTGACTTATTTCACCAAGCATAATACCCTCCAGATTCATCCATGTTGTGAGATATTTTGCTGATTCATCATTTTCTTTATGATTGCATAGTATTCCATTGTGTGTACGTACCATAATTTGTGTATTCATTCATCTGTTGATGGACACTTACATTATTTCTATTTTTGCTATCGTGAATGATGTTGCAATGAAGATGGATATGCATATGTCTATATGTGACGGCTCTTATTTCTGTAGGACATATTCCAGGAGTGATATTGCTGAATTCTATGGTATTTCTATTTTCATCTTTTAAGAAGGTAACATATCATTTTCCATAGTGCATGTGCCATTTTACATTCCCACCAGCGATGCATGAGTTTCAATCTCCTCAAAATTTCTCCAACATTTGTTATTTTCTGGGTTTTCTTTAAAAAAAAAAAAATAGTGCCAGTAAAGTTGAGGTAAGATGGTATCTCATTGTAGTTTTGAATTCCATTTCTGTAATGGTTAGTGATTGAAAGAATGCCCTCTTGTGTCTGTTAGCTACCTGAATGTCTTCATTGGTGAAGTGTCTGTTCATATCCTTTGCTCATTGTTTTATTTGGATTGTTTCTCTTTTTGGAACTGAGACATTGAAGCATACTACATATTTTAGAGATTAGACACTTGTCGGATGTATAGTAGCCAAATTTTTTTCCCAGTCAGTAGATTAACTTTTTATTCTTCAGGTGAACTCTTTTGATGAACATAAGTGTTTAATTTTCAGAATCTCCCAGTTACCTAGTTTATCTTCTGGTGTTTGTGCATTGTGAGTTATGGTTTGTATTTAATTTATATCATGTATTAGGGCCCCTAGCATTGTCCCTAATTTTTCTTCCATGATCTTTATATCTTTATTGTTTTACATTTTATATTTAGGTTTTTGATACATTTTGAGTATTTTTTGTTTGTTTGTTTATGGTGTGAGGTATAGGTCCTGTCTTTTTTTAAAGATTGTAATCTAGTTTTGCCAGTACCATTTGTTAAAAAGACTATCGTTTCTCCATTTAATTGACATTGGTCCCTTGTGAAAGATCAACTGACCATAGGTAAATGAATTTACATCTGAGTTCTTGATTCTGTTCCACTGATCTGTGTCTTTGTCTTTGTACCAGTACCGGGCTGTTTCCAGCACAGTGGCTGTATAGTAGATTCTGAGATCAGGTAATATGAGACCTCCTACTTTGTTCTTTATCTTCAATAATGCTTTGCTTATCTGAGGCCTCTATCCTTTCCATATAAAGTTGGTGATTAGTTTTTCCATCTCAATAAAGAATGCTGTTAGTATTTGAATTGGGATTGCATTATATCTGTAGATTGCTTTGGGTAGGATTGACATTTTCACAATGTTGAGTCTTCCTATCCATGAGCATGTTACATGTTTCCATTAATGTAGGTCTTTGGTTTCTTACAGTAGTATTTTGTAGTTTTCTTTGTGTAGATCTTTTATGTCCCTGGTTATATTTGTTCTTAAGTGTTTTATCTGTTTAAAAGCTATTAAAAATGGTATTGGTTTCCTGATTTCCTTTTCGAAATTTTCTTTGTGTATAGGAATCCAACTGATTTGTGTATGTTTATCTTACATTATGATACTCTGGTGAATCTATTCATTCCAGTAGTTATCTTGTGCGATCTCTTGAGTTCTCTATGTATGGTATCGTATCATCTGTAATAGGGATAGTTTTACTTCTTCGTTTCCAATTTGGATACCCTTTATTTCTTTTTGTTGTCTTATTGCTCTAGCTAGGACTTCCAGCATAATGCTAAATATGAGTGGTGATAAAGGACATCCTTGTCTTGTTCCCATTCTCAGGGGGAAAGATTTCAGTCTCTCTCCCTTGAGAATGATGTTGGCTGTTGGTTTTGTACAGATACTCTCTATTATGTTGTGGAATTTATCTTCTATTCCTATTTTATTGAGTTTTTATCAGGAATGCCTGTTGGACTTTGTCAAATATCTTGTTTGCATAGATTGAGATGATTATGTGATTCTTTTCATTTGTTCTATTTATGTGGTGGATAATGTTGATTGATTTTCTAATGTTGAACTATCCTTGCATATCTTGTATGGATCCTACTTGGTCTTGGTGTACTATTTTTTGACATGATGCTGAATTCTGTTAGCTAGAGTTTTGTTGAGAATTTGCATATCTATATTCATGGTAGATATTTGTCTGTAATTTTCTCTTTGTGTTGTCTTTGGTTTTGCTACCAGGGTTATGTTGGCTTCATAGAATGAATTAGGGAGAATTTCTTCCTTTTCTGTGCTCTGAAATAGTTTAAGTAGTACTGATGTGAAATTTTCTCTGAATGTTTGGTAGAATGCTTAGTCAAGTCGTCTGCACCAGGGTTTTTTTTGGGGGGGAGGGGCTTTTTTTACTTACCTCTTCAATCTTTCCTCTTGTTATGACCCTGATCAGATTTTCCATCTCAGTTTGTGTTAGTTTAGGTAGGTAGTATGTTTTTAGAAATTTGTCCATTACTTCTAGGTTTTCAAATTTGCTGGAGTATAATTTTTGACAGTATTTTGTATGATCCTTTTTATTTCAGTTGGGTCTGGTGTAATGTCCCCAATCTGTTTTTTTATTTGGTTATTTGCTTCCTCTCCTGTTTTTCTTTTGTTAGTTTGGGCAATGTTTTGTTGATCTTTTCAAAGAACCAATTTTTTATCTTATTCATTCTTTTCATTGTTTTTCTGTTCTGTATTTGTTTTATTTCTGCTCCAATCTTTAGTATTTCCTTTCTTCTGGTGGCTGTGGGCTTCTTTCACTCCTCCCTTTCTATTTGTTTGAGTTGTAGGTCTAACATTTCCATCTTGGCCCTTTCTTCCTTTTTAGATGTGTGCATTTATTGCTTTAAATTGAACTCTGAGAATTACCTTTGCTTTGTCCCGAAAGATTTAGTATGATCCGTTTTCATTCTCGTTTGATTCTAAGAATTTTTCTGTTTTCTCTTTGATTTCTTCTATTACCTAATTGTTTTTAAGCAAGGTGCTATTCAGTTTCTATGTATTTGATTTTATTCTCTTGTTCTTCATGTTATTGATTTCTGCTTTTATGACATTGTATATAAGGTGCTATTCAGTTTCTATGTATTTTATTTTATTCCCTTGTTCTGCATGTTATTGATTTCTGCTTTTATGACATTGTGATAAGAGAAAATGCTTTGTATTATTTTGATGTTTTTGATTTTATTGAGTGTTGTTTTATAATGTAAAATATGGTCTACTCAGGAGAATGTTCCAAGTACATTAGAAAAGAATGTATACTTTGCTGCTGTTGGGTGGAGTGTTCTATATATATCATGAGGTGAAGTTGGTTGATTTTGGCCTTTAGATGTTCTGCATCTTTGTTGAGTTTCTTTCTAGATGTTCTGTCCATTACTGAGAAAGGTGTGTTGAAGACTCCTACTATTATTGTGGCACTGCCCATTTCTCTTTTCAGTGCTGTTAAAGATTATTTTATGTGTTTTGGAGCCCTGTCATTGGGTGCACAGGTATTTATTAAGATTATGTCTTCTTGTGGGTTGCCCCTTTAATCATGATGTAGTGTCTTTCCTTGTCTTTTATTATGTATTTTGCCTTAAAGTCTATTTTATCTGAGATTGGTATTGCCATTCCTGCTTTTTCTTTTTGAGTTAATGTTTGCTTAATGTACTTTTCCATCTTTTACTTTTTAATATATTTCAGTCTTTGTTTCTAAGATGTGTCTCTTGTAGACAGCATATTGATTGGTGGTGTTTTTCTAATGCATTCTACCACTTTCTCTTTATAGGTCCATTTAAGCCATTTACATTCAGTGTGATCATTGATAGGTATGAGTTTATTGCTGTCATATTGTGCTTTTTTGTGATGTTGACATTTACTTTCTTCCCCTTACTCTTCTGTGCTGAGTTCCTTTTGTTTGTGGATTTTATTTTCTTTTATTTCATTTCTATAGTTTTTTTGTTTACTTAGACATTGATTTTCTTTTTTTATTCTTTTGAGTAGGTTTGTTACTTTTCTTTGTAGATATGTTGAAATTTACAATTAACTTCCTAAGTTTCAGTCTTTTATTACTTGATATTGTCCTGACTTCCTCTCCATTTGGACGTACTGCACCAACACCATTTATTCTCCTTTTTATTTTTTTGACGTTGTTGTCATTTACAAATTGACATCTCTGTTTCCCTATTTTATGTCTTTTAGCTTTGTTTTATTATTGATATTTCTTTACCTCGGTTGTTATCCCGCTGATGCTGTCCAGCTGCCTTGACTACACTTATTGTCTAATGTTATTTCTCTAACCGAAGTTCTCCCTTTAGTAGTTCTTGTAAGCTTGGTTTTGTTTTGTTTGTGTTCTTTGATCTCTTTCCTAATCTCTTGAAGTGCCCTTAATATTACTCTTTGAATTTGGTATCAGGTAATTCCACAACGTTTTCTTCTACAGGAAGGTCATCTGTTTCTTTTTTGTTGTTCAGTTACTATAGCCCAATTGTCCTGCTTTTTTATACATTTTTATATAGTCTGCTGTTTCTGAGGCATTAAGGTATTATTTTCTGTATTTATTGATTGTGTGTTAGTTTGTTTCATCCTTCCTCTTTGTTTTGTTTTCGTGTTTCTGGGCAAGCATGCCGGATGTGCTTTGCTACTTGCTTGTCTGTGGGCACAACTGCTCTCACTACTTTGTCCAAGTGTACAAGAAAGCAGCAGGCAGGGCGAGCCTACTTTGCTGTACACTGGTTTGACAATATGGCTGAGGGAAGATGGGGTGGGTGCTTTCTGCCTCTTGGAATTATTCCAGTGGTGTGGGATCATTCACAGCCTCTTGACAAAAAGATGGGAGGTGTTGGACAGGGAATGGTACAGGCTCACTTCCCTCTATTCATCAGCTAGCCAAGTGGTGGGAGAGGAGAGACAGTGTGAACGAGGTGCAATGACAGGCATGAGCCAAGGGTACTCTAACTATGGCAGCATCATGAGGGATGGCAAGAAGGGGAGTTGGTGTACGAAGTGGTTACTCTGTCTCCTATTAGGAGCTTTGTGGAGTTGCCTTCCTGTACTCCCTGTGTGGGGTCGTTCTTGGATGTGCTACAAGATGGCAAAGGTGTGCCATGTTAGTTGACAGGTGACCTCCACTTTGTATCTTTCCTCCTTCTCTGTTTTCATTCAGTTTCTTCTTTGATTTTGTGTTTCATCTACGTCTTATCTCTTCATATGATGCTGAGGGTTCCAGTATTGACATATGTATCTATTTTACTTAGTTTTCCTGGTATTTGCTGCAGACGAATGATATAATGTGTCTGTCTAGGGCACCATGCTAGCTTCACTTCCCTTCCATCTTCCTTTGATATGTCCTGCTTTATTCAATTTTGTACCCATAGAAACCTTTAATATTGGAACTCTAGGCTTAAGTTTATTTTTGGTTCACTTAGCTGAAAAAATGCCAAGCATGTTCTTCTGCTTTGGTTTTCTAACTCCAGGTCTCGACACAGGTAATTATCATATTTTATATTTGTTCTACAGCTGTTCTTTGATGTCTTCTCTTCAGCTCTCTTACTTCATCATTACTTCTGTTTACTTTAACTACTCTGTACTCAAGAAAAAGTTTCAAAGTCTCTTATGACATTTATTTTTTGACTTTTCTGTCTCGTCTTTTATAACGACCTTTTGCTCTCTTCATGTATAATGTCCGTGGTTTTATCCCACAACTCTTCTGATCTTCAGTTATTAGTGTTCAGTGCACCAAATTTATCCTTGAGATGATCTCTAAATTCAGGTGAGATATATTCAAGTTTGTACATTGACTCTTATTGACTTGTTTTAATTTTCTTCCACTTCAACTTGGATTTGCATATGAGCAATTGATGTCTGTTTCACACTCCGTCCCTGACCCTGTTCTACTGATATTATTGAGCTTCTCCATCATCTCTTCACAGACCTAGTAAATTCCATTCCTGTTTATTCTATCTGGAGAGGTCCACTTTGATAGTTGTATAGTTATGTTGTTGAAAAAAATTATTTCCGATGGACAAATAATTGCTCTTGCAAAATTCTGTCCTGAAATCCGCAGCATCCTTTCTATCATCAAGGTCATATTTTCCAGCTACTGATGTTTCTTAAAGAAACGTTCACATTCCAATTACCTGTGATTATCAATACATCTTGATTGCATATTTGATCAGTTTCTGACTGTAGGAGTTAGTGAAAATATTCAGTTTCTTCATATTGTTGTTAGTGGTTGGTGAATGAATTCGAATAATAGTTGTATTAACTGGTCTTCATTATAGATACAAAGATATTATCTTATCACTGACAGAGTTGTATTTCGGGATACAACTTAAAATATTCTTTTGGATGATGAATATGATGTATTTTCTGTTCAATTAGTCATTTCTGGCATAGTAGACTTTATAATATTCTGGTTCAAAATGGTCAATACCAGTCCATTTCAGCTCACTAATGCCTAAGATATTGATATTCACATGTTCCCTTTCGTTTGTGATGACTTCCAGTTTTCTTTGATTCATACTCCGTACATTTGCTGTACCAGTTACTAATGAATATTTGCAACTATTTCTTCTCATTTTAAGCCATGCCACTTCAGCAAATGAAGGTTCTGAAAACTTTACTCCATCCACGTCATTCAAGTTGGGTCTACTTTGAAGAGACAGCTCTTCCTCAGGCATAATTTGAGTGCCTTCTAAACGGAGGATTTCATCTAACAGCACTCTGTCAGTCAATGTTCCACTGCTATCCACATCGTTTTCACTGGCAAATTTTTTGGAAGTAGATAGACCCTTCCTCCTAGTCTGTCTTATTCTGGAAGATCTGTTGAAACTGGCTCAACATGGCTGACCCTGCTGTTACTTGAAATGCCAGTGGCAAAGCTTTCAGTATCACAGAAACCTGCAAGCACAACAGTATGACAAACTGAGAGACATGTGGTAGACTACGGCTTTAGAAATCTGAATAATACGTATTTCACACAATTATAACTCATTTGAAAAAAGCTACAGTAGATAGTAGGGAAAGTTATTTCTCTGTCATTTATACAACAAAACAAACTGATGGATTTATATATGATTAGAAATCTCCTCAGCTTTCTCAAGACACTTGCTAAATTTCAAAATTTTAGTCTCACATTGAAAAATATGTTGACTCTTACCGTATATGTAGACGATTGAGAATTTAAAAAAAAAAAAGTTCCTGTTGAGAATTAAAAAAAAGAAAAAAACTAGTTCCTGAGTAAAGTAATATTTTTTTTCTAAAAATAACATAAAACATAACATTAGTAAAATACTATGTAGAAAATGTCTCTAGAGGATTTCCTGGACATGAAGAGGAAAACTATTATTCTAATAAAAAAAAAAAAATCACAGCTTTACTTGACTCTCCCTTGCACCTTTTGCCAGGCTCCAGCGCTCAGTAGCCTTGACATCACCCTGCAGCTCAGACCCCTTCCTTTTGTTGGAGTTTTGCGTTTAAGCTCACACTGACTTCCCCTCAGAGCTTCCTTGCACAGTAATACATGACCATATCATTGGCAGTAATGGAACCCAACCTTAAATAAACTTGGATCTTGGAATTGTTCTTAGTGATGTTTACTCAAGATTTCAGAGTGGGCTTATAGTCTGTAATTCCACTACCTAGTATGAATCAAACCATTCCAACCCCTTTCTCAGCTCACAGAATAGCTGGTTAAATAGAATCCAGATACAGCACAGGTGAGGAACAGTGTCTAGGAGAACGTCCCCAGAACTAGAACTGGTTCCTAAACTTCATCTGGGACAGGACACTTGGGAACAAGAAGAACCACAGGGATACAAGTGCTCAGATGCAGCATTCCCAAACTTTCATATCTGAATTCCTGAGACACTCACCACTGGGAGCTGCCATGAGCAAGAGGAAGACCCATACATATTTCATGTTCTTGTGGATGAGGCCCGTGACTCCCAGAAAATATTCTCCAGACTGAAGATAAACCTGAATTTAAATAAATATGTTCTGCAGTTAGATCTGGTGGACTAAGTCGAAATTTTCATGTTGGAAGTATCTTTGCAATAAAGGTGAAAAGAGGCAAAAGTAGGTCCCTCTCACTTGTGCTCCGCTGGAAGGAAAATACTGACTGTACCCTCAGGAGAAACCAGTCTTCTCTTTGGCTTCTCCCGTCTACAAGCCCAGGGTTCTCTTATTTCACTTCAGGGAAGGTGATGAAGAACCTTGTCAAGGAGCTGGAAATTATCAACCATCAAGGATAGTTTTAGGAATAGTTTCAGTGAACCTCTACTCCCAGGGACACACACATTTATCGTATACACACCACAAACCCAGAGCTTTCTATATTGTCAGTTACCCAAATCCCTTCTCCTTTAGCTCATGTCTAAGTTATTATATTTTCAAAAGTTTGAGGCCCAACTAAATATAGCAATCACATAGAATTCGGAAAAAAATGGGTCCAGTTCAATGCTTGCTTAAATAAGTATGACTTTGAGTGAGTCATTGACATGATAAAACATTTCTTCACCTGAAACAGCTTCACTACTATGTATATTCAAGGGTTATTATGGAGTTGAATGTAACAGGTGAACATATGTTTGTGTGATTGTATGTGGGTTCCTAGAGTCTCTCAATCCCCAGGAAATAAGAAAGTATTATGTCAACAGGGTTAAAAAGAACTTGTAGAAATTATTAAAGATAGCCCTGGTGGTGCACTGGTTAACAGCTTGGCTGGTAACTAAAAATCAGCAGTTCGAATCCAACAACTTTTCCTTGGAATCCCTATAGGGCAGTCCTACTCTGTACTATAGGGTCACTACGAGTTGGAATCGACTCAATAGGAACAAGTTTATACCTAGTGACTAGATTTCGTTAAAATTATTTTCAGAAGGTCTAGTAGAAAGAAGATTTATGTGATAGAATATTAAAATGGATGAAAATTTAAGTGAGATGCCTTCTAAGTTCACCAGTGATGAACCTGCTAAGAGAAAGGAACAGTTATCACCAGAGAAAGAGGGAAAAGTAGTGGCAGGTTTCCTATTTTGGATACGATAGGTCTGAATGATGTCTTTGTTTTTGTTTGGTTTGGTTTGTTTTCCTGTAAGGAGTTGAGAGAGTAAAGTAAGAATGGAATGTAAATTTTGGGAATGTTGAGGTCAAATGTTTGAGGAGAAAGTATTGTCATTATTGGAGTCATTGTAAAACATGAAGGCCTGAATTACACAGAGAAATAGCAGTGTTCCTGGGTAACCTTGAGCTAAGTTGAATTTGTTGTTGCTGCATGGTTCTAGACAGGGAAGCAGGACTCATAGACTTTCGGGGTCATTACTTATCCTTCAGAAGAGTGTTTCAGAAATTAATGTTCCCTCCCCTCCTCAAACCCAGTATTATATCTGAATTGAACCTTGTGATTGCTGTCACTATGTCTATACATGATGGAAGTCAACCGGAGATTGAAGGTGATACACCGGGTGTATCAGAGAGGAAAACAGGGGAACACATCTACATGGGTTCGTGCAACATTTGCAATGTTCTCAGTGAAATAATTCAGACAATGCAGAGCTCCTTGTATTAGAATGAATAATCACCCATCTCACTAATGTGATCACAGGCTTCTGTTACTTACACTAGTCAGGACAACAATAAAGAGAATAGGGTTTATCAAGAGACAGGTTTTCCCAAAAGGCTCCCGTCCATGTGTGAGATGTTTTTGGTCATTTCCATGTACACCTTTAAGTGGTCCATGGATGAGAGAACAAAGGGGAAGTTAGGACTTTGGTTTTTACTGTATAAAATGGAAGAGACTTCATGGAAAATTTGAAAGGAGAAAGAAGAAGGGGCTTTTGTTCAGGCACAACTGACGTGGCCATTGTCTTTTGTTCAGTGGCAAATAAGCACAACCAGAAAGAACACTTCTTACCCTCTACTTACAAGATTAATTTTGCCAATTCTACATGTTCTGATCAATGATACAGTGTGTTAAAAGTCACTAGGAGAAAGTATCTCCCTGTCGTGCATACCATTTAGACAATGGGGTCAACCAGGTGCCATATGATGCCCAAGCATGAGCAAGAGTCAAATAAAGTTACTGTTAGCTCATAACAGAGAAGAAGGCTTCCATGACAAGGAGAAAGAAACTGGGAGAGAGCTAGAAAGAGACACAATTCCCAGCCTCCCTATGAGAAAATGCTGTGAGCCCAAGCCCTCATCTTAGGCGCCATAATGGGAATCATAGAGACATACAATCCTCCAAATACCGTTGAATTAACGAGGAGAGGAGTCACTTCCATTTGAGCTTATTGTTTCATTAGATATTAAATATCCTTATTTAGGCATTACAACTTGTCATTTCTTCACTTTTGCCTGGAAGATCCATACATGATAAGATCCACACATGATAATCAATGCTTATACCTGAATAATTTAAAAAAAAAGAAAACCTGTTTTAAAATCAGAGATCCTAGTGAGTTCAAAATGAGTTTGTGGTGAGCAGGGGACAGAAAATAGACATGGAGGAATACCAAAGTTGTCCTCACCCCTGCTTGGGATCACCAAGGCTAGAGACATTGATATTATGATTTGGAGTGGTAATGAGGTTACCTGGATGTGACAGAAGGGCTAGATGTCCCTACAGAGAAAGGATATAGGAAGTGCATCACTTACATGGGGAAAAGTGGCTGAGGCAGCAGTTGAGATGAAAGGAGTCATCTTAGACACTGAAATCACCAGTGAAAATAGCAGATCTTGGAGACTAAGGATAAAATCAGGAGCTACGGTCCAAGTCGTCACATCATCAAAAGATACTTGGAAGAGCTATGATGAGAGAAAAGTGGAGAGGCTAAGGGAACATACATGCATGAAATAAACCAAGAACACGTACTGAACTCTATAAGGTTTTGGGATAATTATTTTGCTGGTAATTGAGAGGCAATGAGGGAATTAACTCTACCACTCCTTCTGAAGCATGGAGCAGGTAAGCATAATTACTTTGGAGGAAGCTGGGATATTATTTTGTATAGCTGGAAAAGAATCTGATTAAAGTGGCAAGGGTATGGAAGACTGATAATCATGAGAATGGCTTCAATAAATCACAAATAGAAGAGGTTTGTGACAGAATAACTTGAGGTATTGCCTTAGGAAAAATGAAACAGAGTGTAAGAAGATGCAGGACAGGAAAGACATCTACAGGAAGATGTGCTAGCTAATTATGTTGCTATGAGAATAGTCCCTTGGCTAGGGAATGGTGTGCAACCGGTATACTCGGTAGAGTCAAGGTGTCTTACAGGGACCTACGAAGTGTGACCATGTACTCACCATTCGTATAACTCTTCTTATATGCCAGAAAGTTAGTGATAGTTGCAGAGAGATACCTAGTGTATGGAGGTAGGAGTAGTGATGTCAGCAAGAAGTCAAGAAAATATAGGTGTCCTTTTGGCAGCAAAAACCATAATGTCATCCAGGATACCCCCACAAAGGTAGCTCCACAGAGGTTGAACCCCTCCACTGTGGACCAGAATAGGGAAGAACACTCAGTATATAATGACTACCTCAATTCCTACCCAAATCTTTCAGATGCAGAAACGACTCAATGATAAGAGAGCCCTAGATTATAATATCCCTGAGCCAGCCTCATGGCTTCCCACCCAAGTCTCAAGTCTATCTGCACCCTAAGATGTGGTCAGTTGGTCAATGACGCATTGACTCTTACGGTCTTGAGGTTACCAATCAGAGATTTCCTAGAAGTCGTCTGGACAGAAATAAATGTCAGAGATGAGCAACTTTAACTCATGAACTTTCTACATGGCCTTCATATATATTTTTACTTGATACTTAAAAATGAACCAAGTATTTACTCATTCTATCAACAAAGCATCTTAAAAAGATAACTATAGTTTGACTGACAGCAGAGTGGGATATACTTTGTTCTGGAAATGTAATGGTGGATGAAACATGATACTTCCTCTCAAAAGCTCAATACCAAGTTCTGGCATTGGACACAGATTTCCTACGGAGAAAATGCTCTACAGGACACGTTGTAATCTCAAAACAAAGTGTGGGAAGAATGGAAGACATGATCATAAGAAAATAGGTAATAAATTAAGGGCAAATATGGGTAATGCAAATATATAATTTAATTAATTTTAAAGACAACAAAAAATGCAATAAATACAAATCTTGAATAAAGAAGTTGCAGAAAATAGAAGTCAGAAATTAAAAATAGAAGCCAAAAATGAAACATTATCATAATTCACAAGAAAGACAATAATGAACTGACTCCTCATTATGCACAGCAATAGTTTAAGGGATTGTGATTGAGAAAACTCAATATGATGAAAGAGATATTAGCATAACATCTGCTAGAGAGAATCCAGAGACTTCACAGTAAGTCAAAGGGACTTTGATCATTCCTGGCTTCTGGGTCCACCTCATCCAGATACACCTGGGTCAGCCTGCTTAGGCATAAGCTTAGGTATTCAATATTAACTAAGATGTCTTCTGATTGCATAGACCACACTGAGTTTCATGACATTATACTTTTAAAAAAACCATGAATTTTATTATATATGATAATCTAAAGATTTGCAAACATGGAATACTCCTATTTTGATTTTATGGGGCTGAGATGCCAGTGTCAGCAATTCCTGCCCAGTTTTCATCTCGTCACCAACAGAAGACAGGCTAGTGTGTGTTACTCTCTTCTTTGCCAGAGCAATGAGGAAGATATTAAGGGAATAATCTCTGTGACTCTTATAAAAATTATTCCATAATTTTAATTTTCAATTTTTGATTGGCATTGATGGAGTCCTCCCACCTTTATCTTTGTGTTTAAGCAAAACAAACCACTCAGTAGAGTCCACAGGATGAAGTGTTCTGTGTCCATATCTCTATTGATTATGAAAATATTTATTTACACAAATTTTGTCCATTTCCTCTTGAAAACACAAATGGAGATGTTAACTCTAATTGAACATCTAAAAAGAGACAAGTAATCATTTGTATTATGATATGGAATATAGAATCCAACATTCACCACAAAGAGAAAAATAAAAAATATAGAGAAGAGGCTAAGAACTAAGGAGGGTAGAGTGAGATGATCTTCACTACATATAGTGAACGTTCCAGGAGTAGAGGACAGGGACATTGATAAGAAACAAGATTTGAAGTTATTACACTTGAAAATGTCACTAGGTTGAGCAAACATCAATTTCAATATAATCAAGAAAGCAAACATGTCCCAAACATTTACGTGTTTTCAAGAGAATCAAATAGGACCATTTTTATTCTTATGTAAAAAGCTGAAGTGTGTCAGCACTGAGAATATGATTCCCATTCTTCCAAACAGAGTGAGCTTACATAATGAACCAAAGGACCAACTCTGGGCTCTGAAATCCATCACCAGGTTTGTACAGAAACCTGAAGTCCAGAGGGATACTACCATCCATTGTTCCGGAGCAGCAGCCATATTAAGTCAGGCCCATTCTTGAGAGACATGGGCTCCTCTGAAAGATGACTTTGCATTGAGGACACCCGATGGTCTTCCTGGACTTTCCATGGACTGTCACAGCAGCTTAGAAAAGTCACACTCACCCTTTCATTTCTCTCTCCCCTCAGGGTCAGACTTACTTTCTGTGCTGACTGCTCCTCCAGTCTCACAGGCCTTCTCTGCAGTTTAACTCGAACAGTTGTTTCCCCAGTAAATTCCACTCGAACTTAATCTTGAGTTGGTGTTTTCATCTTGGAGGACCCAGACTAACATATGCTCTTTAACAAAGTAATTGGTAATATGATCCTACTAGCATAGGCAAATATAAACTACATAAAAACCATGAATTAAGGGCCCTTGCTACACTAAAGAGAAAAATAGGCTAGGAAAAAAAGAGACTCCAGACAATTGCTGAGCCTGAGATGCACACTCCTGTGCATGCAGGAGGGTCAGATATGAACCTTACAATGCTTTTATATGTTACTGACCCTGACCTAGCCACTGTCTTGGCTCGAACCTGAATCCCAAATAGTATTGTATTTGGGAAATTCCACTGAAGGTCAGGCAGACTCTGCCTTGAGTCTGACCTTTAGAAGCAGATCACCAAGTTTGTCTCCTAAGGTGTCACTGGGTGGGTTTGAACCACCAATCTTACAGCCAGTAGTCAATGCTTCAACGTTTGTGTCCCCAAGGGACTCCATCTGCCCTGAGAACTATTGGAAAATAATCTACAGGTTTCCCTGAGCTTCTTCAGAACTCTGATCTTGGGACCCCTGGAAGAGTCATTTCTCCTCCATAAGGGACAGAGTGGTATTTTCTGCATGTGAAAATGTTTGCACCTGTTATAATACACCATTTAAATTCAGAGATACCAGCGGTAGACACAGAATCATAAAAATAGAGAGATTCCCTGGGGAAATGGTTAGATGGAGAAGAATCCCTAGAACATAACAGGAAACCAACCCTTAAACTGCATCTACACCTGCTCCTGCATCTGAATCCTGTACTCCACGTGTCCTGAGTGCCCCCTGCAGCCCAGTCATCTCCCTGCAGGGAGATTTGTGTCTGGGCTCACAGTGATTTCTGCTATAAAGTAATACAGGACAGTGCCCTCAGCTCTCAGACTGTCCATTTGCAGGTAAAGTGTGTTCTTGGAATTGTCTCTGGAGATGGTCAATAGAACCATCACGGAATGGGCATAGTTCTTTGTACAATTAAACTTACAACGCATAAATTCCAGCCCTGTAGGACAGAGTAGAACTGCCCCATAGGGTTTCCAAGGCTGTAATCTTTAAGCAAGTAGACTGACACATCTTTCTCCTTCAGAGTGGCTAGTTGTTTCTAACCTCCAACTTTTTGGTTAATAGTCAAGCGCTTTAACCACTGCACCACCATTGTTCCCTTAGTAAAATTATCAGGGTTAATTCGTGCAACGTAGTAAAGCCCCTTCCCTGAAGCCTGGAGAACCCAGTGTATCCAGTAACTACTGAAAGTGAATCCAGAGTCATCACAGGAGAGGTTCAGAGACTCTCCAGGCTGCCTCATGTCTCCACCAGACATTTGTCTCACATGTGTCCACTGTTTCTCCCACACATACTCATTGTACTCAATATGTCCTGTTCTTCATAAAATGACCTTTCAAAATAGTAACAAGGAAAACCCAACTCAGCCCAAAGTCCATGCTGCTGACTCCTGTATTCAGTCCAGATCACAGAATGCAGACACCTAAAAATTCCAGGGCTGAGGCTAGGCCAGTTTTCATAAGCAGAGGGAGGGGCCCTATATGCTTGTCCTCTTACTATACAGCGATCTCTGTGGTTGGGTGCCTTCAAAGAGGACGGTACCCCACAGCAGACAAGAGTGTTCTAGAGGAGTTGTGCGGCATTGATAGCATTCAGGATAAATTATTTCTTATCATGTGCGATGGGCTAAACAAGTAGTTCCCATATTATTTGTTACTCCATAATGTACTTACATATAAATGTTAAAAGACAGTCTTATGTAATTTGTTTAGCTTCTTTCACTCAACATACTTATGTGGGAATGAATCCATATTGCTGTGTCTATGAAGCATGAATTGATTTTAAAGCTCACTATTTCATTATTATGATGTTTTCTTATACCACACTTTGTTTAACTAATCACCTGCTGGTGGGTATTTTGATTTGTTCTACTTTCCTTTTATTATTTAAAAAGCTGCTACTCCATTGGAGATGAAATTAAATATTGTTTGTGTCATGGAAGAACTTATAAACTTGTGACATCATTCTTATTAATGGTATGAAAATCACCTGTATTAAATATATTCAATATTTATAATAAACTTTAAGTCTTAAAACAAAACTATAGCCTAAAGTTTTTTTTTAAAACCAAACAGTAGTTTAGCTTAATTAGTAAAAAGTGTCTGCCTTGAGCATTGTGCTCTTTTAAAGAATGATCTATATGTGATCAAATTCATGACAACATGGAAGATTAAATGACAAGCTTTAAAGGAAGTTATTTTATGATAATAGTAGAGGATTCATTTGGAAAAGGATATTGAAAATGTTTGCAAAACTTGAGGACTGTAGAGGGAGTTCCAGAAAAATGGTGCTCTAGTCAGAAGCACTATGCTGTCTCTCCACAGCAAAGATCTGAAAAACTAAGCCAAACAGAGAATACAACAATCCTGAAACCCTGAAACATCAAATGAAGAGATAAAGAACTCAGCCAAGCACCAAATGGACTGAGAAAACTGACAGAGAACGGAGAGCGAGGAGAGATTCATGCAGAGGTCCCCTACCAGCTAATGCAGCATGGATCCACCATCTTGGACTCCTATTGGAGACCACCAAACGGGGGTACAAGAAAGCAGCCTCACGGAGCGTCCAGCTGGAGACAAAACAACCGGTAATTTGTGGTGTGCCTTTTCCCACCCCCCACCCTTCTTTGCCCCAGCTCGACCTCCTCTTCTTCCCACAGCCACGGTCTCTTGACCGGGAAGCGCCAGCTGCTTAGATTCCACACACCCAAGCAGGCGGCTCTCTGGGTGCCATTTTTTGGCTGCTAGTGTTGCTTTTTTTTTCTGCTTCTTTTGATTTCTCACTTGCCTCTCGCCACCTCCCCCTCCTTTCACTCGAGTGCCTGGCTCTGTGCGCCATCTTTGCTTCTTCCTGAGGAGCTCCAGAGTGCTGGCAATTTGTGATATATGCTTTCCCACTCTCTACCCTTCT
>NW_004443989.1:16483519-16484974 GCF_000243295.1 Trichechus manatus latirostris
ATATTTATAAATTTCTTTTGTTTTGTTTTCCCTCTTTTTCCCTTTTTGTCTTTCTTCATTGCTCAGTTTCTTGTCTCTCTATATCTTCCTTCTCTTTCTGATCCCTGAATACCAGGCGTTGTATACCTCTACACTTTCTAGCCAGCCTATACTTCGACACCTGAGAGTGACTTCCCCAGATCTCATAGCTGCATCGGTGGGATCCCTGAGAACTTTGTGGTTCTTTAACTTTTCTGATTTTTATCTAGTCATTCTTTTCTTTTCTTCCTTTACCCTTTCTGTTTTTCTCCATTATAGTCTCTCATCTTTCCACTCTAACAGCAAGCTCCCCTAGCATTGTTTTTTGTTTGTTTGTATGTTTTTGGCTCCTGTTCCTCTCTCACATATCCATCTTAGCTCTACACATAACAATCTCCCCGCTACATCCTGCCTACCTGCACCATGCTCTTGACATCACACCACCAAGCAGTACAGGCACGACCTACTGGAACCTACCATGCACTGATTACTGACCTGCCCTGGTGGGTGTAGTAAGTGCCACAAACAACCCATCCCAGTAACTCCTCTTCAGCTAGACCTGCCCTGCTGTACAATATCTGAGGGACTGACACTGCCCGTTGGAGAAAGAGGTGAAAAGTATTGAGCTCACAGATGAGCAAACAACAAAAAAAACACAGTCCGCCTGCTCAAATTTTTTTTTAAAAAAGACACGAAACAAACAAATCTACAGTCAATAAACGAGAAAAATAACTACTGAATACCCCGAAAACCACAGACAATATCAAAATATTTACAAAAAAAGGACAGGATGGTTCCAGCAGGCATCAAAATAAAACACCAGATGACTCTCCTCTAGAATAAAATGCACTAGAACTACCTCATACGTAATTCAAATCTCTAATACTCGGAATTTTCCAAAAACTGAGGCAAAAAGCTGACAAACATGAGGAAAAAATAGAAAAATTTATGGAAAATACAGACAAAAAATTGGAAGAATTCAGGAAGATGATGCAGGAACAAAATGCTAAAATAAATTCACAACTAGAAGTTATACAACAACAACAATTAGAAACCCAAAAGATAAACAACAAGATTTCAGAAATGGACAATGTCACAGAAGGTCTGAGAAGCACATTTGAAACCGTGGAAGACAGGATCAGTGGAAGTGAAGACAAACACTTGGATACAACTCAGATTGAGGAAAACTCAGAAAAAAGAACAAAGAAAAATGAAGAGACCCTGAGAATTATGTGGGACACAATTAATAGCAGAAATTTACAAGTGATTGGCATTCCAGAACAGGGGGAGAAAACAGAAAACAAAGAGAGGATCATTGAGAAATCGCTGACAGAAAACTTCCCCAATATCATGAAAGATGAAAAGCTGACCATCCAAGAAGCTCAACAAACCCCATATAGGAGAGACCCCAAAAGAAAATCACGAAAGCATATCATA
>NW_004443989.1:16485074-16512592 GCF_000243295.1 Trichechus manatus latirostris
AATTTAGAGGGTTAATATGTTGTGGGGTTGTTAACCAATGTCATAAAACAACATGTGTACTACTGTTTCATGAGAAACTACTTGTTCTGTAAGCCTTCACCTGAAGTACAATAAAATTAAAAAATTTAAAAAAAAACGAAGACTGTAATAAATGTTACTGAATTGCACATGCAGAAATAGTTCAACTGGTGTAAGTTTTCTAGTGTATATTTCATGCCTCCCAAAAACTAATAAATTATTTTAAGAGAATTGTGTGACATTAAATAAGAGAAGGAATGGACATTATGTAACATTATATAAGGGGTAAAGAGCTTGGGGCTGGGCTGGCCCATGTTTGTGATTGGTAATATGGACTGACTGAATTCTAGTCATAGCTGTTTCATATCTTAATGCTACAGACAGGGGCAAGGGATTGAGGTGCTCTGAGCATAGCTTTAGCTTTCCCATCTGTATATGGAGGACACAATATAATGCAAACTGTCTCCTGGCTCTGTTCCTGTTCCCCTTGCAAACCTGGGGCTGACTGAGTGTTAGAGTAGGTCTCCAGCTACTGATGAAAGGATAGAGAAGATTGATTTGGAATTTTTTTTTACTGAAATATTTTTTATTGTGTTTCTGTGTACTTTAGATGAAATTTTACAGTGAGAATTAGTTTCTCATTCTAAAAATTTATATACAAGTTGTTTTGTGACATTTGTTTCAATCCCTGCAATGTATCAGCACTCTCGCCCTTTCCAACCCAGGTTTCTCCCGTTCATTCATCCAGTTTTCTTGTCCCTTCCTGTCTTATCATCTTTGATTTTGTTCAAATGTTGCTCATTTGGTCTAGACTAAACTAAGAAACATGTTCCGCACGTGTGTTATTGATTGTTTTACTGGACTGTCTAATCTTTGGCTGAAAGGTGGAATTCAAGAATGGCTTTGGTTTTGAGTTAGCAGGATATCAGGGTCATAGTCTCAGCAGTTCCTCCATTCTCTGTCAAACCAGTAAGTCTGGTCTTCTTTTTGTGGATTTGAATTTTGTTCTACATTTTCCTCCCGCTCTATTGTGGTCCATATCAGAGAAATCAGAGGTGGTAGCCAGGCATCATCTAGTTCTTCTAGGCTCTGGCTGGTAAAGGCAGTGGTTCATGTAGTCCTTTAGTCCTTTGGACTAATATTTTTCTTTTCTCTTCTTCATTCTCCTTTGCTCCGTAGGGAATGAGACCAATACATGTATCTTAACTGGCCATTCCCAAGCTTTTCAGACCCCAGATGCTAATCACAACTGTAGGATGTGGAACATTTTATTTACAGACTATATTATGCCAATTGACTTAGATGTCCCCTGAGACCAAGGTCCCCAGCCCTCAGCCCCAGCAACTCAGTTCCTCAATGTGTTTGGATGTGTCTATGAAGCTTCTATGATTTTGCCTTGGTCAGATTGTCCTGACTTCCCCTATATTGTGTGTTGTGTTTCCTTTCGCCAAAGTTAACACTTATCTACTGTCTAGTTAGTGATTTCCCTTCCCCTGCCTCATAACTATCAAAGATATTTTTCCTGCGTGTAAAAGTTTTTGTGAGTTTTTATGATAGAGTTCTCATACAATATTTGTCACCTTTAATTGACTTTTTTCACCTAGCATAATATCCTCCAGATTAATCCACGTTGTGAGATGTTTCATGGATTCATCATTGTTCTTTATCATTGCGTAGTATTCCATTGTATGTATGTACCATAATTTGTTTATCAGTTCATCCGTTGTTGGGCAGTTAGGTTATTTCCATTTTTGCTATTGTGAGTAATGCTGCAGTGAGCATGAATATGCCCGTATCTATTTATGTGATGGTGCTTATTTCTCTAGGATATATTCCTAGGAGTGGAATTGCTGTATTGTATGGTATTTCTATTTATTGCTTTTTAAGGAGGCAACATATCGTTTTCTATAGTGATTGTACCATTTTACATTCTTACCAGCAGTGCATAAGAGTTCCAATCTCCCCGAAACTTCTCCAACATTTGTTATTTTCTTTTTTCTTTTCTTTTTTTTTTGCTTAGTGCCAGTAATGTCAGGGTGAGACGGTATCTCATTGTGGTTTTGATTTGCATTTCTCTAATGGCTAGTGATCGCAAGCATTTCCTCGTGTATCTGTTAGCTGCCTGAATGTCTTATTTAGTGAAGTATCTGTTCATATCCTTTGCCCATTTTTTAATTGGATTATATACGCTTTTGTTATTGAGATGTTGTAGTTTCCCATAGATTTTAGAGATGAGACCCTTGTTGGATATGTCATAGCCAATTTTTTACCCCCAGTCTGTAGGTTCTCTTTTCACTCTTTAGGTGAAGTCTTTCGATGAGCATAAGTGTTTAATTTTCGGGGGTTCCCAGTTATCTAGATCATCGTCTCGTGTTCGTGCATTTTTACATACGGTTTGTACTGAATTTATGTCATGCATTAGGACCCCTAGCATTTTCCCTATTTTTCTATTCATTATGTTTAACGTTTAGGTTTTATACGTAGGTCTTTGATCCATTATGAGTTATCTTTTGTTTATGGTATGAGGTATGGGTCTTGTTTCATTTTTTTACAGATTGACATCCAGCTTTATCAGCACCATTTGTTAAAAAAAAAAACAAACTATTTTTTCCTCATTTAACGGACTTTTGGCCTTTGCCAAATATCAGCTGACCATATGTAGATGGATTTACATCTTGATTCTCAATTCTGTTCCATTGGTCTATGTGTCTGTCCTTGTACCAGTACCCGGTTGTTTTTACTATCATGGCTGTATAGTAGGTTTCGAGATCAGGTAGTGTGAGGCTTCCTACTTTGTTCTTTTTCTTCAAAAATGTTTTGCTTATCCAGGGTCTCTTTCCTTTCCATATAAAGTTGGCAATGAGTGTTTCCATCTCGTTAAAGAATAGTGTTGGTGTTTGGATCTGGGTTGCCTTATATCTGTACAGAGTTTTGGATAGAATTGACATTTTCACAATTTTGAATCTTCCTATCCATGGGCATGTTATACATTCTGTTGATGTAGATTTCTTTTGGTTTCTTGCAGTAGTGCTTTTAGTTTTCCTTGTATAGGATTTTTAGGTCCCTGTTAGAGTTATTAGTAAGTATTTTATCTTTTTAGGGGCTATTATATATAGTATTCATTTCTTGATTTATTTTCTGAATTCTTTTTGTTGATGTATAGGAATCCAACTGATTTTTAAATGTTGATTTTGTATCCTGCTACTCTGCTGAATCTTTCTATTCATTCTGGTCATTTTCTTCTGGAATCTTTGTGGTTCTCTATATACGTTATCATATCATCTGCAAATAGAGATAGTGTTACATCTTCCTTTCCAATTTCGATGACCTTTATTTCCTTTTCACGGAAGCACAAGAAGAAATGTTATCAGTTTTCTCCCAAACTCCACCAGCTGCACCTCACACTGAACATCTGCAAACACAGAGACATCTTGGTTAGGAAAATCATTACACATAGTCATTGCTTCACTCATACTCACAAACTCAGTATCTCTTGCTTTCCATTAAATAACTTTTCAAAATAGCATCAAGGAAAATCCAGCTCAGAACAGACTCCCTGATGACTCATCTGTGTTCAGTCTTTTTTTTTTATTATTTTTGTAATAAAATGCAGTTTACATTTCAAGTTAGTCTCCCATAAAGAATTTTTTTTTTTTACATACATTGTTATGAGACCCCAACCGCTCACCTCATTCTGGGACAGCACACTCCTCCCCTCCGACCCTGATTCCCAATGAACATTCAACCAGCTCCTCACTCTCTCTGCCTTCCCATCTCACCTCTGGACAGAAGCCGCCCCTTTCATCTCTTGTATTTACTTGACTAAGAGGCACATTCTTCACAAGTATCACTTTATGTCCCACAGTACAGTCCAATCCCTGTCTGGAGAGTTGGCCACTGAAATTGTTTTAGTTTTGGGGTGATAGAGAATCCAGGGGCCATCCTTTCCGGGGGGCTTCCATTCTCAGTCAGACCATTAAGTCTGGTCTTCTTACTAGAATTTGAGTTCTGCATCCCATCATTCTACTGTTCCATCAGGGACCCTCTGTTGCGTTCCCTGTGAGGACGTTCATTGGTAGTAACCAGACACCATCTAGTTCATCTGGTCTCAGGATGATGAAGTCTCTGGTTTAGGTGGCCCATCGTGTCTCCTGGGCTAATATTTGCCTTGTGTCTTTGGTGTTCTTCGTTCTCCTTTACTCCAAGTGGTTGGGAAGAATTGATACATCTTAGATGGCCGCTTGCAAGCTTTTAAGACCCCAGACACCACTCACCAAAGTAGGATGCAGAACATTTTCTTAATAAGCTTTGTTATGACAATTGAAATAGATGTCCCCTGAAAGCATGGTCCCCAGACCCCGCATCCCTGCTACTCTGTCTCTCAAAGTATTTAATTGTATTGAGGAAACCTCTTAGCTTTGTTTTAGTCCAGTTGTGCTGGCTTCCCCTGTAGTGTGTACTGTCCTTCCCTTCACCTAAGATGATTCTTATATACTATCTACTTAGTGAATAAAACTCACCCTCCCTCCCCACCCCCATAACCATCAAAGAATGTTTTCTTCTGTGTTTAAACGTTTTCTTGAGTTCTTATAATAGTGGTCTTATACAGTATTTGTCCTTCTGCGACTGACTAAATTCAATCAGCAAAGTAATTTCAAGCTTCCACCATGTTATAGGACGTTTCACAGCTTCATCATTGTTCTTTATCGTTGCATAATATTCCAGTGTGTGGATGCACCATAGTTTGTTTATCCATTCGTCCACTGATGGGCACTTAGGTTGCTTCCATCTTTTGGCTATTGTGAACGGTTCTGCGATGAACATGGGTGTGCGTTTATCTATTCGTGTGACAGCTCTTGTTTCTAGGATATATTCCAAGGAGCGGGATAGCAGGATAGTATGGTACTTCTATTTCTAGCTTTTTGAGGAAGCGCAAAATCGATTTCCAAAGTGGTTGTAACATTTTACATTCCCACCAACAGTGTATAAGTGTTCCAGTCTCTCCACAGCCTCTCCAGCATTTGCTAGTTTGTGTTTTCTGGAGTAATGCTAGCCTTGTTGGGGTGAGATGGCATCTCATTGTAGTTTTGATCTGCATTTCTCTAATGGCTAAAGATCGTGAGCATTTCTTCATGTGTCTGTTAGCTTTCCGAATATCTTCTTTGGTGATGTGCTTGTTCATATCATTTGCCCATTTTTTAATTGGGTTATTTGTCTTTTTGCTGTTGAGGTCTTGAAGTATCTTGTGGCTTTTAGAGATTAAACCCTGACCGGATTTGCTGTAGCCAAATTTTTTTCCCCAGTCTGTAGGTTGTCTTTTGACTCTTTTGGTGAAGACTTCTAATGAGCCAAAGTGTTTGATTTTTAGGAGCTCCCATTTATCTAGCCTCTCTTCTGGTGCTTGTGCATTGTTAATTATGGTTTGTATTGTGTTTATGCCATGTATTAGGGCCCCTAGCATTGTCCCTATTTTTTGTTCGATGATCTTTATCATTTTAGATTTGATATTTAAGTCTTTGATCCATTTTGAGTTAGTTTTTGTACATGGTGTGAGATATGGGTCTTGTTTCAGTTTTTTTGCATATAGATATCCAGTTATGCCAGCACCATTTGTTAAAGAGACTGTCTTTTCCCCTATTAATGGACATTGGGCCTTTTTCAAATATTAGCTGCTCATAGGTGGATAAGTTTGTAACCTGGATACTCAACTCTGTTCCTTTGGTCTATGTATCTGTTGTTGTACCAGTACCAGGCTGTTTTGACTACCGTGGCAGTATAATAGGTCCTAAAATCATGTAGTGTAAAGCCTCCCACTTTGTTCTTCTTCTTGAGTAATGCTTTATTTATTCGGGGCCTCTTCCCTTTCCATATGAAGTTGATGATTTGTTTTTCCATCTCATTAAAAAATGCTGTTGGAATTTGGAGAGGGATTGCATTGTATCTGTAGATTGCTTTTGGTAGAGTTGACATTTTCACTATGTTGAGTCTACCTATCCATGAGCAAAGTATATTTTTCCAGTTATGCAGGTCTCTTTTAGTTTCTTGCAGTAGTGTCTTGTAGTTTTATCTGTATAGATCTTTTACATTTCTCCTTAGATTTATTCTTAAGTATTTTATCTTCTTGGGGACTACAGTAAATAGTATTGATTTGGTGATTTCCTCTTCAAGGTTCTCTTTATTGGTGTAAAGGAATCCAATTGATTTCTGTATGTTTAGCTTGTATCCTGAAACTTTGCTGAAATCTTCTATTAGTTCCCATAGTTTTCTTGTGGATTCTTTGGGGTTTTCTGTGTATAAGATCATATCATCTGCAAATAGAGACATTTTGACTTCTTCTCTACCTATTTGGATGCCCTTTATTTCTTTTTCTAGCCTAACTGCTCTGACTAGGACCTCTAGCACAATGTTGAATAATAGTGGTGATAAAAGAGATCCTTGTCTGGTTCCTGTTCTCAAGGGGAATGTCTTCAAAGTCTCCCGATTCAGGATGATACTGGTTGTTGGTTTTGTATAAATGTCCTTAATTATATTGAGGAATTTCCCTTCTATTCCTTTTTTTTTTAGAGTGTTTATCATGAATGAGTGTTGGACTTTGTCAAATGCCTTTCTGCATCGATTGATAAGATCATGTGGTTCTTGTCTTTTGTTTTATTTATGTGATGGATTGCATTGATTGTTTTTCTAATGTTGAATCATCCCTGCATACCTGGTATTAATCCCACTCGGTCATGGTGAATTATGTTTTTGATAGGTTGCTGAATTCTATTGGCTAAAATTTTGTTGAGGATTTTTGCCTCCATGTTCATGAGGGATATCTGTCTGTAATTTTCTTTTTTTGTGGTGTCTTTACCTGATTTTGCTATCAGGGTTATACTGGCTTCATAGAATGAGTTTGGGATTATTCCTTCCTTTTCTATGCTCTGAAATTCCTTTAGTAAAAGTGGTGTTATCTCTTCTCTGAAAGTTTGGTAGAATTCTCCAGTGAAGCCTCTCTTCTCTGAAAGTTTGGTAGAATTCTCCAGTGAAGCCATCCAGACCAGGGCTTTTTTTTTGTTGGCAGTTTTTTAATAACCTTTTCAATCTCTTCTTTTTGTTATGGGTTTATTTAGTTGTTCTACATCTGTTTATGATAATCTAGGTAGGTAGTGAGTTTCAGGATATTTGTCCATTTACTCTAGGTTCTCAAATTTGTCAGAGTACAATTTTTCTTAGTAGTCTGTTATGATTCTTTTAATTTCAGTTGGGTCTGTTGTGATATCACCCATCTCATTTCTTATACAGGTTATCTGTTTCCTCTCCAGTTTTTCTTTTGTCAGTTTGGCCAATGGTTTATCAATTTTGTTGATCTTTTCAAAGAATCAGCTTTTGGACTTGTTAACTCTTTCTGTTGTTATTTTATTCTCTATTTTATTTAATTATGCTCTGATTCTTATTATTTCCTTCCTTCTGGCACCTGTGGGCTTCTTTTGCTGCTCTTTTTCTACTTGTTCCAGTTGTAGGGTTAATGCTTTGATTATGATCCTTTCTTCTTTTTGGATGTGTGCTTTTATTTCTATAAACTGACCTCTGAGCACTGCTTTTGTTATGTCCCAAAGGTTCTCGTAGGATGTGTTTTCATTCTCGTTTGATTCTATGAATTCCTTTATTCCATCCTTAATTTCTTCTATATCCTAGTAGTTTTTGAGCAAGCTATTGTTCAGTTTCCACGTGTTTGAATTTTTTCCTTCCTTTTTGTGTTGTTGATTTCCACTTTTATGGCTTTATGGTCAAAAAAGAACCTTTGTAATATTTCTATGTTTTGGATTTTGTTAAGGCTTGCTTTATGGCTTAATATGTGGTCTATTCTGGAGAATGTTCCATATGTGTAGAAAAGAAAGTATACTTGGCTGCTGTTGGGTGCAGTATTTAGTATATGTCTACGAGATCAAGTTGGTTTATTGTAGAATTTAGCTCTTCTTTGTCTTTGTTGAGCTTCTTTCTGGATGTTCTGTCCTTCACTGAAAGTGGCGTGTTGAAGTCTCCTACTACTATTGTGCAGGTATCTTTCTCTCTCTTTAAAGCTGTTAGAGTTTGCTTATGTATTTTGGAGCCATCTAGTTCTTCTAGGCTCTGGCTGGTAAAGGCAGTGGTTCTTGTAGTCCTTTAGTCCTTTGGACTAATATTTTTCTTTTCTCTTCTTCATTCTCCTTTGCTCCGTAGGGAATGAGACCAATACATGTATCTTAACTGGCCATTCCCAAGCTTTTCAGACCCCAGATGCTAATCACAGCTGTAGGATGTGGAACATTTTATTTACAGACTATATTATGCCAATTGACTTAGATGTCCCCTTAGACCAAGGTCCTCAGCCCTCAGCCCCAGCAACTCAGTTCCTTAAGGTGTTTGGATGTGTCTATGAAGCTTCTATGATTTTGCCTCGGTCAAGTTGTCCTGACTTCCCCTGTATTGCGTGTTGTGTTTCCTTTCGCCAAAGTTAACACTTATCTACTGTCTAGTTAGTGATTTCCCTTCCCCTGCCTCATAACTATCAAAGATATTTTTCCTGCGTGTAAAAGTTTTCTTGTTATTATAATGAAAGCTTCTACTCAGATTGAAGATTTAGAGACCATAAAAAAGGGACATTCATTTTATTCCAACAACATAGCATACCTGGACAAACTGTAAACTGACAACTTTTCTACAACACATCAGTGAACTGAAGTTACAGGAAAACAGCAACCATCATATTTTGAGAGAGATAAATGCCTCCAGGGAGAAAAAGACCTAGGCATTATCTTACCTTGGCTGAAGCCATCAAGGAGCATTTAAACTCTAAGATTAAACTGGAAATATTTAATGAACAGTTGAAAGTTGAGTGTGTTCAAGGAATTTAAATGTGAAGCTCCCAGAGGTCACAGACATGGGGGATATCAGCTTTATGGCAGAATATTCCCTTAGGACTAAAGATATTGTACAAAAAGATATCTGCTTCACTCCCCATGATGGTGGATGCGATAGCAGAAAAGTACCAACTGTCAAAATATATTCAGACCTACCTCTCCTAACTCCAATACAAAGGAAAAAAATTAATAGTCAGAGTAAAAGCCATAAAAACCGTTACCTTTCAGGCAGAGGTGGAATCCGATAGAAACTGGGGGAATAGGAGGACACCAGTGAAACAATGTTCAGAACCACCCCTTTTTTTGTTAAGGCATAAAACCTTTAATCTGAAGAGGAAGGACATCAAAACTAGAAGCTGAGGATCTGGTAAAAATCCTTCTTAGCAGTTGTTTTTGTTGTTAGATGCCTTTGAGTCTGTTCTTAATAATAGCTACCCTTTGAACAACAGAATGAAACATTGCCTGTCCTGCATCATTATCACAATCATTACTATGTTAGAGCATATTGTTGCAGCCACTGTGTCGATCCATCTCAATGAGGGTCTTCATCTTTGTTTGCTGACCCTCTACATAACCAAGCATGATGTCCTTCTCCAGGGACTGGTCTCTCTTGATAACATGTCCAAAGTGCATGAGACTAAGTCTCGCCATCCTAACTTCTAAGGAGCATTCCGGCTGTACTTCTTCCAAGAAAGATTTGTTCATTCTTCTGAGAGTCCATGGTATATTCAATATTCTTCACCAACACCATAATTCAAAGACATTAATTCTTCGGTCTTCCTCATTCATTGTCCAGCTTTTGCATGCATATGAGAAGATTGAAAATACCATGGCTTGAGTCAGGTGCACCTTAAGCCCCAGAGTGACATATTTGCTTTCTAACACTTTAAAGAGTTCTTTTTGCAGCTTGGGATGGGGAAAAACATGTAATAAAAACACTCTGTCTCATGGGAAGGGACAGATGTAGCTACTAAGCCAGCATTGGCTCTGGAAGAGCAAGAACACTTGGAAGGCCACACCTCAGACCCAGACTCACTATGCCTGCTTAGTAATGAGGTTCAGTCAAAATACCAGAGAATGCATCCTTTAACCCAAACTCCTCTACAATGCTAACCAACATCAAATAAATTAATAATGGGGTGTACTAGGGAAAAGTGAGAGAAACTTTCTGAGGAGAGCTCAAAGTGAAGACCTGCTGATGAGATGGGTCACTAAGTTCAGTGATATCTATGCACCCCCTACAGACCAACCCCTTGCTGGCCCCCTGCAGAGAGGTATGTGCCAGAGCTCACACTACCTACCTCTCACTGTGTCTTGCACAGTGATAACAGCAGTGTCTGCAGAATTCACAGAGATCAGTTTTAAATAAGTTTGGCTATTTGAGGTGTCCTCGGTGATGCCGACTCGAGATGCCAGTTAGACTGTAGTGAGAGCTTCCACATGTATCTGTCATATCCACCCACTCCAGTCACATTCCTGGAGACAGGTGGACCTAGCTTGCAGCATAGTTGGTTACAGATAATCCAGAGATAGCACAGGTGAGCGACAAGGTCTGCAAGGGCTTCACTAGTCCTGTGACTGACTCCTGCAGCTGCACCCAGGACAGGACATCTGGGGACAAGAAGAAATCACAGTGAGTTATGTGCTCAGATGTAGCATCCCCAGACCTTCCTGTCTGAATCCCAGGGACATTCACGTCTGGAAGCTACCACCAAGAAGAGGAATACCTAAAGGTGTTTCATGTTCTTGTAGATAAAGTCCATGACGCCCAGAAAATATTCTCCAGGGTGAGGAGGAACCTGAATTTAAGTCAATGAGTGATGTGGTTTCATCTGGCTGCCTAAGTGGAATTTCCATATAGAGCATTTATATGTATGAATTTTTATGTATGTTAGGTGAAAAGGGATGAAGAAAGACTCCTGTGTCTGTGGCTGTCACTAGATAAAGGATGCTGGCTATGCCATTGGGAGAGCCCAGTCCTCCTGCTGGGATCTTCCGTTTACTAAGCCCAGGATTCTCTTCATCAACACCAGGATATATTTGGTCAGGGAGCCAGATACAGCCACTTATAAAGAATACTTTTGGAATAAAGTCAATATGTCTCTACTCTCATTGATGGATACAGAGGAAGAAAGGTAGGTAGACAGACAGTTGGATGGATGGATGGATGGATGGATGGATGGATGGATGGATGGATGGATGGATAAATAGATATAGATAGATATATAAATAGATAAATAAATATCATGCATTTACCACAAATCCAAGGCTCTCTGAATTGTCATGTACCTGTTTTGATTCATTTCACACCTCCATTAGCTCATGTTTAAATTATCAGTTATTCCAAAGTGTTGAGACAGCAGCTAAATGTATGAAAAACATTGAATTCAGACAAAATAAAGTGCAATCTAATGTTTCTACTAAGTTGGAATGACTTTGAGTTATTCAGTAACTTGGGTGAATATTTCTCTTTACCTGAAACACTTTTAATACCATGTATATTCAAAGATTAATGGGGGGGCGGATATTACCAAGCTAAAGTGCTGGAGCTGAGTGTCCGCAGTAAATCCCTGGGTCTGTATGTTCTCTCCTTGAAGAACTTTGAGGAACACAAATCTTCAGGAGCACAAAGTGAGAGTTAGTGGAAGGTCCTCAGCTCAACAATATGTTAGGCCAGTAACCTTGTCTTTCTGTACAACTTACCTATCCTAACTGTTGGGTAGCTAACTGTTGATATTTAATTGAGTGAAAACAGTTTCCATTATTTTGAGGTGAATAAAATGCATGGTTCTTGGAAATACACTTGTCCTAAAAATGGATTATAGAAGGGATGAGCTCATCATTATCAGAGGGAAACTTCCTGCCCAGGAAGCTGATCCCCTTGGAAAATCCTCCTAAGAAATGCCCCCTGATGCCCTGTGTCCCTGAACCCTGGGGTTATGCCTTAGATTCTATGTCTTTTTCTCTGTGTGGGAAATGCTTCCCAATCACGTGGATGGTGAAAATCCCCAGCATATCTGTTAAGAGATAGATAGATAGACAGGGAGATAATTTTGAAGATTGGAAAATAACTCTGATACCAAGAAAGCCTCCCTTTTCTATTGATAGGGACACACCTGACATCTCCTTCTCTCCTTTCAGGAATATATTATTTGACTGCCCATATTATTTATCTATCCTAACATACTTCTGGGTGACATTTGGCAGGACATTGGAGCAGATCATATTATATGGAGTATACGGCCCAGAGACCACAGATTTTGGGTCACTTCCAAACTGAGAATATTGAGGGCTGCAAAACTTGGGTGGACGACTGGAGTCTTCCCAGGTGGTCCCTCACTTGTAGAATGGACCTTGTGAATAACTACCAACCTGACCTTAAGGGAACACAAGTGGATGATTGTTTATCTGGTAGGATATAAATAGAATTTTTATTCAGTGAAGGTAAATAATGAGTCATAACTCTGAAGAACCTGACTTTTCATCTGCTCCTACTCCTATCACAGATTTGAGCACCTTCACTATGTACTCCAACCTTCCTGAGCTTTGGCCTAAAGGGGCATTATGAGGTGCTTCAATGCTCCCAGTGTACCATTGACCCTCAGGATTTCTTGTTCTCAGCTGGAAACTTCCTGCACAATTTTTTGTGTGGACTTTGCATGAGTGGCCATTTGTGTAAGTAAAGACTTTCTAAAATGTATATTATCATGATTGGATGTTGATTTTTTTTATGTGAAGTATGTGTGTGGGTGTGTATGTGTACATACACTATCAGGGTTAAAGAGAGATTTTCATTCAACCTGTACAAAAATTATAAATGATTAGGTCAGGAAAAAAATTGCATGTTAGTGGAAATGTAAGAAACCTGTATAGTGAGAGCGACATGAGTAAGCAACAATGACAGAAATGAGACAAAATCAAATGTTAAGTCCCTCAAGTCCTTAGAGACCTTACTTTTCCACATTATGGCCCAGATGGCCAGCATCTCCTGAAGGTCTCAAACTTGGTTTTGCATTCCATCTACTGCCTCAAATTCAGAACTGAGAAGTCACTTAGGTAAGCTGAACACCATACTCAGCTGCTCCAGGGCTGTGGCACAGAAAAGTAGGTGATCTCAAGGGCTTGGTCACTCCCTTCAAATGTTTGCTTCCAAGTACGTTCTCTTCAGAGGGGAGGTTGTGTGAGGTGAGGCACTGGTTCATGAAGCATTCAGGAATTTCATGATGCAGGTGCTCTGAAGGGAATTGCAGGCAAAGAAAGACAAATACATGTGCTGAGTCAATGTCTTTTCTCTGAGGACGCTTTGCAAGAGATCAAAGAACACTGTTCATAGGTAAATTAAGTTTTACATCACCTTGTTCTTGTACATTTAATGCGGGGCTAGTGTTTGTTCAGGTTAATTCAGTCAGATGAATACCTGTTTATATTGTATGATTAATGCAACTTTATAACTTTTTATTATCATCAGAATTACTCATATGGAGATGATCTAATGAAATTCTACAAAATCCTCTATTCTCACCTTGTAATAGATTCAACACCAGGCCTACATGAGCCTTACCATAAAGCCAAACACAGGAACAATGGTGATATATTCCCTAATGTTCCTTTTTTCTGTGATAATACATCATACGTAGAGACCAGAGAAAAAATATCCCCATATTTTGTAGTTACTTTCTAAGTCTAGACTCAGAATACAAGAAGTGTTCCTCTGGATACTGTTGTTTGTAGGAATAGAAAAAAAAAAAATCACTGACAGGAAGCTCCCTTATCCTACCCTGAATATGTCCTTGAGGTGGGCCCTAGGTTCAATGGTCCTTAGACTCCCCTGCTGACAGCCTCCCACCACTCTCAGGTGAGGTGTATGCTGGGCTTACACTTTCCTACCACCACTGTGGTCTCACACAGTACTATCTTTTCTGGTCCTAAGTATTCATTTTATTGGTCAGAGGTGGTACCTGGAGCTGTCTTTCCAGGTGTCCTGGCCACAGTGGTTGACCTACAGTTGTGGTCAGCACAGCTGTTATACCTGACCATCCACTGCAGCCCCAGGCCAGGCTCCTCTCTGATCCATCTTAGTCAGAGAACATCAAAGCTGCTTACTGTGCTCTCCAGCTGATCTACTCTAATGTTACCTTAGAGATACAAATCACTGGGTCAGAACAAATTTTTGCTGCGAGAAGAGTAAATTCAGACCCTGAGAGAAAACCCCAGATGACAAAAGAAACATCTGTCCCCAGCCTTTTTTTGCACCTGACCCAGGAGCTGATGGGTCCTGAGTTCCCCCTCCAAATTAACCTTCTTCCTTCAGGGATTTTTGTGTTTGGGCTACCATTGACTTCCCCTCACTGTGGATCTGGCACAGTAATACATGGCCATGTTCTTGGCTCTCGGCTTGTCAATTTGCCAATACAGGGCGTTCTTGGCATTATATCTCAAAACGGTGAGCTTGTTCTTCATGAAGTCTGTGTGGTATGTACTACTTTCATCATACAATATACCTGCCAGGCACTTCTGCCTTTTCCCTGGAGCCTGGTGGATTCAATGCATGTCAAAACTTCTGAAGGTTAAACTGCAGGCTGCACATAAGCGTTTCAAAGAAACCTCATGTTTTCTAAGGTCTCCTATCGATTCCACCAGCTGTCTCTCACAATGGACACCAGCAAAAAGACACATTGGACTGAGAAGACCCATTATCTCACACACTTAACACACAACATGCATCAGTCTCTTGTATCTCTAACAGTTACCTTACAGAAGGATGAGAAAGAATCCTCAGATCAGTTTAAACTCCATTGTGCATCCACTGGGCTCACAGAGGTCTGGGAACAGCATCCAGGCCCAGGTTCCTCTCTCAGAACTGCAGGGATGGGTTCTGCAAAGGTTTTACAAGAAGAAGGTGGACCCCATTTTCATGTCTCCCTCCCTGTAGAGGGTTCTTTCCTGTGAATACCACACAGAAAGAGGTTCCCCAGGACAGGCAAGTGTCCTGGGACAGAAAGTTGGAAGAGTAAATGTGGGAAAACGTAGATGTGGAAAAGCAGACATCTACTGAGTTTTTCTCTTTGCGTGAAATTGTAGTAAGTAAGTTTCATCACTATTTAATGTACTGAACTATTTAGCAAAATTTGCATTATATTATGTCCTCTGTATATAGATGGGAGCTGTGGTGGTCCAGTGGTTAAGAGCTAATCTGTCCATACCCCCAATCACATACATGGACCAGCACAACCCCAAGCTATTCATCACTTATATAATGTTACACAATGTTCGTTCTTTCTATAATTTCATTTCACACATTAAAATAACTTATTATTTTTGAGTTAAAATATACACAGCGAAACATACACCTATTTGCCTGTGAGCTGCCATCTAAGATACTCCACTGGTCTCACCCTTTGGAAGCAAAGAAGGGTAAAAAAACTAAAGACCCAAGGAAAAGATAGTCCAAAGAACTAATGGATCACAACTACCGTGGCCTCCACCAGTCTGAGTCCAGTACAGCTAGATGGTGCCTGGCTACCACCACTGACTGCTCTGACAGGGATCACAACAGAGGGTCCCAGACAGAGCCTGAGAAAAATGTAGAACCAAATTTTAACTTACAAAAAAAGACCAGACTTACTGGCCTGATAAAGACTGGAGTAACCCCGAGAGTATTCTCCTGGATACCCTTTCAGCTCAGTAATGAAATCACTCCTGAGGTTCACCATTCAGCCAAATATTAGACAGGCTCATAAAACAAACTGAGACTAAAGGGGCTCATCAACCCAGGGGCAAGGACTAGAAGGCAGGATGAGACAGGAAAGCTGCTAATCGGGAACCTGTTGTCGAGAAGGGTGAGTGTTGACATGTTGTGGGGTTGTTAATCAATGTCATAAAACAATATGTGTACTGTTTAATATATTCTCTGGTCCTAAGCATTCAGGCTGTATGTCAGAGGTGACACCTGGAGTTGTCTTTGAAGGTATCCTGACCACAGGTGATTGAGCTACCATCAGAATCAGTACAGCTGTCATACCTGACCAGTCACTGCAGTGTCATGCCAGGTTCCTCTCTGATCTGACTTATCCAGCAAATATCACGGTTGCTTACTGTGCTCTCTAGCTTTTAGACTCTATCAGTGCCTCAGGGCCAGGAATCAAAACAAATTTTTGCTGGAGAGAAAAGTAAACTCAGACCCTGATAGAAAACCCCAGATGTCACAAACGTCTCTCCCCTTTCTCTTTATGCACCTGATCCAGGAGCTGATGGGTCCTGAGCACCCCCTGCTGATTAGCCCCCTCCTTGCAGGATTCACATTGATTTCCTCTCAGTGTGAGTCTCACACAGTAATATGTGGCCACGTCCTCGGATATCAGAGGCAGCATGCTCTTAGCTTTATCTCCGGAGATGGTGAACTTCCACTGAATCTGTGTAGTATGTGTTACTTCCATCATAAGGTGTACCTGCTAGCCACCCCATCCCCTTCCCTGGAGCCTGATGAATCCACCGCATGTCACAGCTGCTACAGGTAAAATCAGAGGCTACAAAAGAAAGTCTCAGCAAGGAGCCCTAGGGAAGCAACAGTGAAGTACTCCACTGCTAACCTAACATTTAATTTGAACCTGCTTAGTGATTCTACAGGAGAAAGACCTGCCTAACTATTCCCATAAATATTACAGCATAGAAAACACTATGGGGCAGTTCTACTCTGTCACACGGGGCCACTATGACTCGACTCTCCCAGTATAACTTCTACCCTTGGGATTCCTTGTACTCACCTGGACTATGCATGCACAGTTCTGTTCATGGACTTTGTATGAGTGACCATTAGAGTAAGTGTCGCTTTTCTAGAACGTGTATTAGTATGAGTGGATGTTGGTTTTTGTGTGCCAGTATGGATGTGTATTTGTCTGTATGTCTAAGAGTAGAAGAGAAGTTTCCATGAAATTTGAATAAAAATTATAAATATATAGGTGAGGAAAGAATTTTCAGGTCTGTGGAAATATAAACAATGTTGTATAGTGTACGTGATATGAGAAAGTGAAAATGTCAGAAATGATCGTTTTCCACACCATGGTCCAGGTGACAGCCTCTCTGTAGGCCTAGAACTGTGTTCTGCATCCCATCTACTACCCCATATCTAGAATTGAGATCTCACTTAGGTAAGTCGAACACCATGACCAGCTACTCTGGGGTTTTGGCACAAGGGAGCAGATGATCTCAACGGCTAGGTCAATCCTGTCATATACTTGCCCCAGAAAATGATCCAAAGAAGTTCCTGTCAGAGGGAAGGTTACCTGAGATGAACTAGTGGCTCATGAAGCACTCAGGAATTCCATGATGGATGTGCTCTAAGGGGATGATCAAGCAGGAAAGACAAATCCATGTGTTGAGTAAATATCATTGCTGTGAGAACATTTTGCTGAAGATCTGACTTAGCCAGGAGACATCAAACTGGCTCACTGTGCTCTACTGGCATCTGTTGGAATCCAGAGCACCACAGATAACTGGGTCAGGATAACTGTTTTCTGGGAGAGAAAAGGAAACTCAGACTCTGAAAGAAATCTCCAGATGACAGAAGGAACCTGCATCCCCAGCCTCTGCACCTGATCCTGGAGCTGGTGGTTCCTGCGTGCATTTTGCAGCCCATCTTCCTCTTGGATGCCCTGCAGGGGAATTTTGTGTCTGGGCTCACATTGCCTTCCCCACACTGTGTATTACTCTTATAGTAATACATAGCTCTGTCCTTGGTTCTCATACTGTCTATTTACAGATACAGCACGTTCTTGGCGTTATACCTGGAGATGGTGAACTGACCCTTCATGGATTCTTTGTAGTATGTGTTGTTCCCATTATACTGTGTACCTGCCAGCCACTCTAGTCCTTCCACAGGAACCTGGCAGACCCAGTTCTTTGTGCAATCCCTGAATGTAGAACTGGAGGCTGCACAGAAGAGTCTCAGAGAGCCCCTATTTTTCTCACTTCTACCTCAGACTCCAACAGATACACCTCACACTGAACACCCGAAAACACACATTGTACTCAGGAGACCCTCACTCTCCACTAACTTGCACACACAACAAATAGCCATCTCTCATATTTCTAACAGTAACCTCGCAGCAAGATGAGAAGGAATCCCTACATCAGTATAAACTGAATGGTGCAGCCACTAGGCTCATGGATGCTGGGAATAACACATCACCCAAGTCTGGATCTCCTCTCCCAGGGCTACAGGGACAGGTTCTCAAGGGGAAGTATCAGAAGAGAGTGGGGCCCTATTTGTATGTTTCCCTCCCTGCAGATGGTTATTTGATGTGAATGTAATGCAGAAAGAGGTTTCCAAGGACAGACACGTATCCTGGAACAGAAGGTGGAAGGAGTGGGTGTGGAAACAATCGTGGCATCGTATATTTATTGAGCTTTACTCTGTGCGTGAGAATGGTGAGCACCTTCCCTCATTACATTATTTAATTTTTTCAACAGTTCACTAAAGTTTGCAGTATACAGATGTATACAGATTGGAAAGCTAATGCCATGTTTAGAGAAGTTTAAACATCATTTTCAGCATCATTAATACTTGGAACAGTCATAACCAAAGTTAAATCAGTCCACATCTACATTTCCATTCATGGATGCGTCCATCCGCAAATTAATCGCACTTATTTAATATCACAACAAGTTCATTTCTATTATGATTGTACTACATGCATTTTTATCTGTTATTATAAAAGCAGAATATTTTTCATCCAGGCTGTCCTCATGATGTTTCTATGAATAGTTTTCTTAATTAATAAATATTTCATGACACATGTGATATTTAAATTCACATCAAGTGTAAGGCAGAACACTATTTGCTAAGGAACAAAGTCAATTCAGGTGGTTCTTGCTGTCCAGAAATGAGAGTTCAGGTTTCAATAAGGAAGTGCATTACAGTACAAAAGACCATGCTAACATCACATGGACAAGATACCTCAATGCTATAGAGCAGTGTGTGCGTGCATGCGTGTGTTACAATGACAACATGCTACACAATATAATCTTAATTTATAGTTCCTTAAAGCAGAGGTCCCTGGTCCATGGTGAAAGCATAGGCTGGAGAAAACAAAGTGAGATACCTGGACAATGTAGCTAAGTCCATGGCATCTTTTCCCTCTCCTCTTTTTTCCCACGGTGTACCTGAAAGCTTTCCATAGTGCAGGAAGGGACTAATCCTGGGTACTAGGTTTCCTTGAGTAGCCATGTGAGGAGAGATTGACATGTTCTCAAGCCTGATGTGAAACGAATATGCTGTGGATTGAATTATGCTTCCCCAAAAAGTGTTGAATTTATGACCTTTGTTCCTGTGCATGTCACCCTGTTTGGAAATAAAATTTTTATTTGGTTATGTTAATGTGGTCACAGCAGTGTAGGGTGGATCCTATGCCTAACCAGTTCTGACTTATAAAAAGACCAAAATAGACACAGAGACATACACAGAGGAAGACTCATATCATCTGAGGATTGTTTACAATCAAGAAACATTCAGGGATATCAACAAGGAAGGAATCCACATGGTGGGCACCTTGATTTGGATTTTTAACCACAAATCAGTGAAAAAATTAATGTCAGTTCTATAAAACCACGTACTGTTGTATTGGTGGTACACCAATACAAGGCAAAGAAGATAGAATATGTGCAGTGCAATTTTCTATCCAGAAACACTTATTCTACCATAGAAAATCTGTCATCACAGTGACTGAGCATGCTGTTAATTTTTACTTTATATATCATTATTATTACATTATTATAACTTGTTGTGGTACTGGTAGTACTACTAATAGTACTATGTCAGGACTTCCCTAGGACACTAAGCTAAGTTCAGAAAATTAAATGCACAATTCCAATTTTACCCAAGTTCTATTCATACTTCTATATTAATACATACAAAGAAGATAAAGTAAAAATAAATAAATAAATAATATTTCAAGTAAATCTGTACTGTTTTCAAAATTTGGGTATATAATGTCACTTGTTTAAAAAGATGTAATGGTTATACAATATAGTTAATATAATCAGTGTCACTAAATTTTATATGTAAAAATGCTGAAATGTCAAAGGTGTTATATATATTTTTCACCACAATTGAAAAAAATATAATGGAAGGTTCCCGGGGATTGTTGTGGTTAGGTGCCATGGAGTCAGTTCCACTTTATAGCAACTCTATGTACAACAAAAGGAAACACTGCCTGGCACTGTGCCATCCTCACAATTGTTATGCTTGAGTCTATTGTTGAAACCAGTGTTTCAATCCATCTAATTGAGGATATTCCGCTTTTTTACTGGCCCTCTACTTTACCTAGCATAATGTCCTTCTCCAAGGAGCTGATCCTTCCTGATAAAATGTCCAGAGTATGTGCGACTTAGTCTTGTCATTCTAGCTTATAAGGAACATACTGACTGTACTTCTTCCAAGACAGATTTGTTCATTCTTCTGGCAGCCCAGAGTATATTCAATATTCTTCACTAACACCATAATGCAAAGGCATTGTTTTAGTCATCTATGCTGCTATAACAGATATACCAAAAGTCGGTGGCTTTAATAAAGATAAATTTATTCTCACAATCTAGGGGGCTAGAAGTCCGAATTCAGTATGCCAGCTCCAGGGAAAGGCTTTCTCTCTCTGTCAGCTCTGGAGGAAGGTCCTTGTCATCAATCTTCCCAGGTCAGGGAGCTTCACAGGGCAAGAATCCCAGGTCCAAATAACGCACTATTTTCCTGACACTACTTTCTTCGTGGTATGAGGTCCCATGTCTCTTTGTTCTCTTCTCTCTTTTATATCTCAAAAGAGATGGACATAAGACAAAACTCAATCTTGTATATTGAGTCCTGCTTAATTAACATAACTGTATCTAATCCTACCTCATCAGCATAATAGAGATAGATTTTGCAACACACAACAAAATCACATCAGATGACAAAATGTTGGACAATCACTCAACACTGGGAATCATGCCCTCACCAAGTTGAAAGACATTTTTGGGGGACACTATTCAATCCGTGACAGGCATCAATTCTTCTCTGGTATTCCTTATTCATTGTCCATCTTTCACATGCATATGAGGCGATTGAAAATACCATGGCTTGGCTCAGGGGCACCTTTGTCCTCAAAGGGACATCTTTGTTTTTTAACACTGTAAAGAATTTTGCAGTAGATTTTCCCATTTCAATAAGTCCTTTGATTTCTTAAATGCTGTTTCCATTGGTGTTGACTGTGGATCCATCTGAAAAGAAATCTTTGACAACTTCAATAATTTCTCAATTTATCTAGAAGTTGCTTATTGGTCCAGTTGTGAGGATTTTTGTTTTATTTATTTTGAGATGTAATCCATACTGAAGGCTGTACTCTTTGATTTTCGCCAGTGAGTGCTTCAAGTCCTTTTAGCTTTCAGCAAGCAAGGTTGAGTCATATGCATATCCCAGCTTGTTAATAAGACTTCTTCCAATAGTGATATCTTGTTCTTATTTATGTAGTGCAGCTTCTCAGATTATTTACACATCATACAGATTGAGTATGTATGGTGAAAGGATACAACCCTGATGCACATCTTTCCTGATGGTAAAACAGGCAGTATACCTTTGTTCAGTTCAAATGACTGCTTCTTTGTCCATGAGTGATACAAAAAAATGAACTATAAAGTTATGACATAAAAAAAAGGCAGCAGCCATACATCCACTAGGATCTTACAGAAATCTAAGCCAGATTCAGAGGAGGACATGTAAGGACAGCTATCATTGTTGATGTCACATTGATCGTGGCCAAAAACAAAGGCTACCAGAAAGGTATTTATCTGAGTTTTATCAACTTCATGAAGGCATTTCACCTTGTGGATCAGAACAGATTATGGATAACATTGCAAAAAATGGGAATTGTAGAACATATAGTTGTGCTCATGTAGGACCTGTCCAATAAAAAACGAAGACAGAATAAGAATTAATGAATTCAATCTGTTATATTGGAAAAGAATATTGAATATATTGTTGACTGCCAGAAGAATGAACAAATCAGCATAAACTGAAATACAACCAGAATGCTCCTTAGAAAAGATGATGGTGAGACTTCTGCTTACTTACATTGGACACATCAGCAGGAAAGAGCAATTTCTCAAAAAGAGCATCATGGTTGGTAAAGTAGAGGTTCAGAAAAAATGAGGCAAACCCTCAGTGAGATAGATTGACATGATATCCCAAAACAATGGGCTCAAACATACTAATAATTAGAAAGATGGCTCAGGACTGGGCAACATTTATTTCTTATATGCATAATGTTGTCATGAATCAGAGCCAGTTAGACAAGTAACAACACTAAGCCATGAAAAAACATAAGTGACCTTAAAAGAAAAGTGCCAGACAGAAAAGATTACATATGATATGATTGTATACATATGACATTCTATAAAATGAAAGATTATAGGTGAGATGTGGTTACAAATATTGGTAGAAATTTGGGAAGAGGGTATTGAATTGATGAAACAAAGGCAATTTTTTAGAGTGGTAAAATAATTCTATACCATATTATCATGGTCGATAAATGACACTTTGTATTTATCAAAACCCATAGAATTTCACAGCTCTTAAGAGTGTACTTTAAAGTGAAAATTTTAAAAATCTTTTAGAATGTCAGAAATCCCAGGATTGGATGCAGGCTAATTAAAAATCTAATAGTATTAAAAATGTATGAGACAGCCTAACTAAAACGGGTAAGGAAGTAGGTGCTAACCTAAGCAATTTTGGAAATGAATGAGACCTGTACAACTAAAGGCTAAAAATGTTGCACATAAGCATTTGACTTCATAAAGTTGTTTCCCACAGGAGTATGGGTTAACAATTCTGAAATCTCTGTGCATTTACACTGTAGTTGAGCAATTAAGTAAATGAATGTAATATGGTGGAAGCCTACCTGAAAGAGCCCTCAATGGCTAAAAATCTGGTAAATTTTGAACAACAAAATAAGTAATATAGTGTTGGATTTCAACATAAAATATGAAATGAATACCTCTGAGCCCTTACCGTTATCAATAAATTATTGAATAAATAAAACAAATGTAGGATAAGGGAAAAATATATCATAAATAAGAATTCCAAATGACATAAGTATAGATACCCCTTCAAAAATATAGAACTTATAAAGTTACAATTTCAACTCACTTGAGTTAATATCTAGGAGCATGATTGCTGGATTATATGGTAGGTCAATGTTTAACTTTGTAAGATACTGCCAGACTGTTTTCTAAAATGTCTGTAAAATTTATGATTCCCATCAGTGATAAAAAAAAGTTCCTTTGACTCCACATCCTCACCAGCCTTTGGTTTTATCAGTATTTTGAATCAAAGCTATTTTAATAGACTTGTATTGGTAACAATATTTTAATCTTCAACTCCTTAATAACATATGTAGCCCTGGTGGAGCAGTGGTTAAGAACTTGGGTGCTAACCAAAAGGCTAACAGTTTGAATATGCCAGTCGCTCCGTGGAAACCCTATGGGGCAGCTCTACTCTCTCCTCTACGGTGGTTATGAGTCGGAATAGACTCTACAGCAATGAGTTTTGTTTCTTTAATAACATACGGTGTTGACAATTTTCATATGTTTACTTACCACCTTTAGTGACATAATCCTTTCAGATTTTTTCCCCAATTTTCTAATTGGGTTGTCAGCTTTTTTATTGTTGTGTTTTTAGAGTGTGTTTCATATTTTGGATATAAGTTCTTTAGCACAGTGGACTTTTACAAATATTTTCCCCCATTGTGCCATTTGTCTTTTCATTCTCTTAATAGTGTCTTTCACAGAGCATACATTTAAATTTTAATAAATTTTTACTTTTTCATTTATTTTCTGTTGTTGATCATGCTCTTGGTGTTGTATATAAAAAGTTATTATATATAAAAAAGACTTGGAGTTAGGAAACCAAAAGGGAAGACCATACTTGACATTTCTAAAGCTGAAAGAATTAAAGGAAAAGTTCAAGACTGGAGTTAAAATACTGAAGAATTCTATGGGTAAAAAATTGGTCGATGCTGAAAACATCAAAAGATGAAAGAAATTTAGAGAGTCACTGTGCCAAAAAGATTTTCTCAGTGTTCAATAATTTCAAGAGGTAGCATATGAACAAGAACCAATGGTACTGAATAACATAGTCCAAGATACAGTGAAGGAATTGCTGAAAAACAAGACTCCATAAATTGATAGGGTACAAATTGAGATGTTTCAACAATCAGATGAAACATTGGAAGGGATCACTCGTGTGTGCCAAGAAATTTTAAAATTAGCTATCTGGCCAACCCGCTGGAAGAGATCCATATTCATTCCCATTCCAAAAAAAGGTGATTCAGTGGAATGGAGAAATTATTGAATAATGTCATTAATATCACATGCAAGGAAAATTTTCCTGAAAGTAATTAAAAAACGGCTGAAGCCAACAAAGGTAGAAGTCTACCGTAATTGAAGCCTTATTCAGAAAAGGATGTGGGATGAGGATATATCCTTGTTGATGTCCGAAGGATCTTGGCTAAAAGCAGAGAATACCATAAAGATACTTAACCTGTTTTTTTTGTTTTTTTGTTTTTTTTTTATGTACTATACAATTAACTGTGTGGACCATAACAACTTATGGATAACATTGAAAAGAATGGGAATTCCAAAACACTTAACTGTGCTCTTGAAGAAACTGTGCACAGCAAAAGAGGCAGTTGTTTAAACAGAACAAGGTGATACTGTGTGGTTTAAAGTTAGGAAAGGTGTGTTTAAATGTTGTATCCTTTCACCATACTTATTCTATCTATATGCTGGACAAATAATCTGAGAAACTGGACTATATGAAGAAGAACGTGAGGCAGAGCCAACCTGGCACTATAGACAGAAGCTCCATGCCATCCCTCCACAGCAAATACCCCAAAATCTAAGTAAAACACAGACAAACATCAATCCTGAAACCCTAAGCATCAAATGAAGAGACAAAAAAAAACTCAGCAAAGCACTGAATATAATAGGAATCTGACAGAGAACAGAGAGCAAGGAGAGATACAAGTGGAGGCCCCCTATCACCTAACACAGTGCGGTTTTGCTGGCTTGGACTCCTGTGGAGATCGGCGGACAGGAGAATGGGAAAGTAGCTTCACAGTGCTCCCAGCAGGAGACAGAGCACCTGGTAACCAGTGCTATACACTTTCCCACCTCCACACCCTTCTTCCCACTCCTCAGTCTCCACTGCTTCCCAGCTGGCCGCAGTCTCTCGGCTGGGAGGTCCTGGCTCTGTGATGTTTGGATTCACCACGCCCTCAATGGCCAGCTCCCTCAGTGCCATTTCTCCATTGCTTGCGTTGCTTTTTTCTGCTTCTTTTGGTTTCTTCCCTGCCTCTCACCTCTTCCCCCTCCTTTCTCTCAAACACCTAGCTCCGTGTTCCCTCTTTACTTCTTCTTGACAGGTTGTGAAGCACCTCTCTGCTGGGGAACTGCCTCCCTGGTCAGCACTGCCATGCTGGTGAGAACCCCCAGGACTTTTTTGTTTGTTTTATTTTTCTTTTAGTGGCTTGGTAGCCCCTTCTAGCAAGGCTGTACTGTGTAGCTTGGGAGCCATTTTCCTAGTCTGTGCAACCACGCCAGTGGGATCCCTGGGATCATTTCTTTCTTTCTTTTTTGTTTGTTTCTTTTTTCCTGTTTGTCTTTCTTCATTTCTTAGTTTCTCTTCTTTCTATAGTTACCTTCTTTTCCTATCTCCTGAATACCTGGTGCTGTAGGCCATCTGTGCCCCTTATGGCCAGGCTGTATTGTGTGGTTGGGGAAAATGTCCTAGAACTACCTGACAAGAAATTTAAATCTCTAATATTCAGAGCTATCCAAAAGTTGAATCAAGAAGCAGACAAAAATAAGGAATCTGAGGATTATATCAGTCTTTTATGTCCCTGGTGGTTAATTCTTACGTATTTTGTTGATTTGGGGTCTATTGTAAATGGTATTTTCTTCTCAATTCCTTTCTCTGAGTAGTCTTTTTCTTTTGGGGTCCATCCTATATAGGGCTCATTGAGCTTCTTGAATAGTCAGTTCTTCATCTTTCATGATATTAGGGAAGTTTTCTGTCAGCAATTTTTCAATGATCTTCTCAGTTATCCAGATACTGGGGGGATATTTTTGTGAGGACAAAAACCCCTCAAGAAATGACTAAAAATATTCTATAGGAAAAGAAATTATGATATAAACCAGAAACTTGAACTTACACAAAGTGTCAAAAATGTAATAAATAAAGGTTATATTGAATATTTTATTATTTTCCTTGCTCTAAAGGATAATTCTTAAAACAATAATAATAGTCATGTATTGTCTGTTTGTAGTATATGCAAAAGTGAATGGATCAACAAAGAGACAAGAAATGGGAAAGAAGAATTGGAAATTGTGGAAGAGGTAGTTCAAGTGCAGTCTGCCACCTTCCACTGTGGTCCACAGTTGAATCTTGTGCTTAGGACCAGATGTGTCAGCGTGGCTTCTTGGCTAGGATGAGCATGTGAGCTGTTGCCATGAGCATATTTTAACATTACCAGAAACTTTTTATGCGTGCATGCCACATGGAGCCTAGACAAAACCATTTCTATATGTATTACTCATGGAGAAAATGGTGTCCTTCAACTGCAGCACAAAAAAAAGAGGGTATTGGCTGCAGAGTGAGACCTCCTGGCTATGGTAGACCAACATTCACTATTTAGAAGCTGATGGTTCTCTGTCTCTTCTCTATGTGAGTAAAACTTTTTTCCATCAAATGCCGGTCTGTAAATTGTGCTTTTGTGGTGACCTCAGATAATGACACAACAGAAATGTACTGTTATAATGTCCTAATACACCAGAAGGGGTATAATAAAATTCAAGACACTGTAAGATTATTTAAAAAGGAAAACGCATATTATAAAATGTAAGGTAGTCAATAAAATGGTATTAAAATAAAATAATTACTATGTCAATAAAGCAGTGAAAAATTGTATAAAAATGCTAAATTAAAAGGAGAGGTAGCAGAAAAAGAGAAAAAAAGAATCAAAGGAATTACAATATATATATAATACAACTCACAAATTGGCAGATTTTAATCCAAGTATAGCAATAAAAATGTTTAAATGGAAATAGTAAAATGAAAAAAGTGATTGACATTTTGGATAGAAGATTAAAACAAACAATATGTTATTTATAAGAAAGTCACTTTAAATATATGTATGTAGAAAGGTTAAAAATAAAGTATGGATAAGTATATACCATGAAAATACAGACCAAGAGAAATCTGGAGTAGCAATATTATTTTGAGACAGACTAGACTTTCAAATAAAAAATGAATCTTAGGGGTAAGAGGGACATAAAATAAAAATAAAGTTGTCAACTCACAAGAGGTATAACAGTTCTAATTAATGGAACTGAAAAAAGAAACAAATTCTCATTGTATTTGGATACTCCAACACTCCTCCCTCTGTGTTTGATAGAACAAGAAGAAAGAAAATAAGTACATACAAATATATATATACAAAGAGGTATAAATATATATATATGCACAAACACATACATAAGTAAACATAGATATACCTACATATATACATACATATGTATATATATGTATATATACATATA
>NW_004443989.1:16512692-16514173 GCF_000243295.1 Trichechus manatus latirostris
ATATAGGTATAGATATATAATATAACCATATTTATATAGGTATAGGTATATATCTATGCCTATATTTGTATAGGTACAGATATATATCTATATCTATACCTATGTTTATATAGATATATATATCTACATCTACACCCATATCTATATAGATATATATATCGTGATCGTTAAAGTTGTGTGTCAACTTGGCTTGGCCATGATTCTCAGTGGTTTGGCAGTTATGATTTAGTTTGGCATTGGTATGATGATGTGATCTTTTCCATGAAGAAATTTGATATAATGTGATCACCTCTGTAATAGGGTCTACAGTGAGTACCCAAGCAGTTGAAAGGGCATTACTTGGGAGTGTGGCCTACATTCAAATATAGCTGGACACTCTGGCAAAGCTCAGAGGCTTTTGCTTGCTCTGAATCTTGCAGCTGGCTCCTGTTTCTCTGATCTCTAATTCTTGGGACTTGAGCTAGCACCTTACCTGCCGTCTTGCCTGCCAATCTTGGGATTTGTTGATGTTCACAGCCTGTGCCCAAGAGCCCTGCTGTCTGACAGATCTTGAGTATGTCTGCCCCTGTGGCTAAGTGAAACAGGAGAAGCTTCCAACCTGACCCATGGAATTCAGAATATTCCAGCCTCTACAACCAAGTGAGTCAGAACTGCTGACCATTTTCTTAGCAGCCAAGTTCTTAACCCTTGCGCCACCAGGGCTCCTTTCCTATATATAAATCTCTATATATAGACATTCATACGTTTTAATGGTTTTGCTTCTCTAGAGAACCCATCAGAAGCCTAGTATGTATATGAACAAGTATATTTGTTGTTGTTAGGTGCCATGGAGTCGGTTCCCACTCTTAGCAACCCTATGTACCAAAAACACTGCCTGTTCCTTTGCCATCCTCAAAGCAATTCTGTCTGAGCCCATTGTTGCAGCCACTGTAGCAATCCGTCTTAGAATATTCCTCTTTTTCTTTTTTTTTATTGTACTGCAGGTGGAGGCTTACAGAACAAATAGTTTCTCATGAAACACAAGTACACGTGTTGTTTTATGACATTGGTTAACAACCCCACAACATATCAACCCTCTAACTTCTCAACCTCTTGTTTTGTTTTTTTTGTTTTTTTTTGGTGAAAATACACCTAGCCAAAGACACACCATTTCAAAAATTTCTACATGCACAGTTCAGTGACATTGACTACGCTCTTCCAATTGTGCTGTTATTCTCATTTAAGATGAAGGCTTACAGAACAAAATAGTTTCACATTTAACAGTTACTACAAATGTTGCCCTCTGACAATAGTTAAAAATCTCACAGCACATCAACAATATCCTTACTCAAACTTGTGTTCCCTATCACCAGCTTCCTTGTCCCCTTCTGCTTTCTGGCCCTTGTCACTGGACTCCTGTACCTAGTAAGTCTCATTTGGTTTTATGGGGCTGTCCACTCGCAGGCTGAACAGGGAACCTCGGAGGTAACTTCACCACTGAG
>NW_004443989.1:16518997-16520395 GCF_000243295.1 Trichechus manatus latirostris
AGTTTGGTTTGACTTTTGCATATTCCCTTAGTTTCTGTTTATCTGGAAATGACCTAATTTCACCATCAAATTTGAACGAGAGTTTTGCAGGATGTGTTTTTCTTGGCTGGCAATTTTTTCCTTTCAAGATTTTATATATGTCATCCGACTGCCTTCTTGCCTGCATGGTTTCTGCCGAATAATCTGCGCTTAGTCTTATTGTTTCTTCTCTGTATGTGATTTCTTGTTTTTCACGAGCTGCTCTCAGGATTCTTTGTTTGTCTTTGGTTTTGGCGAGTGGGAATATGACATGTCTTGGTGATTTTCTTTTGGGGTCTCTTCTATATGGGGTTCATTGAGCTTCTTGGATGGCCAGCTTTTCATCTTTCATGATATTGGGAAAGTTTTCTGGTAGCGGTTCCTCAATGATCCTCTCTGTGTTTTCTGTTTTCTCACCCTTATTTGGAATTCCAATCACTCGCAGATTTTTGCTTTTGATAGTGTCCCACATAACTCTCAAGGTCTCTTCATTTTTCTTTGTTCTTTTTTCTGAGTTTTCCTGAAACAGAGTTTTATCCAAGTGTTTGTATTCAGTTCCACTGATCCTGTCTTCCACTGTTTCAAATCTGCTTCTCAGACCTTCTATGACATTGTCCATTTATGAAATTTTGTTGTTTATCTTTTGGTTTTCTAATTGTTGTCTTTTTATAATTTCTAGTTGTGAATTTATTTTGGCATTTTGTTCCTGCACTATTTTCCTGAATTCTCCTAATTTTTTGTCCGTATTTTCCATGAATTTGTCTATTTTTTCCTCATGTTTGTCAGCTTTTTGCCTCAATTCCTGGAGAATTCTGAGTACTAGAGATTTGAATTCCCTATCAATTAGTTCTAGTGCATTTTCTGCCACAGGAGAGTCATGTTGTGTTTTATTTTGGACGCCTACTGGAACCATCCTGTCCTGTTTTTGTAAAAGTTTTGTTATTGTCTGCAGTCTTCGCGGCATTATTTTTCTCGTTTACTGATTGTAGATTTGTTTGTTTCATCCCTTTTTTTAAAAAAAAATATTTGACTATGCACAGGCAGACTGTGTGTTCTTTTTTGTTTGCTCATCTGTGGGCACAATACTTTTCACCTCCTTCTGTAACTGGCAGGGTCAGTCACTCATATATTGTACAGCAGGCCATGTCTAGCTGAAGAGGAATTACTGGAATGGGTTGTTTGTGGTACTTACTACAGCCACCAGAGTGTGTCAGTAATCAGTGCAGGACAGGTTCCAGTAGGCCATGCCTGTGCTCCTTGGCAGTGTGATGTCAAGCGCACGGTGCAGGTAGGTAGGATGCAGCAGAGAGATTGTTATGTGTGGAGCTAAGATGGATATGGGAGAGAGGAGAGAGGAACAGGAGCCAAAAACATACAAAC
>NW_004443989.1:16521224-16529633 GCF_000243295.1 Trichechus manatus latirostris
AGGGGGCCGAGTGTGGGTGAAGAAGGGTAGAGAGTGGGAAAGAGTATATCACAAATTACCGGAGCTGTGCAGCCCCTCAGGAAGAAGCAAAGATGGCACACGGAGCGAGGTACTCGAGTGAAATGAGGGGGCGGTGGGGAGAGGCAGGGAAGAAATAAAAAGAAGCGGAAAAAAAGCAACACCAGCAGCCAACAAATGGCACTCAGAGAGCCACCCGTTCGGGTGTGTGGATTTCAAGCAGCTGCTGTTTCCCGGTGAAGAGACTGTGGCTGAGGGAAGCAGAGGAGGCCAAGTCGGGGTGAAGAAGGGTGGGGGGTGGGAAAGCGTATATCGCCAATTACCGGTTGTTTTGTCTCCCACTGGAAGTTCTGTGAGGCTGCTTTCTCATACCCCCGTTTGCTGGCCTCTGATAGGAGTCCAAGATGGTGGATCTGTGCTGCTTTAGCTGGTAGGGGACCTCTGCATGAATCTCTCCTCCCTCTGCATTCTCTGTCAGTTCTCTCACTCCATTTGGTGCTAGGCTGAGTTCTTTATCTCTTCATTTGATGTTTTAGGGTTTCAAGATTGTTGTATTCTTTGTTAGGCTTAGTTTTTCGGATCTTTGCTGTAGAGGGACGGCGTGGTGCTTCTGCCTAGAGTGCCATTTTTAGGTCATTCCAGAATATTCCCCTTTTTTGCTGACTTTCTACTTTAACAAGCATGGCATCCTTCTCCAGTTACTGGGCCCTTCTGATAACGCATACAAAGTACATGAAAGGAAGCCTCCCCATACTTGTTTCTGGCTGTAATTCTTCCAAGACAGATTTGTTTGTTCCAGAAGTCCATGGTATATTCAAACATCTTAATTCAAAGTCATCATTTCTTATCTGGTATTCCTTATTCATTGTCCAGCTTTACATGCATATGAGGCATTTGAAGTACCATGGCTTGGGACAGAAGCACCTTTGTTCTCAAAGTGACATCTTTGCTTTTTAACACTTTAAACAGGCTTTTGCAGCATATTTGCCAATGCAATGAATCTTTGATATCGTTTTCTTTTTGTTGTGCTTTAGGTGAAAGTTTACAGCTCAAATTAATTTCTCATTCAAAAATGTGTATGCAAATTGTTTTGTGACACTGGTTGCAATCTTAACAATGTGATAGCATGCTCCCCCTTTCAACCCAAGGTTCCCTATAACTGTTCATCCAGTTCGTGTCTCATCCTGCCCTCTTGCCCTGCTTTTGGACAGGAGCTGTTCATTTGATTTTGTGTATTTGATTGAGGTAAGAGGCACGTTCATCATGTGGGTTATTTTTAGTTTTATAGGCTTGTCTAATCATTGCCTGAAAAGTGGCCTTTAGGAATGGTTTCAGTTCTGGGTTAGCATAGCATTCAGGGGCCATAGTTTTGGGGGTTCCTCCAGTCTCTGTCACACTAGTTAAGTATAAATTAGAATTATGTTATACATTTTTCTCCTGCTCTGTCTGGGACTCTCTGTTGTGATTCCTGTCAGGGCTGTCATTGATGGTAGCCGGATATCAACTAGTTCTTCTGTTCTCTGGCTGGTGGGGGTTGTTGTTCATGTGGGCTAGTATTTAGTCTTATGGGCTAGTATTTTCTTTGTGTCTTTGGTTTTCTTCATTTTCCTTTGCTCCGGTTGGAATGGGACCAATAGATGTATCTTAGATGGCTGTTTGAAGGCTTTTAGGACCCCAGATGCTACTCACCAAAGTGGGATGTAGAACATTTTCTTTATAAACTTTGTTATGCCAATTGACTGAGATGTACCCTGAGATTATGGTCTCCAGTCTCCAGACCCAGCTACTTGGTCCCTTAAAGTGTTTGTGTGTGTCTAGGAAACATCTCTGCTTTTGCTTTGGTCCAGTTGTGCTGACTTCCCCTATATTGTGTGTTGTCTTTCCCTTCACCAAAGCTGATACATGTCTGCTATCTAGTTAATTTTTTCCTCTCCTCTTCCTTCCCCACCCTTGTAAACATGAAAGAATACTTTTTTCTGTGTGTAAACCTTTCCTTACGTTCTTATAATACTGGTCTCATACAATATTTGCCCTTTTGTGACTGACATATTTCACTCAACATAATGTCCTCCAGATTTATCCATGTTGTGAGATATTTTGCAGATTCATCGTTGTTCTTTATCTTTGCATAGTATTCCAATGTATGTATGTACAATAGTTTGATTATCCATTCATCTGTTGATGGGCATTTAGGTTGTTTCCTTTTTTTTTTTTTTTGCTATTGTGAATAGTGTTGCAAGAATATGCATATGTCTATTCATGTGATTGCTCTTAATTCTCTAGGGTATATTCCTAGGAATGGGAATTCTGGATCATAAGGTATGTTTATTTCTAGCTTTTTAAGGAAGTATCATATCATTTTTCAAAGTGGTTGTACCATTTTACATTCCCACCAACAGTGCATAATAATTCCAATCTCCCGACAACCTCACCAACATTTGTTACTTTGTGCTTTTTAAATTAGTGCCAGTGTGGTCAGGGTGAGGTGGAATCTCAATGTAATTCTGATTTGCATTTCTCTAATAGCTAAAGATCACGAGCATTTTCTAATGTGTCTGTTAGCTGTCTGAAGGTCTTCTTTGGTGAAGTGTCTGTTCATATCCTTTGCCTATTTTTTAATTGGAGTATTTTGTTGTTATTGTTGATGTGTTGCAGTATCTTGATTTTAGAGATTAGACAATTATCAGATATTTTGTAGCCAAAATTATTTTCCCAGTATGTAGGCTCTCATTTTACTTTTTTGGTGAAGTCTTTTGATGAGCATAACCCAAAAACAAATTCCATTGCCTTCAAATCAATTCTGACTAATAGCGATCCTCTAGGACACAGTAAAACTTCTCCATAGGTTTTACAAGAAGTGGCTGGTGGTTTCCAACTGCTGACTTTTAGTGTTTGATTTTTTAGGAGCTCCTAGTTATCTAGTTTCTCTTCTGGTGTTTGTGCATTGTTAGTTATTGTTTTGTATACTATTTGTGCCATGTATTAGGGCCCTTAGCATTGTTCCTATTTTTTCTTCCTTGATCTTAATCGTTTTAGGTTTTATATTTAGGTCATTGATCTGTCTTAAGTTAGTTGTTGTGTATGGTGTAAGGTATTGGTCCTGTTTCTTTTCTTTTCTTTTTTCAGATGGATATTCTTTTATGCCAGCACCATTTGTTAAAGAGACTGTCTTTCCCCCATTGCTTTACTTATCTAGTACTACTATAACAGAAATAGTACAAGTGGGTAGCTTTAACAAAGACAATTTATTTATTTATTTAGAAGGCTAGAAGTCAAAAATCAGGGTGCAATCTCCAGGGGAAGGCTTTCTCTCTCTGTCAGCTTTGGAGGAAGATCCTTGTCATCAATCTTCCCTTGGTCTAAGAGTATCTCATCCCAGGGACAGTTCTTTCTAGAAGTTCTGTCCTTCACTGAAAGTGGTATGTTGAACTATCCTACTATTATTGTGCAGCTATTTCTCTTTCAATGCTGTTACAGTTTATTTTATATGTTTTGTGGCCCTCTCATTGGTTGCACTTCTATTTATTATGGTTATGTCCTCCTGGTGTATTGACCCTTTAATGATTATATAGTGTCCTTCTTTATCCTTTATGGTGGATTTTGCTTTAAAATCTATTTTACTGGAGATTAATGTTGTCAATCCTGTTCTTTTTTGGTTGTTGTTTGCTTGATATATATATTTTTCCATCCAATGAGTTTTAGTTTGTTTATGTCCTTGTGTCTTAGGTGTGTCTCTTGTAGACAGCATACAGAAGGATCCTTTTTTTAAAAAAAAAATCCATTCTGCCACTCTCTGTCTCCTCACTGGTGCATTTAAGCCACTTACATTCAGTGTAATTATTGATAGGTATGAATTTGCTGTTGTCATTTTGAATTGTGTGTGTGTGTGTGGCGTTGACAGTTTCTTTTTCTGCTTAATTTTCTGTGCTGAGTTCTTTTTGCTTATGCATTTTCTTTTAATCACTTTCATTATTGTTGATTTTGCCTTTTCTGAGTCTTTGTTTTTCTTCTTTTTTTATTTTGACTGGTAGGTTTGTTAGCTTCCTTTGTGGTTATGTTGAAACTTACCTTTATTTTCTAAATATAAACCGTTCTTTTATTTTTTAATATCACATTAACTTCCTCTCCATATGGAAGTTCTATGGCTATACTGTTTATTCCCTCTTTTTTTATTTTGACATTGTCATTGTTTACATATTGAAGTTTCTGGTTCCTTATTTTCAGTCAGTTAGTTTTGATTTGTTTTTGTGAATTCCCAATCTGGGTTGACTACTGGTTGACCTGTCCTGTGTCCTAGTCTTGGATAGTTGTCTGATGTTGTTGGTTCTCTAACCAGCAGACTCCCTTTAATTCTCTTGTAATTTTGGTCTGGTTTTTACAAATTCCCTTAATTTCTGTTTATCTGGAAATGTTCTAATTTTGCCATCATATTTGAGTGTCAGTTTTTCTGGATATATAATTCTTGGCTGGCATTTTTTCACCCTCATGGCTTTACATATGTCATCCCATTGCCTTCTTGCTGCATGGTTTCTGGTGATGAATCAGAGCTTAGTCTTATTTGTTCTCCTTTGTAGGTAACTTTTCATGTATTCCTAGCCACTCTCACGATTCGAACTTTGTCTTTGTTTTTGGCAAGTTTGATAATAATAAGTGTTGGTGAGTTTTGGGGGGGTTTACACTGTATGAAATTGTTGAGCTTCGTGGATAAACAACTTCTCATCTTTCATGATATTAGGAAACTTTTCTTCCAGCAAGACTTCGATAATTCTCCCTTTGATTTCTGTTACCCTCCCCTTTTCTGGTACTGCGATCACTCATATGTTTTTCCTCTTGATAGTGTCCCGCATAATTCTTAGGTGTTCTCAGTTTTTTTATTTTTATTTTTTTTCTGATTTTTCCTCAAACAAATTGATGTCAAGGGATTTATCTTCAATCTCATAAATTTCTGAATTTCATTGTCTCAGTTCTGCTTCTGTGACCTTTTATTGAGTTGTCTAATTCTGAAATTTTATTGTTAAACTTTTGGATTTCTAGTTGCTGTCTCTGTACACTTTCTAGAAGCCTGTATATTCTTTCATTTTGTTCTTGTGTTGTTTTCATGGATTCTTCTATTGCTTTCTCTTTGTGTTCCTTGGCTTAGTCTGAGTTTTGCATGATATCTTTCTTGATATCTTGGACAGCTCTGTACATTAGTGTTTTGAATTCTTACTCAGGTAGTTCCATAGCCTTATCTTCTTCCAGAATATTTTCTGGCTTTTTATTTTGGTGGCTAGATGGAGCCATCTTGTCCTGCTTCTTTATGTGATTTGATATTTGACTGTTGTCTCCAAGGTATCAATGTTATTATATTTATTTTTTTACTTACTACATTTTTGTTTACTACTTCCTGTGTTTTTATTTTGTTTTGTTTTGATACTCCCAAGGAGGTTGGGCATGTCAGCTACTTTGGTTGTTTGCTTCATTGAAGTTTTCACGTTCTGTCTCCAGGCGGTCAGAGCAGTTACTAGATGTATGAGCCCAGACGTCTGTTCACTGTTCTTGTGACGGTGTGCTTATTCAGGGCACAGGTGTCTGGGTCATCAGTCACCAAGTGTGTGGTGCAGACTCTCCCCTACAGTCCTACCAGGGAGGGCTGGGTGGGGGTGTTTGGAGCAGGCATGGGTCAGTGGTGGGTGATGTGTGGGGCAAAGCAGGGTGCAGATGGCCAACCCCAGGTGACTTGATGGAGAGTGTGTCCCTATCCATAGAGTGTGTAGTGGGGGGAATTGTGCAGCTAGTCCTTGGTTACCCAGTGCTGATTGTTGGAGAGATTGAGAGGCACTGCTAGTTCTCAAACCTCCATCATGGGCAGCTATATTGTCTTAGTGGTACAGCCAGCCCTCAGGCTGCTCGTATGGATAGATGAGGTCCCTTCATAAGCAGGTGAGGAGGTGTCAAATGTCACAAATCTGCAGCTTTCCTTTGACTGCTACAGGTGAAAATGGGCTTCAAGTATATGCCTTTCTATTTTATGCTAATGAGAACTTGTGGTGTTGAATCTGTCCACAAAAGACTGATTGGAGGAGAGGAGTGCCACAAGTCCATGCTTCTGGTAAGTCAGTGGATGGACAAAGGGGCAGTCCTCCTTACTTGCAGTGATTTCCTGGCTTAGGGTGATGACATTGTTGAATACCAACTAACTGGTGTTGGAGAAGTGTGGTACATGAGTGAGGAGAAGGAAGTGCGTCTCCTCTCTGAAGTTCTTGGGGGTGGAGGGGTTATTTTGCCAGCATGAATTGTAGGTTGAGAGCTTATACTTAACTTTGACAGGTCTGGTGTCTCTCCTGCTTGGTACTGGAGGTGTGTACACGGTTGCCGCTGCTTGAATGACCAGGTGTGGTAGGCCTTGGTTGGAATGTTGCTGCTTGTCTCAGCCCTTGTGCACTGTACAGACTCAGCTAGCACGGTGCCAGCAAATCTACAACCTGTAGCTCCCCATTTCTGCTGCTTTTGAATTGTCTCTCTTCCATCTGCTGCTGAGTCAGATAATTCAGCTTTGTCTTTGGTGATTAGGGTTCCTTAAAAGCTGTATATCATCTGCAAATTTGTTTAAACTTTTCCAGCCTTGACCCAAGTCACTGATAAACACAGTTTACTTCTAACCTCTAATGCATTACTCTTGTATGAAAAATGCAAAAACCACTGATTTTTGATCTGTTTATTTTTCTGAGCTGCAGCGATAGGTTTAAATAGAATACTTAGCTCCTGTTGTTCTTTCTTCTCAATATTTGATGTATATCTAGAGGAAAAAGCTGTGCCACCACTCTCATTTGGTTTCTTGACTGCCGCTTCCATGGGCTTTGATTGTGGAACTAAGTATAATGAAATATTTGACAATCTCAATATTTCTTCCATTTATCATGATATTTCTTATTGGTTCAGTTGTAAGAATTTTTGTTTTCTTTATTTTGAGCTGTAATCCATACAGAAGGCTGTAGTCTTTGAACTTGGTCAGTAAGTAAATATACATAAGTATATATATATATATATACATACGTATGTATATATATTACACACATATGTGTGTGAATATATGTATCCAGTGTATTTGCTTTAAAAAAAAGCCATTGCAGTTTGTGATTGCTGTTACATTACCTAAATGTTGTCATGTGTTGCAAGAGCACTTAAAGCCCAGAAGAACATTTAAATGGTTCAGAAGAGATATTTATTTCCAACAACTACTCAAAAGTGTTGATGTCCTGTGAAATGAGGCACGAGGAACCAAAGCTCCATTCTTTCTCTTCGTACAAAGTAGAATGCTTCTGTGAACATTTCTGTGTATAGCGACTAAGGAGAGACATGGAGAAGAAACCCTCATTCAGAGGCTACAGGCCTCTTCTCCTTGAGGCTTCTAACCAGATGGCAGAACTGTTGCTCTGTTGCCGTGATGTCACCGTGGCCATATGTATCTGCACATTGTGAGATTGTGGCATGACCGTGTGTGTGAATGCACGAGTAGGAAGGCTTTGAGGAGTAACAGGGGAGTCACTCTGTGCATATCCTGGAAGGGATATCATGTTACCTAAGTATAGTTTTAGCACAGCCAAATTCATCTTCCAAAAAACCAAACCCGTTGCTGTCGAGTCGATTCTGACTCATAGTGACTCGTAGTGATATTAAACCCAAGAAGTAGAAATAAAAAATTGAAAAAAAATTATAAAAGAACATGCATTTACCTTGTTTTAGGCTTTTCCTCCAAGGAAAATTAAAAAATACGCACAATAATATGCATATCTGACTCAAGAATTTTATTTCTCTTACTGTATAGGTTGCAGTGTAGTTTGGTAAGTTATTGTATAATGAAAAATAGAGTAGAACATCACCCCAAAACTTTTATATAAACGTCCAAAGTGGAAGTATATTTGTTCAGGCTTCTAGAAATAAATAGCACAAATAGTTTTCCACAAGTTTACCAATGTGCCATGTTTTAAGCTCTATTATTAAATTCATAATTAGACTGTCAAAGTAACTGAATTTCCTTTCATTGGGTAAAGTATTATCCAAGCAACTTCAGATAATATTTCATCATAATTTTATGGGAAAATGACTAGGAAAAGTTTTTCTGAATGTGAGTTTTACAAAATGAGACCAAAAAAAAAAAAAAATCTGGGTTTTGATGATAATGATTACAGGGACAGATAGTGCTGACTCGTAATTAGCTGTGGTTACATCCAAAAGGTTTAGAATTTTACTGATGGGTTTAGCTAGGTGGTAGAATTATGCTCTTTTAATTTTTTTTTCCTAAATGCAGAAAGTTGCTTCTCATTATCTGTATAGCTGAAGTGGAAAATGCCTAAAGGTTGACATTGTGTGTGTGTGTGTGTGTGTGTGTGTGTGTGTGTGTGTGTGTGT
>NW_004443989.1:16529733-16595132 GCF_000243295.1 Trichechus manatus latirostris
AAAACTAAGTATAGTTATATATACTTATTTTCTTCCTACTTGTTCTATCAATCACAGAGAGAGGAGAGATGGAGTATTCAATTACAGTGAGAAGACATATTTGAATACTAGTCTTTTTGGTGCAGTGGTTAAGAGCTAGGCTGCTAATAAAAAGGATGGTAATTCAAATCCAATAGCTGCTCCTTGAAAACCCAATGGTGCAGTTCTGTTTTGTCCTATAAGGTCACAATGAGTTAGAATTGACTTGACAGATACAGGTTTGGTTTAATGAGTTATTGAAATTTATAGAACATTCCACTGCATAGCAATATCACCAATCAAAATATTACCTTTTTTTTCTTTGCTTTGGCTTCCTTTATCTTTTACCATGTCAAAAACTTAGTGCAATGTACTATTTTGTGAATGTCTGCCTATTCTAACTATAATTAACAAATATATTTAAATACAACTAATGGTGCAATTGAAAGTAAATGTCATTATTTCCAAATATAAAATTTGTAAGTAAATAATATTTACTTCTAGGCTCTGTTTTGATGTATTTTCCATTTATACAGTATTTTTGTTGTCGTTATTGTTAGCTGCAGTTGATTCGTTGCAAATCATAGCACCCTCTATACAACTGAAGGAAACATTGCCCGGTCCTGACCATCCTCACAGTTGTTGCTATATTTGAGTCCATTTTTACAGCAAGTGTGCCAGTTAATCTCATCAAGGGTCTTCCTTTTTTTTGCAGACCCTCTACTTTACCACATATGATGCCCTTCTCCAGGGACTGGTACCTCCTGATAACATGTACAAAGTAGGTGAGATGAAGTCTCATCCTCCTCTTTTCTAAGGATTATTCTTGTTGTACTTCTTCTAAGACAGATTTGTTGTTTCTTCTGGAAGCTGATGATGTATTCAATAGTCTTCAACAACACCATAATTCAAAGACACCAATTTTTCTGCTGTCTTCTATTCTTTGTCCAGCTTTCACATGCATGTATGGCAATTGAAAATACCATGACTTGGGTCAGGTGCACCTTAGTCCTCAAAGTGACATCTTTACACACTTTGTTATGTACATATCAGTGTCTTATTAGTAAATTTAAAGGAGTCCTGGTGACCCAAAGTTAAGCCCTTGGCTGCTAACCAAAAGGTTCCAGTTTGAACCCATACAGAGACACTGCAGGAGAAAGACCTGGTGATCTGCTCCCATAATGATTACAACCTAGAAAACCTTATGAGACAGTTTTACTCTATACACATGGGGTCTCAATGATGTGATAACCGACTAGAAGGCACCTACCAACAACAAAGAACATCATTAATTTATTAATAAATTTAATAAGTAATCAGGCAAATTCTCTTCAATTTACAATTTTCATTAAGCTACTGGTTGTATCAACACATTTCTCATTTTACAAAATTGATTAGAGCAGTTGTCCATGTGTAAAATAATATCATTTTCAGAAGGAAAAAGAAAAAAAAGAAAGAATATATTAAAAAACAATCACCCTTCTGTATACTGATTTCATGTTAAAACTTTTAGGAATCTATGTACCAGTATAAATATAAACATATTGACCAAATGTCTACATATGTGTAACATTTTAAGGATTCTAGTTATATTTTTTCCAAGTTTATCTAAATACAATTTACATACATAATCATATACTTTCTGAAGACATATATTTCTATTTATGTAGGCCAGTTTGAAGGCTTTGTACTAGACTTCCTCAATCTCCTGTCTGTTACCGTTTTAAGCCACACAGTTATTTGTTGTGGGGAGCTGTACTGTGCATTATATGTTTTTTTTTTAGAAGCATCCCTTGACTCTTCCCACTAGTGCAAGCAGTACCTTCATCCAGTTGTGAAATTAAAATTAACTGCAATAATTTCCAGATGTTCCTGGGAGCAAAATTGACACTTATAATATATTGATACTAATATCGATGTATACATTACCTAGGTCATTCTAAGTAAAATTCATTGTGCAAACCTGGATTGGGTAGTATTCATCAAAATGAGAAGATTGAAGGTAAATCTGAATGTAGGACACAGGTTTGAGGTTCAACATGAGAATTATGATCTGTATTAAATGTTTCTAAACCTGGTATCCAACGACACAAATTAGTATCCTGAATTGGATTCAGAGGTCTCATCAAGAAATATTACTATGGAGCCTGTCCTGGGACAGATGGGGAAAGATAGACAAAACTCATTCTCATGAAAAGAAGTCATGTTCAGAGTCATAAAGTTTACTTAGAATCACTGTGCATGTGGGTTCCTAAAGAGGCTCTGACAAGATGGGGAATCCACAGCTTCTGAGAGGAAACCCTTCTCTGACTTCCTTCACCTGCATCTGCTGACAAGAGGAGGCACTAAGTTTAATTGGTCCTGAGTGTCCCCTACAGATCAGACCCTTCTCGTCCACACCGATTTCCCCTCGCTGTGTCTCTTGCACAGTAATACACAACTATGTCCTCAGAATTCACAGACCTGTTTTAAATAAAACAGGCTCTTGGAGGCGTCCCTGGTGATGTTGATTCTGGATGCCAGAGTAGGGTTACTATATGTGCCTCCATCCTTCCATATTCTAGTGACCCACTCCAGTCCCTTTTCTGAGGCCTGGCAGACACAGCTCATAGGAAAACAGGTTAAAGAAAATCCAGAGACAGCACAGGTGAAGGACAGGGTCTGTGAAGACTTCACCAGTCCTGGGCCCAACTCCTGCAGCTGCCCCTGGGATATAACACCTGGGGACAAAGACAACCACAGTGAGCCATATGGTCAGATGCGACATTTCCATACCTTCATGTCTAAATCTTTGAGATGCTCACCTGTGGGAGCTCCCACGTGGAAGAGGAAGACCCACAAATGTTTCATGTTCTTGCGGATGTGATCCATAACTCTCAGAGAATATTCTCCAGGGATAGGAGGAACCTGAATTAAAGTAAATATGTGTTGTGATTTCATCTGGCTGCCTAAGTGAGATTTGCCTATGAGAGGTTAATTTGTATGTAAAGTTGAAGAGAAGTGAAAGGAGTTCCCTGCCATGGGGCACTCACTGGAAAAAAGGATGCTGTCTGTGCCCTTGGGATAACACAGTCCTCTCTCTGGGTCTTTCCTTCACCCAGCGCAGGGTTCTTTAAATCCACAAAAGGACATATTCTGGTCAGGGAGCCAGATGAAGACAAGTATCTAGGACAGCTCTGGGAATAGGGTCAAAGCATTTCTACTCCCAGGGACAGACAGATAGATAAATAAAGATAGACAGCCACAGGTGGATGAATAGTTAAGCAATCCAAATATTCACCACAAATCCAGGGTTCTCTAAATGGTCACTTATCCATTCTGATCCATTTCACAACTTCATTAACTCATGTGTAAACTATTCAATATTCCACCGTGTTGCGACATTAACTAAATGACCAAAAACCTTGAAATTAGACAAAAAAGGTGTCCAACTCAATGTTTTTTGTTTTCTAAATTGAAACAAATTTGAGCGGCTTACTAATTTGGGTGAATATATCTTCACCTGAAACACCATTACCGTTGTGCATATTCAAAGGTTATTGTGGAGGGGAACATCTTGCCAACCTAAAGTGCTTTTTTGCTTTTTGTTTCTTCCCCCCTCACACCAGACACACATACACTAGATATTTATGCCTTGAGAACAATCATTCCTAGTGTTGTTAAAATGGCCAGAAACCCCTAAATCTTCCTTTTCCCCTGAAACTACTGCCTGCAATAAACTCCTGGGTCTGTAGATTCTCTCATGAAAGAGAAATTTGAGAAACAAATACCTTCAGGACCACAAGCAGATTGAGTTAGTGGAAGGTTCTCAGCTCACCAATACATTTGGTCAGTAACCTGTTCTTTGTGTAAAACTCATGTATCTTAGAAGTGCCCATTCTTTGTTCTCTGGGTGATTAACAGTGGATATTAAATTTAGTGAAAATGGTTTCTGTTACTCTGGGGGGAATGATATACATAGATTTTGGAAATAACGGCGGTTCTCAAAATGGATTGCAGAAGGGATGAGCTCACCTGTACCAGAGGGAAACTCCCTGCCCAGCAAGCAGGTCCCTTCAGAAAACCCTCCAGAGAGAAGGCCCCCTCAGGTACTTTGACACTGAAACCTGGGATTATGTCTGAGGTCCAGTGACTCTTTCCCTTTGTGGAAAATATTTCCCAATCACAGTGATGGTGAGAATTCTCAGCGTGTCTGTTTGTCCACAGGAAAAATGATAGATCATGGAGTAAACTGGGGAAGTTCCTACCTACTAGTATCATCTTGTGGAAGCAGGGATATCATAGCTGATGTCAGATGAATCCTAGCTGAAAGCAGAGAATACCAGAAAGATGTTTATCTGTGTTTTATTGAGTATGCAAAGGCATTCATTTGTGTGGATCATAACAAATTATGGATAACATTGGAAAGAATGGGAATTCCAGAACACTTAATTGTGCTTATGAGGAACCTGTATGTAGATAGAGGCAGTCGTTCAAACAGGACAAGGGGATACTGCATTGTTTAAAGTCAGGAAAGTTGTGCGTCAGGGTTGTATCCTTTCACCATACTTATTCAAACTGTATGTTGTACAAATAATCCGAAAAGCTGGATTATATGAAGATGAACAGGACATCAAGATGGGAGAAGGACTTATTAACAGCCTATGTTATGCAGATGACACAACCTTGCTTGCCGAAAGTGAAGAGAACTTGAAGCACTTACTGATGAAGATCAAGGACCACAGCCTTCAGTATGGATTACACCTCAACATAAAGAAAACAAAGCTATTCACAAAGGACCAATAAGCTACATCATGATAAATGGAGAAAAGATTGACGTTGTCAAGGATTTCTTTTTACTTGGATCCACAATCAACACCCATGAAAGCAGCAGTCAACAAATAAAAGGCTCATTGCATTGGGCAAATCTAAGGCAAAAGACCTCTTTAAGGTGTCGAAAAGCAAAAATGTCATCTTGAAGATCAAGGTGTACCTGACCCAAGCCATGGTGTTTTCAATTGTCTCTATGTGAATGCGAAGGTTGGATGATGAGTAAGGAAGACCGAGAAAGTATTGATGACTTTGAATTGTGGTGTTGCCAAGAATATTGAATATACCATGGACTGTCAAAAGAATGAACAAATCTGTCTTGGCAGAACAACCAGAATGCTTCTTAGAGGCAAGAATGGCAAGACTATGTCTCACATAATTTGGACATGTTATCAGGAGGGATCAGTCACTGGAGAAGGTCATCATGCTTGGTAAAGCAGAAGGTCAGTGAAAAAGAGGAAGACTCTCAATGAGATGAATTGACACAGTGGCTGCAACAATGGGCTCAAGGATAACAACGATTGTGAGGATGACACAGGACCAGACAGTGTTTTGTTTTGTTGTACATAGGATCTCTACCATTTTGAACTATCTTGAAGGCGCCTAACAACAACAGCAGTAACATCTCATGCAACAGAAGATGTTGTTTCCTCCTTCCTTGACTGCAATGAGAATGTGAGCAATTACAGGGACAAAAAAAAAAACAAGAAAATTCCCTGGTGGCAGCTGAGAGCTGAAAGGAGAGGAAACTGCTGTACCGACATGAAGACCCTCATCAGCTCCTCTCTGCAACTATTCCTGGTACTGGGTTCCTCCACATCTATGTATTCCTGAACACCTCCTTCAGTGCAGCCCCCTCCCAGTCTCAGTGCAGGTCTGGTTTGGGTCTTCCACTCACTGTTTCTCACTGTCATGGCACTGAGGCACAGGAAGACTTTATTCTTGGACATATCTTTGGAGATGGAGAGTCAAATTTGGAGGAATGGTTATTTGCTTTTATGCTTCTAGTACATATGTATCTATACACTTTAGCCCCTTCCCAGGGGAGGATAGGCTGTGGATTCAATCCTGGCAGTGACCACTGGTTTTCATGGGGAATCTGGAGACAGCACACGTGACAAGGAGAGTCTGCAATGGCCTTACCATTTCTGTGCCTGACTCCTGTAGCTGTGCCTAAGACATGACATCTGAAGACAGAAAAAAAAAATCTTTAGTGACAAATATTGAAGACTTCACCCACTTCATCTCATTTTGGAAATCTCTGAGACATTCAAGGGGCGAAGTGACCACAAGATAGAAGAACAACAGCAAGAAATTTCTGATCTTTTTGGGCAAATTTCATGATTCGTGGAGAACTCAGCCAACAGTGTGAATGTTCTTGTTAGATTCTGAGATTTAATCTGGAATGTGAAGACGTGAATTTCATGTGTGGATCCAGGTAGGAAGTGTAGAAGGGCCAGGTAAAGTATCAGTTTCAAATTCAGAATCTGGAAGGAGCAAGACAAACCCACTCACCAGGGATTGCTGTGATTTTACTGAGAACCCAGGGACCTATAAATGGAGATCATAGACGCTTCCAGTTCAGAGAGAGAAAAAGAACCTTGATAATGGGAAAATAAACTTTGATCCCATGAAAGGCCCCCTTTTGCTTTGACAAGGACTGTAAAAATGGCTTGGGGAAGGTATCTGACTTCCTCCAGCCCCACAAGGGGGAAGGAGAACCAAGATCAACAGCCCAAGTTTGATTCCTATGACACGGACTTCATGCAAGCCTCTTCTCTCTGCCGTCTCTACCAATTCTGACATCAACCATCCCCCATACAGCACTCTCTACTTCTCTGCTGGATTCAATAATTCATTGCAATGGCTGCACAGAACTCAAAGATCACACTCACGATTACGGGGTTTACTATAAGGGAAGTAACAGTTACAATTCAGACTCAGGAACACTCAGGATACAGTTCTTTCATCAGGGCAGCCTCTCCCCAGCTTTACTCACAGGCATGCCTCTACCTAGCCCACAGTCTCTGCACAAACGTACTCAGCTTTCTTTCTCTATGGGCTGGGAAGCCCACCTCGCTGTCTTCTGCTTCTAAGTCTCTGCTTCTGGGTCTCTCCTGCTGGTCTCTCCTTCCTTGGTGGTGACAGTGGGCTGTTCCTCTCTGCCCAGTTTTTTTTAAGGTAAAGCTGACTGTCATGGATTGAATTATGTCCCCCCCCCCAAAAAAAAAAGTGTGTATCAGTTTGGCTGGGCCATGATTCCTGGTATTGTGTGATTTTCCTATATGTTGTAAATCCTGCCTGTATGATCTTACTGAGGGAGGATGGGTAGCAGTTGTGTTACTAAGACAGGACACAATCTACAAGACTGGATTTTGTCCTGGGGCAATCTCTTGAGACATAAAAGAGAGAAGTGAGCATACAGACAGGGGACCTCATACCACCAAGAAAGCAGTGCCAGGAGCAGAGCAAGTCCTTTGTTATTTATTTATTATTTTTGGTTGTACTTCAGGTGAAGGTTTACAGAACAAATAGTTTCTCATTAAACATTCAGTACAGGCATTGTTTTTTGACATTGGTTAAAAACCCCAAGACATGTCAACACTGTCCCCACTCAAACTTGGGTTCCCTATCACCAGCCTTCCTGGCCCCTTCTGCCCTCCAGTCCCTGTCCCTGGACTGCCACTCCCCACCAGTCCCGCTTTGTTCTATGGGGCTGTCCAATCACCGGCTGAACGGTAAACTCCGGAACTGACCTCAACACTGAGCCAAAAGGGTGTCTGGGGGCCACACTTTTGGGGTTTCTCCAGTCTCTTTCAGGTCAGTAAGTCTGGTATTTTTTGTGTGTGTGTTAGAACTTTGTTCTACATCCTTCTCCAGCTCTGTCCAGAGCCCTCTGTTGTGATCCTGGTCAGAGCATTCAGTGGTTGCAGCCGGACACCATCCAGCTGCACTGGACTCAGTCGGGCGGAGACCCTGGCAGCCTCCATTAGTCCTTTGGACTAATTTTTTCCTTGTGTCCTGTTCTCTTCATTCCCCCTTGCTCCCGAAGGGGTGAGACCAGTGGAGTATCTTAGATAGCTGCTCACAGGATTTTAAGACACCAGATGCTACTCATCAAGGTAGAATGTAGAACAATGTCTTTATAAACTATGTTATGCCAATTGAGCTATAAGTTCCCTGAGACCATGGTCCCCACAGCCTTCCGCCCAGCAATTCAGTTCCTCAGGGAGTTTGGATGTGTCTATGGAGCTTCCATGGCCTTTCCTTGTACAAGTTGTGCTGGTTTCCACGGTATTGTGTCCTGTCTTACCCTTCACCAAAGATACCACTTAGCTATTGCCTATTTAATGTACCTCCACCCACCTCCCATCCCTCGTAACCAGATTGTTAATTTTGAGTGTAAACATTTTCGTGAGTTTTTACAGTGGAGGTCTCATACAATAGTCCTTTTGTGATTTACTCATTTCACTCAGCATAATGTCCTCCAGTTTCATCCATGTTATGAGATGCTTCACAGATTCATCATTATTTTTTATCGTTGCAGAGTACTCCACTGTGTGTATCTAACATAGTTTGTTTATCCATTCATTTGTTGATGGGCATCGAGGTTGTTTCCATCTTTTTGCTATTGTGAACAATGCTGCCATAAACATGGGTGTGCATATGTCTTGTAGAGTACGACTCTTATTTCTATAGGATATACTCCTAGGAGTGGGATTGCTGGGTTGTATGGTATTTCTATTTCTAGCTTTCTAAGGAAGAGCCATATCATTTTCCAAAATGGTTGTATCATTTTGCATTTCCACTAGCAGTGTTTAAGACTTCTGAACTCCCCGAAGCCCCTCCAACATTCGTTATTTCCAGTGTTTTTGATTCGTGGCAGTAACTCCCGGGTGAGATGGTATCTCGTTGTGGTTTTAATTTGCTTTTCTCTAATGACTAGTGACGGCGAGCATTTCCTCATGTGTCTGTTGGCCGGTTGAATGTCTTCTTTGATGAAGTGAATGTTCATTTCCTTTGACCATTTTTTAATAGGATTATTTGTCTTTGTGTTGTACAGGTGTTGGATTTTCCTGCAGATTATGGAGATTAGACCTTTGTCTGACTTGTACTGTCCAAAAATTATTTCCCAGTCTGTAGGTTCTCTTTTTATTCTTTTGGTGAAGTCTTTTGAAGAGCATAGGTGTTTACTTTTTAAAAGATCCCAGTTATCTAGCTTATCTTCTGGGGTTTCTGTGTTGATATCTATGGTTTGTATCCTGTTAATGCCGTGTAGCGTTGGTCCTATTTTTTCTTCTATGAACTTGATAGTTTTTGGCTTTATATTAAGGTATTTGATCCATTTTTAATTAGTTTTTGTATATGGTGTGAGGTATGGGTCCTGTTTCATTCTTTTGGCAGATGGATATCCTGTTTTGCCACCATCGTTTGATAAAAAGACCGTCTTTTCCCCGTTTCATGGACTTTGGGCCCTTGTCGAAGATCAGGTGACCACAATTGGATTAATTTACATATGGGCTCTCAATTCTGTTCCATTGTTCAATGTATATGTTGTTGTACCAGTAAAAGGCTGTTTTGACTACTTTGGCTGTGCAGTAGGTTCTGAGGTCACGTAGTGTGAGTCCTCCAACTTTCTTCTTCTTCTTCAATAGTGCTTTATTTATTCAGGGCTTCTTGTCTTTCTATATAAAGTTAAAGATGAGTTTTTCCATCTCTTTGAAGAATGTTGTTGGTTTTTGGATTGGGATGCATAGTATTTTTTAAATTGCTTTGGGTAAAATTGTCATTTTCACAATGTTGAGTCAACCTATCTATGAGCATGGGATGTTTTTTCATTTATGTAGATCCCTTTGGGCTTCTTGCAGTAGTGTTTTGTAGTTTTGTTTGTATAGGTCTTTTACATCCCTGGTTAGGTTTACTCCTACGTATTGTATTTTTAAGGACTGTTATAAATGCTATTGTTTTCCTGAGGTCATTTTCATCGTTCTCTTTATTGCTATATAGGAATTCAACTACTTTTTGTAAGTTTATCTTATATCTTGCTACTCTGCTGAATCTTTCTATTAGTTCCAGTAGATTTTTCATGGAGTCTTTAGGGTTTTCTATGTATAGTAGCATATCATTCGCAAATAGGGACAGTTTAACTTCTTCATTACCGGTTTGGATGCTCTTTATTTCTTCTTCTTGCCTTACTGCTCTAGCTAGAAATTCCAGCTCAATGTTAAATAGGAGTGGTGATAAAGGTCATCCTTGTCTTTTTTCCTGTTCTCAAGGGAAATGTTTTTGTCCTCTCTCTATTAAGAATGACCTTGGCAGGTGATTTTGCATAGATGCCCTTTATTATGTTTTAAAAAATTTCCCTTCTATACCTATTTTATTGGGAGTTTTGATCAGGAATGGGTGTTGGAATTTTCGAATGCCTTTTCTGTGTCTGTTTAGAAGATCAAGTGATTCTTTTTTTATTGTTATAATTAAATGAAGTTTACATTTCAAGCTAGTCTCCCATACGGAGTTTTTTTTTACATACATTATTATAAGACCCCAACTGCTCACGCCATTCTACGACAGCACTCTCCTCCCCTCGGGAATTTGTTTTAGTTCTGGGGTGATAGAGACTCCAGGGGCTATGCTTTCCGGGATGCCTCCAGTCTCAGTCAGACCCTTAAGTCTGGTCTTGATAGTAGAATTTGAGTTCTGCATCCCATCGTTGTACTGCTCCATCAGGGACCCTCTGCTGTGTTCCCTGTCAGGACTTTCATTGGTGGTAGCCGGGCACCACCTAGTTCTTCTGATCTCAGGCTGATGAAGTCTTTGGTTTATGTGGCCCATTCTGTCTCTTGGGCTAATACTTTCCTTGTGTCTTTGGTGTTCTTCGTTCTCCTTTACTCCAAGTGGTTGAGACTAATTGATGCCTCTTAGATGGCCGCTTGCAAGTTTTTAAGATCCCAGACACCACTCACCAAAGTACGATGCAGAACATTTTCTTAATAAACTTTGTTATGCCAATTGACATAGATGTCCCAGAAAGCATGGTCCCTCGACCCCCACCCCTGCTACTCTGTCTCTCAAAATGTTTGGTTGTATTCAGGAAACTTCTTAGCTTTGGTTTACTCCAGTTGTAATGACTTCCCCTATAGTATATTCTGTCCTTCCCTTCACCTAAGATGATTCTTATCTACTATCTAGTTACTGAACAACCCTCATCCTCCCTCCCCACCCCTGTAACCATCAAGGAATGTTTTCTTCTGTGTTTATACCTTTTCTTGAGTTTTTATAATAGTATCTTATACAGTATTTGTCCTTCTGTGACTGAGTAAATTCACTAAGCATAGTAAATTCCAGCTTCCACCATGATATACAATGTTTCACAGCTTCATCACTGTTCTTTATCATTGTGTAATATTCCATTGTGTGGATATACCATAGTTTGTTTATCCATTCGTCCTTTGATGGGTACCTAGGTTGCTTCCGTCTTTTTGCTATGGTGAACAGTGCTGCGATGAACATGGATGTGCATATATCTATTCGTGTGACGGCTCTTATTTCTCTAGGATATATCCAAAGGAGCGGCATAGCAGGATTGTATGGTACTTTTATTTCTAGCTTTTTAAGGAAGCACCAAATCGATTTCCAAAGTGGTTGTACCATTTTACATACCCACCAACAGTGTATAAGTGTTCCAGTCTCTCCACAACCTCTCCAGCATTTGTTATTTTCATTTTTCTTTTTTTTTTTTTTTTTTGATTAATGCTAGCCTTGTTGGGGTTAGATGATATCTCTTTGTAGTTTTGATCTGCGTATCTCTAATGGCTAATGATCGTGAGCATTTCTTCATGTGTCTGTTAGCTGCCTGAATATCTTCTTTGGTGAAGTACCTGTTCATAAACCTTGCCCATTTTTTAATTGGGTTATTTGTCTTTTTATTGTTGAGGTTTTGCAGTGTCTTGTAGATTTTACAGACTAAACGCTGTTCGGATTTGCTGTAGCCAAAAATTTTTTCCAGTCCATAGGCTGTCTTTTTACTCTTTTGGTGAAGTCTTTTGATGAGCATAAGTGTTTGATCTTTAGGAGCTCGCATTTCTCTAGTCTCTCTTCTAGTGCTTGTGCACTGTTACTTACAGTTCGTATTGTGTTTATGTCATTTATTAGGGCTCCTAGTGTTGTCCCTAATTTTTGTTCCATGATCTTTATCATTTTCGATTTTATATTTAAGTCTTTGATCCATTTTGAGTTAGTTTTTGTACATGGTGTGAGATATGGGTCTTGTTTCAGTATTTTGCGTATAGATACCCAATTATGCCAGCAACATTTGTTAAAGAGAGTGTCTTTTCCCCAATTAATGGACTTTGGGCCTTTGTCAAATATTAGCTGCTCAAAGGTGGATGAGCTTTATCTGGATTCTCAACTCTGTTCCATTGATCTAGGTATCTGTTGTTGTACCAGTACCAGATTGATTTGACTATCGTGGCAGTATAATAGGTCCTAAAATCAGGTAGTGTAAGGCCTCCCACTTTGTTCTTCTTCTTGAGTAATGCTTTATTTATTCAGGGCCTCTTCCCCTTCTATATGAAGTTGGTGATTAGTTTCTCCATCGCATTAAAAAATGCTCATGGAATTTGGATCGGGATTGCATTATATCTGTAGATTGCTATGGGTAGAATTGACATTTTCACTATGTTGAGTCTACCTATCCATGAGCAAGGTATATTTTCCACTTATACAAGTCTCTTTTAGTTTTTGCGGTAGTGTCTTTTAGTTTTCTCCGTATAGATCTTTTACATCTCTGGTTAGATTTATTCCTAAGTATTTTATCTTATTGAGGGCTATTGTAAATGGTACTGATTTGGTGATTTCCTCTTCAAGGTTCTCTTTATTGGTGTAAAGGAATACAATTGATTTTTGTATGTTTAGCTTGTATCCTGAAACATTGCTGAAATCTTCTATTAGTTCCTGTAGTTTTCTTGTGGACTCTTTGGGGTTTTCTGTGTATAAGATCATATCATCTGCAAATAGAGATACTTTAACTTCTTCCCTACCTATTTGGATGCACTTAATTTCTTTTCCTATTCTAACTCCTCTGACTACTACCTCCAGCTCAATGTTGAATAACAGTGGTGATAAAGGGCATCCTTGTCTGTTTTCTGTTTTCAAGGGGAATGCTTTCAAAGTCTCTCTATTCAGGATGATGTTGGCTGTTGGTTTTTATAAATGTCCTTAATTATATTTAGGAATTTCCCCTCTGTTCCTATTTTTTTGAGAGTGTTTAGCATGAATGGGTGTTGGACTTTTTGAATGCCTTTTCTGTATCAATTAGTAAGATCATGTGGTTCTTGTCTTTTGTTTTATTTATGTGATGGATTACGTTGATTGTTTTTCTAATGTTGAACCATCCTTGCATACATGGTATAAATCCCACTTGGTCATGGTGAATTATGTTTTTGATATGTTGCTGAATTCTATTGTCTAAAATTTTGTTGAGGATTTTTTGCGTCAATGTTCATCAGGGATATCAGTCCATCATTTTCTTTTTCTGTGGTGTCTTTACTTGGTTTCGGTATCAGGGTTATGCTGGCTTCATAGAATGAGTTTGAGAGTATTCCATCCTTTTCTATGCTCTGAAATACTTTTAGTAGAAGTGGTGTTATCTCTTCTCTGAAAATTTTGTAGAATTCTCCAGTGAAGCCATCCTGCCAGAGCTTTTTTTTTTGGCGGTTTTTTATAACCTTTTCAATCTCTTCGTTTGTTATGGATTTATTTAGTTGTTCTACCTCTGTTTGTGTTCATTTAAAAGGTAATGAGTTTCTAGAAATTTGTCCATTTCCTCTAGGCTTTCAAATTTGTCAGAGTACAATTTTTCATAGGAATCTGTTTTGATTCTTTTAATTTCAGTTGGGTCATTTCTTATAGTGTTATCTGCTTCCTCTCCTGTTTTTCTTTTGTCAGTCTTGCCAGTGGTTTATCAAATTTGTTGATAGTTTCTTTTCTAATTTCTAGAAGAGTTCTGTATATTTATCTTTTGTATTTTGCCTCTGGTAATTCCAAGAAGTTCTCCTCCGCCATAGAATTTATTGATTATTTCGGGAGCTTGCTGAAGCAATCATGGACTGCCTCTTTATGTGACTTGGTATTGACTGATGTCTCCGCACCATCAATAATTTATTACAATTTTATTTTGTATTTCTTTACTGAGAGCTAGCTTCTTATTTCATTTTGTTTTGATATGCCCAAATATGTTGCTTCTGTGCACTAGTTTGATTTTTGACATCGTTGAATCTCTGACGTCCTGTCTCCAGGTAGTTAGTTCTGTAACTAAGTATGTACACACAGGAGTATGTTAAATTTTCTTATATGGGTTAAGCTCGGGTGTTCAGACAGTAAGCTCACGAACTGTGTGATGCAGGCTCTCACCCCCAGTCCTAGAGAGCCATGGGTGATTGGAGCAGGCACTGAACTCTGGCTATGGTAGGGGATCACGTGCTGAGCCAGGCATGGGGTTGACGGCTGCCCCTGAGAGTCTGAAAGAAAACCGTGTCCCTTTTCTCTAGGTTGAGTAGGTAGGTAAGTTTTGCAGCTGGACTAAGAGCGCCCCACTTTGTTGGCTGTAAAGACTCGAGGGCACCACTTTTTCTTGGACTCCTGTAGCAGGTGACTAGGCACTTTCCGTGCTACCACCAGTCCTCAAGCCCCTGCTTCATATCAATAAAAGTGCCCACTTAAGGGCCAGGACAGTTTTGAGGGTCATAAATCTGCCATTTCACAGCTGAAGCAGTTGAAATTAAACTTCGGATGTTTGCCCTGTTGTATTGTGGTAGTGAGGATTCACGCTGTTGAAATGGGTCCCTACAAGTCTATACAGGGGTGTAAGGCACTCAGACTCTGCGGACCCCTTATACCTGTGCCTAGCAAAGGAGCTGTGCTGGCCCTGTGTTCCTGGCTTAGGGGAGCCTGTAGCTTATTTTTTCCCTCTCCAAGGCCAGGAGAATGGGTCAGGACACGTTTTCGGATGTACTTTCATCTTAGCAGACTCCCAGTGCAGAGTGTGGAGGAAGGAGAGAAAAAAGAGAGAGGTTTTACCCAAATGGGATTTTTTTTTTTTTTTTTTTAATCCCTGCAAAAGCCTGCACTCGTGTACTTATCTTAGTCACTTGGGAGCCTCTTTTCACTGGTTTGGAGTTTCCAAGCAGAATCTCTTCTGCCGAGTCTCTCTCGATGTGGAAACTGCTTCCCGAGTGCATGCACAGCACAGTTGTTTGCCTGCTTCACTGCACACTGGCATGGCTGCGGCACTGCAGTTTCACCGCTTCGGCTCCAGAGCTCTTCGCTTCTTCCAAACCTTCTCCGTCTCCCCTATCACTCAGACGGATTCCTCAACTTTGCCTTGTTTAGGGCTCCTAGATTATTCATATAGAATCAAATCACTTGGTTTTCCAGGTCTTTGTTGTAAGAAGGTTATAGGAAGTGTCTAACTACTCCGCCTTGTTGGCCACGTCCCCCTCAAGTGATTCTTTTCTTTCCTTTTATGTGGTGGATTATGTTGATTGATTTTCTAATGTTGAACCATCCTTCCATACCTGGTATGAATCCTACTTGATCGTGGTGTATTATTTTATTATGCTGATTTCTATTGGCTAGAATTTTGTTGAGAAATTTTGCATCTATATTCATGAGAGGTACTGGTCTGTACTTTTCTTTTTTTGTGGCTTCTTTGCCTGCTTTTGGTATCAGTGTTATGCTGACTTCTTGGAATGAATTCGGAAGTGTTGTTTCCTTTTCTATGCTTCAAATAGCTTGAGTAGTACTGGTACAAGCTCTTCTCTGAATGTTTAGTAGAATTCGCCAATGAAGCCATCTGGCCCAGGGCTTCTTTTTTGTTGGGAGTTTTTTAATTACCTATTCAGTCTCTTCTCTTGATATGGGTCTTTTCGGATTTTCAACATCACTTTGTTGTAGTTTAGGTAGGTAGTGTGTTTCTAGATATTTATCCATTTCCTCTAGGTTTTCAACTTTGTTGAAGTATAGTTTTTCATAATATTCTGTTATGATCCTTTTTATTTCAGTTGGGTCTGTTGTAATGTCCTCCATTTCATTTCTTATTTGGGTTATTTGCATCCTCTCCTGTTTTTCTTTTGTCAGTCTGGCCAGTGGTTTGTCGATTTTGTTGATTCTTTCAAAGAACCAACTTTTGGTTTTGTTGATTCTTTCTATTGTTTTCTATTCTTTATTTCATTTATTTCTGCTCTGATCTTTATTATTTCCTTTCTTCTGCAGACTGTGGGCTTTTTTTGCTGTTCTCTTTCTATTTGTTTGAGTTCTGTAGTTAATGTTTTGATTTTGACCCTTTCTTCTTTTTTGATGTGTGCATCTATTGCTACAAATTGTCCTCTGAGAACTGCCTTTGCTGTGTCCCAAAGGTTTTGGTATGATATGTTTTCATTCTCAATTGATTCTTGGAATTTTTTGATTCCATGTCTGATTTCTTCTATTATGCAGTGGTTTGTAAGCAGTGTGTCATTCAGTTTCCATGTAACTGATTTTTTTCCTTGCTGTTTCTCTTGTTAATCTTTACCTTGATGGCATTGTGGTCAGAGAAGACACTTTGTATTATCTCCGTGTTTGGGATCTTGTCAAGGATTGCTCTGTGGCCTAAGATGTGGTCTATTCTGGATGTGCATTGGAAAATAATGTGTACTTTACAGCTGTTGGATGGAGTGTTCTATATGTGTCTATGAGGTCAAGTTGGCTGATTGTGCCCTTTAGGTCTTCTATAGCTTTACTGAGTTCCTTTTTATATGTTATGTCTTTTACTGAGAGTGGTGTGTTAAAGCCTCCTACTGTTATTGTGGAACTTTCAATTTCTGTGTTCAGTACTGTTAGAGTTTGTTTTACATATTTTGGAGCCCTGACATTGGGTGCGTAGATGTTTATTATGGTTATGTTTTCATAATGGATCATCCCCTTAATCATTATATAGTGTCCTTCTTGGTCTTTTATGGTGGATTTTGTTTTAAAGTCTATTTTGTCTGATATTAGTATTGCCACTCCTCCTTTTTCGTAGTTGTTAGCTTGATATATTTTTTCCATACTTTGATTTTTAATAAATTCACATGTTTGTTTCTAAGGTGTGTCTCTTAGACAGCATATTGATGGATTCTGATTTATTTATTTTTATCCATTCTGTCACTCTCGGTTCTTCATAGGTGCATTAAGGCCATTTACATTCAGTGTAATTATTGATAGATGTGACTTTGTTGCTGTCATTTTGTAGTTTTTTTTTTTTTTTTTTTTTTTTTTTTTTTTTTTTTTTTTTTTGGTGGTGCTGACGTTTTGTTTGTTCTTCTTACTCTCCTGTGCTGAATTCCTTTTGTGGATTTTTTTTTCCATTTCTTTTGTTTCTGTAGGTTCTGTTTTTACTGAGACTTTATGTTTTACCTCTTTTTTATGGGTATGTTTGTTAACTTTCTTTGTGGTTACTGTGAAATTTACCCTTATTTTTCTAAGTTTGAGGAAGTCTATTATTATTTGGTATCACCTTTCTTTCGTCTCCATTAGAAGTTTCTATATCCACAGCATTTATTCCTTCCTTTATTGTTCTGATGTTGTTGTCATTTACAGATTAACTGCTGTGATTCCCTGTTGTATTTCTTTTGGTATTGGATAGTCTTTGAGAGTTCACTTCTAGATTGATATCTAACTGATACAATCCCTCATCTTAGATTCAGCCTGTGGACTGAAGTTGTTTGTTCTCATATCAAAGGACTCCCTTTAATAATTCTTGTAAGTTTGTTTTGGTTTTTACATATTCCCTTAATTTCTGTTTATCTGGAAATGTCCTAATTTCACGATCATATTTGAAAGAGATTGTTGCAGGATATATTTTTCTTCGCTGGCAATTTTTTTTTTCTTTCAAGGTTTTATATATGTCATCCCATTGCCTTCTTGGCTGCATGGTTTCTGCCGAATAATATGAGCTTAGTCTTATTGTTTCTCCTCTGTATGTGACTTCTTGTTTTTCATGAGCTGCTCTCAGGATTATTTGTTTGTCTTCAGTTTTGGAGCATGTGATTACAATATGCCTTGGTTATTTTTTTGGGGGGTCTATCCTATATGGGGTTTGATGAGCTTCTTGGATGGCCAGTTTTTCATCTTTTATGATAATGGGGAAGTTTTCTATCAGCAGTTCTTCAGTGATCCTCTCTGTGTTTTCTGTTTTCTCCCCCTGTTCTAGAACTCCGATTACCCACAAAATTTTTGCTTTTCATTGTACCCCACATAATTCTCAGGGTCTCTTCATTTTTCTTTTTTTTTTTTTCCTGAGTTTTCCTCGAACAGAGTTGTATCCAAGTGTTTGTCTTCAATTTCACTGAACCTGTGTTCAACTGTTTCAAATCTGCTCCTCAGCCCTTCTATGACACTGTCCATTTCTGAAATCTTGTTTTTTAACTCTTGTATTTCTAGTTGTTGTTTTTATATAATTTCTAGTTGTGAATTTATTTTGGCATTTTGTTCCTGCATTATTTTTTTGAATTCTTCCAATTTTTGTCTGTATTTTCCATGAATTTGTCAACTTTTTTCCTCATTTTTGTCTGCTTTTTGCTTTAACTGTTAGATAATTCTGAGTATTAGAGATTTGAATTCCCTATCAGGTAGTTCTAGCGCCTTTTTTTCCTCTGAAAAGTCATCTGGTATTTTATTTTGGACACCAACTGGAACCATCCTGTCCTGTTTTTGTAAATGTTTTGATATTGTCTGCTGTCTTCAGGACATTCAGTAGTTATTTTTCTCACTTACTGATTGTAGATTTGTTTGTTTCATCTTTTTTTTTTTTTTTAATTTGGCTATATCCGAGCTGGCGGGTTGTGTGTCCTTTGTTTTTTGCTTGTCTATGAGCATCATACTTTTCACCTCCTTCTCCAATTGGCAGGGTCAGTCTCTCAGATATGGTACTTCAGTCTAACTGAAGAAGAGTTGCTGGGATGGGTTGTTTGTCGCAATTACTATAGCTGCCAGGAAGGGTCACTAATCAGTCCTGGGGAGGTTCCAGTAGTCTGTGTCTGTGCTGCTTGGTGGTGTGATGTTAAGCGCATGGTGCACGTAGGCAAGATGAAGGGGGGAGTTTGTGATGTGTGGAGCTAAGATGAGTATGGGAGAGGGGAGAGAGGAACAGGAGCCAAAATCAAACAAAAAAAAAAGTGCTAGGAGAACTTGTCATTGGAGTGGAGAGATGGTAGAATATGAAATGGAGGAAAACAAAAAGGAGAATAAAGGAAGAAAAGAGAAGAATGAATAAATAAAAATTAGAAAGAAAAAAGAACATCAAAGCTCCCAGGGTTCCCACCGGTGTGGCTACGAGGTCTGGGATGTTGTTCCCATGTGTTGAAATACAGCCTGGCTAGAAGGCTTTGAAGTATTCATTGCCAGGTATTCAGTGGACAGGAAGAGAAGGAATGTTTAGAGAGATGAGAAATGGAGTAATGAAGAAAGACAAAAAGGGGAAAAGAGGGAAAAGAAAACAAAACAAATTTAAAAAACAAGAAAACTCCCCAAAAATCAGAAAAAAAAACCCACAAAAAAAGAAATGCCCTCAGGGATCCCCCTGCACATCTGGGCAAGCTGAGGGGGAAGGTTCCAAGCCTTGTAGCACTGCCTGTCTAGAAAGGGCTCCCAACTCAAGAAAAAGAAAAGAAAAGAAACAATTCAAAACAAACAAACAAAAAGCCTCGGGAACCCACCAGCGTGGCAGCACAGACTGGGAAGCAGTTGCACACTCAAACGGAGCTCTGCAGTCCCTTAGGAAGAAGCAAAGATGGCCCATGGAGCCAGGTATGTGAGCGAAAGGAGGGGGAGGTGGTGAGAGGTAAGGGAGAAATCAAAAGAAGCTGAAAAAAGCAACACCAGCAGCAAACAAATGACACTCAGGGAGTAAACCCGTGCCAGTGGGTGGATTCCAAGCAACCGGTGCTTCCCAGCCAATAGACTGTGGCCGAGGGAGGCAGAGGAGGCTGATTGGGGGTGAAGAAGTGTGGGGAGTGGGAAAGCTTATATAGTCAGTTACCAGTTGTTCTGTCTCCTTCTGGAAGCTTCATGAAGCTGCTTTCTCATACCCCCTCTTTGCTGGTCTCTGAGAGGAGTCCAAGATGACAGATCCATGCTGCGTTACCTGATAAAGGACCTCTGCATGAATATTTCCTCGCTCTCCTTTCTCTGTCAGTTTCTCACTCCATTTGGTGCTTGGCTGAGTTCTTTATCTCTTTGTTTGATGTTTTAGGGTTCCAGGAGTGCTGTTTTCTCTGTTAGGCTTAGTTTTTCGGATCTTTGCTGTGGAGGGATGGCATGGTGCTTCTGCCTAGAGAGCCATGTTGCCAGAAGTCCAGAGCGTGTCCTTTGTACCAAGGTCTCTGTATGGATAAGCTCCTAGTCTGGGGGAACACCGATGAGAAGAAGGCCGACTGAGAGAGAAGACTTCCTCTGGAGCTGATGCCCTGAATTTGGAGTTTTAGCCTACTTTACTGTGAGGAAATAAACTTCTCTTTGTTAAAACCATCCACTTGTGGTTTTTCTGTTATAACGGCACTAGATGCCTAAGACACTGACCAATGTGCTTGGTGTGCTACAATTACCCTATCGTACAATTACTATCCTCCTTGAGCATATGTTACCTCCTGAAGTGGTTGAAAGTCCACCAATTACTTTTTCGTACAATCAGTATATTCTTTCAAACTTTTTTTTTTTTTTTTTTTTTTTTTTTTGTTAATTCCTGAAACATTCAATACTTTGCCCACAGAATCCTTCAACATTGCAACTCTAGGCTTGATTTTTTTTAGACTGAGATATGCTAAGCTTATTCTTCCCTTTAGTTTTCTAACTTCAGGCCCTTGCACATTTCATTATAATACTTTATCTTCTCCAGATGCCTTTTGAAATCATCTGTTCCGCTGTTTTACTTCATCATTTCTTCTGTTCACTTTAACTTTGTTCAAAAGCAAGTTTCAGAATCTCGTCTGACACACATTTGGATCTTCTCTTTCTTTCCTGACTTTTTAATGACCTTTTGCTTTCCTCATGTATACTGTCTTTGATGTTATCCCACAACTGGACTGGTCTTTGGACATTTCTGTTTAATGAGTCTAATCTTTTCTTGAGATGTTCTCTAAATTCAGGTGGAATATACTCCAGGTTGTATTTTCACTCTTGTGTATTTATTTTAGAGCCCAAATGGCACAGTAGTTAAGAACTCAGCTGCTAACCAAAAGGTCAGCAGGTAGAATCCACCATCTGCTCCTTGAAACCCAGTGGGGTAGTTCTACTCTGTCCTATAGGATCACTATGAGTCAAAATCGACTTGATGGCAGTGGGTTTGGTTTTTTTGGATTGGAATTGCATTAATTTCTTCAGCTTCAACTTGAATTTGCATATGAGCAATTGATGGTCTGCTCTACATTTGGCCCCTGGCCTTGCTCTGACTGATGATATTGATCTTTTCTATTATCTGTTTCCACAGATGTAATCATTTGGATTCCTGTGTCTCCATACTGTGAGGTCCATGTGTATGGTCACCATTTATGTTGTTGCAAAAAGTACTCACAATGAATAAGTTGTTGATCTTGAAAAATTCTATCATACAATCTCCAGTGTCGTTTCTATTACCAAAGCCAGCTTTTCCTACTGCCGATCCTTCCTCTTTGTTGCCAGCTTTCAGATTCCAATCATCAGTAATTAGCAATGCATCTTGATTGCACGTTTGATCAGTTTCAGACTGCAGAAGATGGTAAAATATTCAATTCTCTGATATTTGGCATTAATGGTTTGTAAATATGAATAATAGTCTTATAACCTGGTCTTCCTTGTAGGTATATGGATATTTTCCTATCACTGATTGGGTTGTTCTTTGGGATAGGTCTTGAAATGTTCTTTTTGACAATGAATGCTACACCATTCCTCCTCAATTTATTATTCCTGGAATAGTAGGTCATGACTGTCTGATTCAAAATCATGAATACCAGTCCATATCAGCTCATTAATGCTTAGGATATTGATCTTTATTAGTTCCATTTCATTTTTGATGACTTCCAGTTTTCCTAGACATAATTCATACATTCCATGTTTCAATTACCAATGGATGTTTGCAGTTATTTCTTCTCACTTTGAGTCGTGCCGCATCAGCAAATAAAAATTCCTAAAACATTATTCCATCCACATCATCAAGGTCAATTCTAATTTGAGGAGGCAGCTCTTCCCTGGTTGTATTTTGAATACATTTCAGCTTGAGGGGCTTATCTTCCAGCACTATATCAGACAATGTTCTTCTGCTAGTCATAAGATTTTCAGCGGCCAATTTTTTTTTCCATAAATAGACCACCAAGTACTTCTTCCTAGTCTGTCTTAGTCTGGAAGCTCGCTGAAACCTGTCCACCATACGTGACCCTGCTGGTGTTTGAAATACCGGTGGCTTAGCTTTCATTGTCACAGCAATACTAAAGCCACCACAGTATGACAAATTAGCTAACTCATGGTGGAAGATACATATCAGCCCTAGAAATTTCTCTTTTAAATGTATTTATCTTTGTCTTACTGGATGTCTTAGTTATCCAGTGCTGCTATAATAGAAGTGCCACAAGTGGATGGCTTTAACAAATAGAAGTTTATTCTCTCACATTTTACCCGTATCGAACCCATTGCTGTCAAGTTGATTCAGACTTATAGTTACCGTATTTAGGACTCTCACATTTTAGGTGGCTAGAAGTCTGAATTCAGGATGCCAATTCCATGAGAAGGCTTTCTCTCTGTAGTGGCTTTGGGGAAGGTCTTTGTCATCAATCTTCCCCGGTCTAGGGGCCTCTCAGCACACGTCTCCAATTCCAAAAGACACGCTCCTCTCCCATTCTGCTTGCTTGGTGGCAATGTGGTCCCTCTTCTTTCTGTTTCCTTCTCTCTTTTATTTCTCAAAAGACATTGACTCAAGATAAAATCTAGTCCTGTAGATTGTTCCTGCCTCAATAACATAACTTCCTGTAATCCGTCTCATTTATATTATGGATGTTAGGATTTAAAACACATAGGTAATTACATCAGATCACAACATGGAGGAAAACCACACAATATTGGGAATTATGGCCTAGCCAAGTTGACATACATTTTTTGGGGAGACAATATTCATACTTTTTTTCCTGATAAAGGAAACCCAGACCCTGACAGGAAGCCCTTCACCAGCCTCATTCTGCACCTGTCCCTTAGGTTAAGTCCTGTAAACAGAAGATCTTCAGTGCTCCCTTCTGGTCTTCCTCCAGTGTTCATGCAGCTGCAATATATTCTATGCACAAAGAGTCTGCATGATGCAGTGTCCTGGGTTTTAAGAATGTTCAAAAACAGCTCTTTTGACTTTAAGAAATCATCTGGTGTTTTGTGTTTGTGGGATGTGATAGTGTAGAGTTTAACTACAAAACTTTTAGAAAGTTTGAAAATGTGCTTCAAAATTATTTCTTCATACGCTCTTTTGAGTAATATATTCCTGTAAGAATTAGAGTTATTTTGTTGATTGAAAATAATATGGTAAAAATATGTAAGCTGAATTATTTCTAACAGTGTTTAGAAAGTTTTAAATCATCCATCTTAGAAAGTGTCAGGGTGAAATTATTGTTGTGATTGGAATACAGATAACCAATGGTGAATCTGTTGATAGCTCTTTGATGAATGATGCAGTATGATATGTTTTCATTTTAATGTTTTTAATAGTTAACATTTAATTTATTTTTTACCATTTTTACTGTGAATGAAACTCATACAAAATAATTACAAAAAATTTTATTAGATTAAACCTTCACACTTACTGCTACTTTTTGATAATACTTTTGACAGAAATACATATTTCCCACCCTGAAAATTTGAAACCAAATCTTTCCACCACTGTTCTTCCTGTTAGTTCTTAGAAAACACATTAATCTATGTCTGAACCCTAGACTCATATTTATTGAAAGATTTTTATTTAATTTTTAACTTTTTTTTTAAATATACTTGAAAAGTAACAATTTATTTAAACTTACTGACAGTTTTCTCATCCCTAAGCATAGCACAACCATCAACCTCAAAGTTTTGTTACAGGATGGATATAACTGATTTTTAACCCACCTTGGTATGAAATCACAGCATCAGTGCAGAGAGAAAATGGTTCAAGCTCAGAAAGTGAAAAAAAACCGTGCTGATTAGGGCAGTCAGCAAAGATCACTGGGACAAAAATAGAAGAAGTTTAGGAGAAAAACAGGAGATGTGTCCTCATGAATCAGGGATGAGCATGCTTCAAACATTTCGGTTCTGTTTATTGTGCTAAATTATTTATGAAATTGAATAATGCTCTTAGTGAATGAAAAAAATAATATGTGATGATATTTAATTAAAATTCCCAACCCAACGTCATTCTGGAAACTTCTATTGTCATTTTTTAGCTTTGAATTTTCCTTTAATATTTAAACACATCAATATATTATCATGTTTTACTCATTGACATTGTTTATCCTCTATTACTTCCCGCAAAATTATAACCTCATTAGGAAAATAATTTTTGTTCATACTCTCTTCTTAGTGCTTAGGAGAGTGTGAGGACCATGTCACAGTACATCGAAATCTTGCTGGGTAAGTGAGTGATGGTGAGGGATGAACAGTGGCATCAGTAGGTACTGAGAACCCCTGACATGGAGGCACTGTTGAATAATGAAGATAGATTTGCAGTGGTTGGCAGCTGGACAGTGTCATGGAGCACTCAGTGATCTCAGGGTTTATGAGAGGCTGAAGCGGGGGCCAGTGGTCACATCATGGAGATCTGCATTCTTTTTTTTTTTCCCTCATCTTTTCCTACAGGAGAGGTTGTTGTCTGTCTTAATGAGGATAGTCTAAAGCTGCTGCCCGTGGTCAAGCAGAGATGAGTCTGTTTGGGGGAACAAAACTATGTGCTTAGTTGGTTAGTTTCCAAGTGAGACCCATGGAGATTGATTATAGGACACCACAGAGAAAAAAGGTAGGAGCCAAGATGAGCATATCAAGAACATGGACATGGGGAGTAGAGCCAGTATAATAGTGTGAGCATCATGGTGTCCTCGCGCCGTATATTGAGGAATGGAGAAATAGGGGGACTGAGAAACAGTAAGGAGCAGGACAAAAAGCCACGCATGTTCCCATAAGCTTCATCACTGCAGTGCCTAGGCATGGTTTCTCAGGACCCTCTATGTGTCCAGTGGATCACAGTGCAGGGTCACTCATGGTGATGACCTCATTATTTAAAATCTCCTAGGACAGCCTTAGGAGCAGTAGCTACAGGAAGGACCCTCAGCTGAGGGTCTACTTCCTCCCCTGAACCTCAAACTGCTTCCTTCTGCTGAGCATCCCCTGTAGCCATGAGTTTTAAGGAGTAAAACTAAACCCTTAGTATATAAGCCAACTTTCCAGAGCTAATTATGGGCCACATCTGTCCTGACAACCTCACCTCTTTTCACTCTGTTTTCCTGATAGCAATTCTGTGACATATGCACGTCCTGTTTTATAAACAGGACATTGTGAAGTGAATTTAAAGACCTTTTCGAGACCCCTCAGGAATGAGTGGTGTAGATGAGGTGTTAATTCAAGCACTCAGGCCCAAAGTCTGTGTTCTTGACTGTCACACTACACTAAGTCTCACTTTCAAAGAAGGCATTCACATCTATGGCTTCCCCTTGGTGTTGTGCAAATGAAAAACTCTTTTTAGAGTAAGTTAAAAAATGATTTTAAGTACCCTATGTTTAACACATGATCCAACAGATCATAGTATTCTTCTCCAACACCATAATTCAAATATGTCTTCAACATTCCTTTTTCATTTTTCAGCATATGAGGCGATTGAAAAGACCATGACTCGGATCAGTCACACACTAGTCATCAAAGTGGCATCTTTGAGTTTTCAAGATTTTAAAGAATTCTTTTGCAGCAGATTTGCCCTATGCAATATGTCATTTTGTTTCTTGACTGCTATTTCCATGCTCCTTAATTGTGGATCTAAGTAAAAAGTAATAATTGATAACTTCAATATTTTTTGGTTAATCATTATGCTGTTTATTGGTCCAGTTGTGAGAATTTTTGTTTTCTTTTTGCTGAGGTATAATCCATACTGAAGGATATAGTCTTTGGTCTCCATCAGTAAAGGCTTAAAATTTTCCTCATTTTTGGCAAGTAAAGTTGTTTCGTGTACATATAACAGGTTGTTAATTAGTCTTTCCTCACTCTTGGTACCACATTCTTCTTCATGTAGTCTAGTTTCTCAGATTATCTGCTCAGTATATATATCAGTCATTACAATACTTTACTTTGTCTTCTTGAGCCACTCTTTGAAATCTTCTGTTCAGCTCTTTTACTTCATCATTTTTTCTGTTCACTTTAGCTACTCAACATTCAACAGCAAGTTTCAGAGTCCCTTCTGACATCCATTTCTTTTTTTCCTGTCTGTTTAATGACCTCTGCTTTCTCCATGAATGATGTCCTTGATGTCATTCCACAACTCGTCTGGTCATTGATCATTAGTGTTCAGCGCACCAAATCTATTCTTGAGATGGTCTCTAAATCCAGGTGGTATATACTGAAGGTCATTATTTGGCTGTCCTGGACTTGTTCTAATTTTCTTCAACTTCAACTTGAACTTGCATATGAGCAGTTGATGGTCTGTTCTGTCTTTGGCCCCTGGCGTTGTTCTGACTGTTGGTACTGTGTTTTCCATCATCTCTTGCCACAGATGTATTCGAATTTATCCCTGACTAATCCATCTGGCTAGGTCCACGTGTATAGGTGCCATTTATTTTGTTGAAAAAACGTGTTTGCAATGAAGATGTCATTGGTCTTGCAAAATTCTATCATGTGGTCTCCAACATCATTTATATCACTAAGGTGATATTTTCCGATTACCGATCCTTTTTTTGTTTCCAGTTTCTGCATTGCAATCACCAGTAATTATCAATGCATCCTGATTGCATGTCCGATCAACTTCAGACTGCATAAGTTGATAAATATCTTCAATTTCTTCATTGTTGGCCTTAGGGGTTGGTAAGTAAATTTTAATAATAGTCGTATTAACTGGTCTTCCATGTAGGCCTATGGATATTACCTATCACTGACAGCAATGTACTTCAGGATAGATCGTGAAATGTTCTCTTTGATGATGAGTGTGACCCCATTCCTAACAAATCTGTCTTGGAAGAAGTACAGCCAGAATTATCCTTAGAAGCTAGGATGACAAGACTTCCTCTCACATACCTTCAAGATGTTATCAGGAAGGATCAGTTCTTGGAAAAGAACACCATCCTTGGTAAACTAGAGAGTCAGGGAAAAAGAGTAAGACCCTCAACGAGATGGACTGACAAAGTATCTGCAACAATGAGCTAAAGCATACCAATCATGAAGACGGCTCAGGACCAGGCATTATTTACTTATGTTGTACATAGGGTCACTATGAGTGGGAACCAACTCGAGGGCACCTAACAACAACATACAGGTTGGATAAGTATGGTGAAGGTTTCCATTCCTGAGCACAACTTATTCCGATTTTAACCCAAACAGTATCCCCTTGTTTTTTTTTTTTTTCAAATGACTGATTCTTGTTCTACGTACATGTTCCCAGTAAGCACAAGTAAGTGTCCTGGAATCCCTATTCTTCACAATGCAATCCATAATTTGTGGTAATCCACACAGTCAAATGACTTTGTGTGGTCAATAAAACACAGGTGAATATATTTCTGGTATTCTCTGCTTTTAGCCAAGATCCATTTGATATTAGTAATGATATCCTTCATTCCACTTCCTCTTCTGAATATGATTTGAATTTCTGGTGGTTCCCCATCATTGTACAGCTTGAGTAGTTTTCTTTATTATACTCAGCAAAATTTTGCTTTCATAGGATATTAATGATATTGTTTGATGATTTCCACATTGCACTGGGTCACCTTTCTTTTGAATAGGTGCATGTATGAATCTCTTCCAGATGGTTCTCCACATAGCTATCTTCCAAATTTCTTGGCATAGAAGAGTTAGTGTTTTTAGTGTTGCATCCATTTGTTGCAGCATCTCAATTGATATTTGGTCAATCCTTAGAACTTTGTTTTTTGCCAATGCCTTCATTGTAGCTTAGACTTCTTCCTTCAGTGTCATCCGTTCTTGTTCATATTGTACCTCCTGAAATGGTCGAACCTAGACCAATTCTTGTTAGTATAGTGATTTTGTGCATTCCTTTCATCTTCTTTTAATGCTTCTTCAGTCATTCAATTTTTTGCCCATAGAATCCTTAAATATTGCAACTCTAGTCTTATTTTTTAATTTTTTTTCTCAGTAAGGAATGCCAAGCATGTTCTTCCCTTATGGTTTTCTAACACCAGGTCTTGGTATATTTCAATATAATACTTTAGATTGTCTTTTCAAGCTGCCCTTTGATATCTTCTGTTCATCTCCTTTATTTCATCATTTCTTTTGTTTGCTTTAGCTGCTCGGTGTTAAAGAGCAAGTTTCAGAGTCTCTTGTGACATCCATTTTGGTATTTTCTTTCTTTTTTGTCTTTTAATGACCTTTTGCTTTCTTCATAAATGATGTCTTTAATGTCCTCCCACAACTCTTCTGACATTCAGTCATTATGTTCAGTGCATCAAACTTATTCTTAAGACGTTTTCTAAATACGAGAGTGATATATTCAAGATTGTACTTGGGCTTTCATGAGATTGTTTTAATTTTCTTCAGCTTCAACTTGAACTTGCATATGAACATTAACAGTTTGTTCTGCAGTCAGCCCCTAGCCTTGTTCGGACTGATGATATTGAGCTTCTCTATCATCTCTTACCACAGATGTAGTAAATTTGATTCCTTTTTTATATCTGGTAAGCTCAGGGGAATAGTCATTGTTTATGTTGTTGAAAAAAGTATTTCCCATGAGTAAGTCATTATTATGCAGAATTCAGTCATGAAAACACTGGTGTCATTTCTATCACCAAGATCATATTGTCCAACTACTGATCCTTTTTCTTTGTTTCCAAATTTCACATTCTAATTAGCAGTGAGTATTAATTCCTCTTGGTTGCACATTTAATCAATTTCAGACTGCAGAAGATGGTGAATGTTTTTCAATTTCTTCACCTTTGGGATTAGTGGTTGGTGCATAAATTTGAATAATAATTGTATTGTCTGGTGTTCCTTGTTGGCATATGGCTATTACTTGTCACTGACAAAGTTGTACTTCAGGAAAGATCTTGAAATGCTCTTCAGTTTGTCATACCTGTCACAGTAGATCATGCAATTGTCTGATTTAAAATGACCAAAACCATCTTGGCCCTGCCTCCTACTCAGACACCTCCTGTTGTCCCTCTTATAACAAAGTCCCCAAAAAACAAATGAATCAATTATGTATGGCATTCTAAGTGTCCTAAACATCAAAGACAAAGGTAAGGAGTTGGACTGACTGTCAGGGAGAGGTAGAGACAGTTTATCAGCAGCAAGGATTTGCCACATCTGACCTGGCCAGCACCCTACAAGCAGGATTAACTGGCACAGTTGGGCTGAGGCAAGCAGTAGCACTTGGGACACGTTTTCCACACAGAGAGAAACAGAACAGCAGAGAGTCTGTACAAGCCAGCGGAATGAGGGGAAAGTGGCACTGGATCTGCAAAAGTTAAGTGCAAGTGTCTAACTTATCACGTGGGATTAAAAAAATCCTTCCCCTTCGGGGAAGTATCTCTTTCCCATTCATCTGCCCCTCTCCTCATTGCACTGTTCCTTGTTGGCTTTAGCAATTGCTGTGCACCCTGGACTTGCAACAGGACTTATCACTCACCCTAAGTCATTCTCCAAGCTTTAAAGAGGGAACACATTAACAAATAACAAACAGGAAAAAATTCTGCCAGCTCTCCTTAGCGGGGATCTCAGGGCAAGCACAACCTTTTTGCCTAGGCACAGGCAGAAAGTGTCCATGGACTTTGAATGCCTTTCACCGCTGCCTAGACCTATGTGGACCCATTTCAATATCGTAGGCCGTCATTATCATAGTACAACAGAGTATACACCTGGAATCTATTTTCAACATCAACAGCTAAGAGGGAGTTGTAGATTTTTGACATTTGACACCACCCTTCCCATTAAACAGGATTTTCACTCACCCACATCAGAAGCCTGAGGACTAGTGGCTCAACCCACTCCACCTAGTCATGCAGGACACATTTCTGAGAATAAATGGTGCCTCCCTGTCCTTAGAGCCAACAGCATTGAATGTCCATAGTCCGACTGCAAAACCCACCCACCTATATACCCCAGGGAACAGAGACATACCTTCCACCCAGGCACTCATGAGCAACCATCATCCACCAATCTTGCTTAGAACCTACTCTCCTATTGTAGCCAAATACTTGTTCCTGCTCCAATTATCCCTATGTAGACCTACCAGCCTAGGACTGTAGATGAGAGCCTTTACCACACATTCAGTGACCGATGACCTGGACACCTGAGCTGAATCCACACTAGAAAAGTCAGCAGACTCCAGTGTTAACTTACTTAGTAGTAGCTTTAACCACCTGGTGCCGGGACATGAGAACTTCAAAGACACCAATAATCAAAGTAGCTCAAAAGACCAGCCTACTTGAGCATATGAAAATAAAACAAAACAAGAAGCCAAGACATGGTAAGCAAACATAAATAAATATACCAACTTATTGATGGATCAGAGGCAACAGTTAATATCAAATCACATAAAGAGGCAGACCATGATGGTTTCAGCAAGCGACCAAAACAAAGAACAAGGAAAGCTCTCAGAGGAAGAGAAGGTCTTGGAATTACCTAAGCTAGAATTCAAAAGATTAATATACGGAGCTCTTCAAGATATCAGGAAGGAGATCCTACAAAACACAGATCAAGTCAAGGAACATAGAGACAAAACAATAGCGGAACTTAAGAAGGTTATACAAGAGCAAAAGAACAAATTCAACAGGCTGCAAGAAATCATAGAGAGACAGTAAATAGAAATCCAAAAGATAACAAAATTTCAAAATTAGACAACTCAATAGAAAGTCATAGGAGCAGAATTGAGGCAAAGGAAGTTAAAATTACTGACATTGAAGATAAAGCACTTGACTACTAATTTATCTAAGTAAAAATCAGATCAAAGAATTTTAAAAAAATAAGAAATCCTATGAATTATGTGAACCTTATCAAGAGGAATAACCTACCAGTGATTGGAGTAACAGAAAAGAAGGGATAACAGAAGAAACAGAGAGAAGTTTTGAAGATTTGTTGGCAGAAAATTTCCCTGATATCATCAAAGATGAGAAGATATCTATCCAAGGAGCTCATCAAACCCCACACAGAGTAGATCCCAAAAGAAATTCACCAAAATATATTACAAAGAAACTTGCCAAAAACAAAGACAAAGAGAGAATTCTAAGAGTGGCTAGAGATAAAGAAAAAATTATGTACAAAGGAGAGTCAGTAAGACTAAGCTTTGATTATTCAGCAGAAACCATGCAGGCAAAAAGGCAATAGGATGGCATATATAAAGTCTTGAAGGAAAAAAAAAATGCCAGGAAAGAATTATATATCCAGCAAAAATGTCTCTCAAACATGAGGGTGAAATTAGTGCATTCCCAGATAGACGGAAGTTAAGAGATTTTGTAAAAAACAAAACAAAATTATAAGAAATACTAAAGGGAGTCCTGCAGATAGAAAATCAATAACATCAGATAACAATCCAAGACTAGAACACAAGACATAACAACAAGATAACAATCCAGACAGGGAAGTTACAAAAAGATGTCAAAGCTAAACCCCTGAAAAGAGGGAAACAATATGTAAAAGATGGCAACATTAAAAGAAAAAAGAGGGACTAAATAACATAGTCATAGAACTTTCTTATGGAGAGGAAGTCAAGGCGAGAGTAAGAAATAAAAGATTGGCTTAAATTTAGAAAAATAGAGGTAAAGAAGAAGGTAACCACAAAGGAAACCAAAATCCTACACAACAAAATAAAAAAGAAGAAAAACATAAATACTCAGCAAATACAAAATCAACAACAATGAAAAGGATGAAAAGAAAATACGTGAAGAAACAAGACTCAGCAAAGAAAATTCAGTGGAACAAATAAACTGTCAACAATACAAAACAAAGAAACAAACAAAAAAAATCAAAATGACGGCAGTAACTCATGCGTATCAATAATTACGCTGAATGTAAATGGACTAAATGCACCAGTAAAGAGACAGAGAGTGGCAGAATGGATTAAAAAACATGATCTGTGTATATGCTACCTAGAAGAGACACAGTTTAGACTCAAAGACACAAATAAACTAAAACTCAAAGGATGGAAAAAATATGTCAAGAAAACAACAATCAAAAAAAAGGAGTGGCAATATTAATCTCTGACAAAAGAGACTTTATAGCAAAATCCACCACAAAGGATAAGGAAGAACACTATATAATGATTAAAGGGTCAATACACCAGGAGGACATAACCATAAGAAATATTTATGCACCCAATGACAAGTCTCAAAAATACATTAAAAAAAACTCTAACAGCATTGAAAAGAGAAATAGACAGCTCCACAATGATAGTAGTAGACTCAACACAGCACTTCCAGTGAAGGACAAAACATTCAGAAAGAAGCTCAAAAAAGACACAGAAGATATAATGCCACAATCAACCAACTTGATATAATAGACATATGTAGAGCATTATACCCAACAGCAGCTAACTATACTTTCTTTTACAACACACATGGAACATTCTCCAGAACAGACTACAGATAAGGCCAAAAAGCAAGCCTTAACAGAATGAAAACATAAAAATATTACAAAGCATTTATTCTGACTATTCTGACCATAAATCCATAAGAGTGGAAATTAATAAAAGAAAAAGCAAGGAAGCAAAGAAAATACATGGAAACTAAACAACACTTTGCTCAAAAACTACTGGGTTATAGAAGAAATCAAGGATGGAATAAAGAGATTCATAGAATCAAATGAGAATAAAAACACATCCTACCAGAACCTTTGGGACAGAGCTAAAGCAGTGCTCAGAGGTCAATTTATAGCAAAAAATGCACACATTCAAAAAGAAGAAAGGGCCAAAATAAAAACAATAACCCTGCAATTCGATCATATCGAAAGAGAGCAGCAAAAGAAGCTCGGGGGAACAAGAAGAAAGGAAATAATAAAAATTAGAGCAAAAATAAACGAAACAGAGAATAGAAAAACAATTGAAAGAGTTAAGACCAAAAGCTGGTTCTTTGAAAAGATGAACAAAATAAACCACTGGGCGAACTGACAAAGCAAAAACAGAAGAACAATCAAACAAGCCAAATAAGAAATGAAAAGGGTAACATCACAATAGACCCAATTGAAATTAAGAGACTCATAGCAGAATACTGTGAAAAATTATATTACAACAAATATGAAAACCTAGAGGAAATGGCCAAATTTCTAAAAACACACTGCCTACCTACACTAACACAAACTGAGTTAGGAAAACTAAGCAAACTTAAAACAAGAGATTGAAGAGGTAACTAAAAAACTCCTGAAGTCAGCGCCATCTACAGCTCATAGAGACAGCTAATTTTGAGCCTTTCTGAAGAGATGTAAAGTCCCCTTCTTAAGACAAACGAGTACTTCTGTGTAATATGACGCTATACCCAGAAGCAACATGCCGCCCCTCCACACAAAAGATCCAAAAAACTAAGTCAGAGAAGATCATCAATCCTGAAACTCTAACCATCAAATGAAGAGATAAGAACTCAGCCAAGCACCAAATGGAATAAGAAACTGACGGAGAACAGAGAGTGAGGAGAGGTACAAGCAGAGGTCCCCTATCAACCAATGCAGCACAGATCTGCCATTTGGACTCCTTTCAGAGATCAGAAAACAGGAAGTATGGGAAAGCAGCTTCACAGAGCTCCCGCAGGAGACAGAACAATTGGTAACTAGCGTTATAAGATTTCCCACCCCCACACTTCTTCACACTCTCTTGACCTCCTCTGCTTCCAGCAGCCAGGGTCTCTGCCAGGAAGCACTGGCTTGACTCCTGTGCTGCTTAGAATCCACACGCCCACATTCGCTCCCTCCCTGAGTACCAGTTGTTGGTTGTTGGTTTTGCTTTTTTCTGCTTCTTTTGGTTTCTTCCATACCTCTCACCACTCCCCCTACTTTCTCTCAAATACCTGGCTCTGTGTGCCACCTTTTCTAATTTCTGAAAGGCTGTGAAATGCCACTCTGCTGTGGAACTGCTTCCCGGCCCATGCTTGCATGCTGGTGGGATTCTCGGGGCTTTTCTCATTTGTTTGTTCATTTGTTTTTATTTGTTCTGATTTGATTTGTTTGTTTTCTCTTCATTTTCTAGGCTTTGAAGCCCCTTCTAGCTAGACAGTACTACAAGGTTTGAGAGCTACTCCCTCAATCTGCACTGTCATCCAGTGGAATCCCTAGGGGCATTTCTTTTTTTCTTTTTTTTTGTTTGTTTTACTTTCTTTTCTCTTTTTCTCTTTCTTCATTTCTCAGTTTCTCATCTCTCCATAATTACTTTCTCTTCCTGTCTCCTGAATACTTGGTGCTGTGTGACGCCTCTACAATTTCTAACCAGGCTGTACTTCATGGCCTGGGAGCAACTTCCCAAGTCCTCGCAGCCCCACTTGTGGGATACTTGGGGGATTGTCTTTTATTTCTGTCTAATTTTCAGTTATTCATTTTTTAATTTTACCCTTTTTCTTCTTTATCCTTTTTGTTTTTCTCCATTTGTCACTCTCATCTCTCCTCTCCAACAGCAAACTCCCTTAGCATTCTTTTTTGTTTATATATTTCTGGATCTTGGTCCTCTCTTCTCTCTCACATACCCATCTTAGGTGCACACATAACAATCTCCCCCCTCCTTCCTACCTACCTGCACAATGAGCTAAACATAACACCCTCAAACATAACAGACATACAGACACATCCCTTGCACCGATTCCCCTCCCACTCTGTTGGCTATAGTACTTGCCACAAACAACCCATCCAAGCAACTCCTCTTCAGCTACACCTTCCCTGCAGTACTATACCTGAGAGACAGACCATGCCCATTGGAGAAGGAGGTGAAAAGTATTATGCCCATAAAAAAGCAAGCAACAAAGTATGCACAGCCAACCTTCTCAGACATAACCAAATAAAAAAGCAGGATAAAACAAACAAATCTACAATCAATAAATGAGGAAAATAACTACTGAATGTCCTGAAGACAGCAGACAATATCAAAGCATAATAAAAAAAAGGACAGGATGGTTCCAGTAGGCATTCAAAATAAAATACCAGATGACTTTCCAGAAGAAGAAAAGACACTAGAACTACCTGATACAGAATTAAAATCCATACTATTCAGAGCTCTCCAAGAGTTGAAGCAAAAGGAAGAAAAAAGAGGAAAAATAGACAAATTCATGGAAAATTCAGACACAAAATGGAATAATTCAAGAATATAATACAGGAAAAAAATGCCAAAATAAATTCACAACAAGAAATCCTACAAAAACAACAATTAGATTTACAAAAGATAAACAAGATTTCAGAAAAGGGCAGTGTTATAGAAATGCTGAGGAGCAGGTTTGAAATGATGGAAGACAGGATCAGCAAAATTGCAGACAAACACCTGGATACAATACTGAGGAGAAATCAGAAAAAAGAAAGAAGAAAAATGAAGAAATCCTGAGAATTATGGGGGATACAATCAAAGCAAAAATTTGTGAGTGATTGGAGTTCCAGAACAGGAAGAGAAAACAGAAAAAACAGAGAGGGTCATTGAAGAACTGCTGAGAGAAAACTTCCCCAATATTATGAAAGATGAAAAACTAACAATGCAAGAAGCTCAACGAACCCCATATAGGATAGACCCCAAAAGATAATCACCAAGGCATGTCATAATCACATTCTTCAAAATCAAACGCAAACAAATAATCCTGAGAGCAGCTGGAGAAAAACAAAAAGTCACATATATAAAGGAGAATCAATAAGACTAACCTCGGATTATTAGGCAGAAACTATGCAATCAAGAAGGCAATGGGATGACATATATAAAACTTATAAAGAAAAAAAAAATGCCAGCCAACAATAATATATCCTGCAAAGCTATTGGTTAAAATATGATGGTGAAATTGGGACATTTCCAGATAAACAGAAATTAAAGGACTATGTAAAAACCAAACCAAACGTACAAGAATTATTAAAGGGAGTCCTTCGATCTGAAAACAAACAACATCAGACCACAGGTGAATCTAGGATGAAGGATCATACCAGCCAGATACCAACCTAGGAAATGAACCCTCAAGGACTTTCCAAAACCAAAAGTATTACAACAGGGAACCAGAGAGATTAACCTGTAAATGACAACAATATCAGAACAATAAAAGAGGGAATAAACCGCGTAGTATAGAACCTTCTAATGGAGAGGAAGGTGAGACAATGCCAAGTAATAAGACTGGTTCAGACCTAGGAAGATAAGAGTAAATTTCAAGAAAAGTACAAAGAAAGTTAACAAACCTACTCATCAAAATAAAGAAGAAAAACATAAAGTCTCTGTAAAGACAAAACCTACAGAAACAAAAGAAATACAACAAAAATTCCACTAACAAAAGGAATTCAGCATAGGAGAGTAAAGGAATAAAGAAAACGTCAGTACCACAAAAAAATCGCAACAAAATGACAGCAATAAACTCACGTCTATCAATAATTACACTGAATGTAAATGGCCTAAATGCACCCAGAAAGAGAAGGGGAGTGACAGATGCATAAAAAAAAAACAAAACAAAAAAAAACCGGGATCCATCAATACGCTATCTACAAGAGACACACCTTAGAAACAAAGACATAAATGCATTAAAAATCGAAGGCTGGAAAAAAAAATATCAAGGAAACAGCTACCAAAAAAGAGCAGGAGTGGCAATACTAATCTCAGATAAAATAGACTTCAAAACAATATCCACCATAAAAGACAAAGAAAGACACAATATAATGATTAAGGGATGATGCATCATGAACACATAACCATAATAAACTACTACACACCCAATGACAGGACGGCCAAATACATAAACTCTAATAGCACTGAAAAGATAATTAGACAGTAAGAGACTTCAACACACCACTCTCAGTAAAGGACAGAACATCTAGAAACAAACTCAACAAAGATACCGAAGACCTAAAGGGAACAACCAATCAGCTTGACCTCATAGACATATATAGAACACTTCACCCAACATCTGCAATGTAGACGTTCTTTTCCAACCCACATGGAATGCTCTTCAGAATAGACCACATCTCAGGCCACAGAGCAACCCTTAACAAAATCCAAAACGTTGAGATAATACAAAGTATCTTCTCTGACCACAACACCATCAAGGTAGAAATTAACAACAGGAAGAGCAAGGAAAAAAATCAACTACACAGAAACAGAATAACAGACTGATCCACAAACAGTAGATAATAGAAGGAATCAAAAAATTCCTAGAATCAAACAAGAAAGGAAACATATCATACCAAAACCTTTAAGACACAGCAAAGGCAGTCCTCAGAGAACAATTTATACCGATAGAAGCACACATCAAAAAGAAGAAAAGAACAAAACCAAAACATTCACTACACAACTTGAACAAATACAAAGAGAACAGCAAAAAGAAGTTCACAGCCACCAGAAGAAAGAAAATAAATGAAATAGAGAATAGAAAAACAATAGAATCAACAAAATCAAATGTTGATTCTTTGAAAGAATCAACAAACTCAACAAAGCACTGGCCAGACTGACAAAAGCAAAACAGGGGAGTACCAAATAAACCAAATAAGAAATAAATTGGGTGAAATTACAACAGTCCCAACTGAAGTAAAAAGGACCATAAGAGAGTATTATGAAAAACTCTACTCCAACACATTTGAAAAACTAGAGGAAATGGATAAGTTTATAGAAACACAGTACCTATCCAAACTAACACAAAGTGATGTTGAAAATTAGAACAGACCCATAACAAGACAAGAGATTGAAAAGGTAAAAAATAATAATAAAATAAAAAAACCTGGCCAAGATGGTTTCACTGGAGAATTCAACCATTTAGAGAAGAGCTTATACCAGTAATACTCAAACTATTTCAGAACATAGAAAAGGCAGCAACACATCTGAATTCATTGTATGAATCCAGGATAACCCTGATACCAAAACCAGGCACAGATGTTACAAAAAAAAGAAAATTACAGAACAATAACTCTCATGAATATACACGCAAAAATTCTCAACAAAATTCTAGCCAATAGAATTCAACATTACATCAAAAAAAAAAAATCATAAACCACGACCAAGTAGGATTTATACCAGGTATGCAAGAATGGGACATTAGAAAATCAGTCAACGTAATCCAACACATAAATAAAAAAATTGCATGACCCTCTCAATTGACAGAGAAAAAACATTTGACAAACCCCACAATATTTCTGATAAAAACTCTCAGTAAAATAGGTATAGAAGGGAAAGGTTTCAACATAATAAAGGAGTCTATGCAAAACCAACAGAGAGGTTGAAACCATTCCCTTTGAGAACAGTATGCCCTTTATCACTACTCTTATTTAACATTGTGCTGGAAGTCCTAGCTAGAGCAATAAGGGAAGAAAAAGAAATAAAGGACATCCAAACTAGTAATAAAGATGTAAAACTGTCTGTATATGATGCTATACATAGAAAAACAAAAAGACACCAAGAGAAAACTACTGGAACTAATAGAAAGATTCAGCATGTTAGCAGGATACAAGCTAAACATACAAAAAATATGTTGGATTCCTATATACCAATAAATAGAATGATGAAAAGCAAATCAAGAAAACAATATCATTTATGATAGCTCCTAAAAAATAAAATAGTTAGTAATAACTCTAAGCAGGGACGTAAAAGAGCTATACAAAGAAAACTATGCAAGATTACTAAGAGAAAACCAAAGGGATCTACATAATTGCAAAAACATTCCATGCTTATGGATAGATAGACTCAACATTTTGAAAATTATAAATCTACCTAAAGCAATTTACAAATACAATGCAATCTCGATCTAAATACCAACAACATTCTTTAAAGAGATGGAAAAACTAATCATTAACTTTATATGGAAAGGGAAGAAGCTCCGGATAAGTAAAGCACTATTGAAGAAGAAGAATACAGGACTTGCACTACCTGAACTCAGAACCTACTATACAGCTACGGTAGTCAAAACAGCCTTGTACTGGTACAAGGATAGATGCATTGACCACTGGAACAGTATTTAAGACACAGATGTAAATCCATCCACGTAAGGCTACCTGATCTTCGACAAGGGCCCAAGGACAATCCAATATGGAGCGGATAGTCTTTTTCAACAAATGATGCTGGCAAAACTGTATGTCCTTCTGCCAAAAAAAGAAAAAAAAATGAAACAGGACACATATCTTGCACCATACACAAAAAACTAATTCAAAATGGATCAAAGACGTAAATATAAAGCCAAAAACTATAAAGTTCATAGAATAAAAAATAGGATCAACGCAAGAGGCCCTAATACACAAAATGAATAGGATGAAAACCATAACCAACAACATACAAACTCCAGAAAATAAGCTAGATAACTGGGATCCTCTAAAAATTAAAGACTTATGCTTATCAAAAGACTTCAGCAAGAGAGTAAAAAGAGAATCTACAGACTGGGAAAAAAATTTTGGACATTGCAAGTCAGGCAAAGATGTATTCTTTAAAATCTATAAGAAAATCCAACACCTCTACAGCAAAAAGACAAATAATCCAGTTAAAAAATGGGCAAAGGAAATGAACAGACACTTCACCAAAGAAGTCATTCAAGCGGCCAACAGACACATGAGGAAATGCTAGCAATCACTAGCCATTAAAGAAATACAAATCAAAACCACAATGAGACACCATCCTATCCCAGCATTACTGGAAAGAAAGAAGAAGAAAAAAACTGGAAATAACAAATTTTGGAGAGGCTGTGGGGAGATCAGAGCTCTTATACACTGCTTTAGGGAATGCAATATGATACAACCATTTTGGAAAACGATATGGCACTTCCTTAGAAAGCTAGAAATAAAAATACCATGTGATCCAGTAATCCCACTTCTAGGAATATATACTAGAGAAATAAGAGCCGTCACACGAATAGACATATGCACTCCCATATTCATTGCAGCACTGTTCACAATAGCAAAAAGATGGAAACAACCTAGAGGACCATCAACAGATTAATGGATAAACAAACTGTGTTACATACACACAATGGTGTATTATGAAACAATAAAGGATAATGATGAACCTATGAAGCATCTCATAACATGATAACATGGATGAAACTGGAGGACATTATTCTGAGTGAAAAAAGTCAATCACAAAAGGACAAATATTGTATGATACCACCAGCGTAAAAACTCATGAAAAATTTTACACACAAAAAGAAACAATGTTTGTTGGTTACAAGAGATGGGAGGGGTGGGGGAAAATACTAAATAGACAATAAATAAGTGGTAACTTTGGTGAAGGAAAAGACAGACACAATACTGGGGAAGCCAGCACAACTTGTAAAAGGAAAGTCGTGGAAGCTCCATAGACACACCCAAACTCCCTGGGGACCAAATTATTCGGTGGAGGGCTGTGAGGACCATGGTGTCAGGGAACATCTAGCTCAACTGGCATAACACAGTTTATAAAGAAAATATTCTACATTCTATTTTAGTGGGTAGGACTTGGGGTCTTGAAAACTTGTGAGTAGCCATCTAAGATACTCCACTTGTCTCGCACCTTCAGGAGCAAGGTAGAATGAAGAAAACAACATACAAGGGAAAGATTAGTTCAAAGGAGTAATGGACCACAACTACCACGGCCTCCACCAGACTGAGTCCAGTACATCTAGATGGTGACCGGCTACCAAGACTGACTGCCCTGACAGGGATCACAACAGAGGGTCCCGGACAGAGCTGGAGAAAAATGTAGAAAAATAAAATCCTAACTCACAAAAAAAGGCCAGAGAGAGTGGAGAAAACTAGAGAGTATGGCCCCCGGACACCCTTTTACCTGGGTAATGAATTCAATCCCATGGTTCACTGTTCAGCCAAAGATTAGACAGCCCTGTAAAACAATACAAGACTAATAGAGCACAACTGTTCAGTGACAAGGACTAGAAGGCAGGAGGGGTAGGAAATCTGGTAATAGGGAACCTAAGGTTGAGAAGGGACAGAGTTGACCTGTCATGGATTTGTTAACCAATGTCATAAAACAATATGTGTACTAAGTGTTTAATGAGAAACTATTTGTTCTTTAAACATTCATTTAAAGTACAATTAAAAAAAAAAAAAAACCTCCTAACAACAACAACAAAAACTCCTAACCCTGATCACTTCAATGGAGAATTCTACCAAACTTTCAGAGAAAAGTTAACACTACTACCACTAAAGGTATTTCAGAACATAGAAAAGGATAGAATACTCTCAAACTCATCCTATGAAGCCAGCATAACCCGGATACAAAAATCAGGTAACGATACCACAAAAAAAGTACAGACAATATCCCTCATTAACATAGGCACAAAAATCCTTAAGAATATTCTAGTCAATAGAATTCAACAACATATCAAAACAAAAATTCACCATGACCAAGTAGGATTCATAACAGGTATTCAGTGATGGTTCAACATTAGAAAAACATTCAATGTAATCCATCACATAAATAAAGCAAAAGACTAGAACCACATGATCTTATAATTGTTGCAGAAAAGGCACTTGACAAATTCCAACACCCATTCATAATAAAAACTGCTAGCAAATTAGGAATAGAAGGGAAATTTCTCAATATAATTAAGGGCATTTATACAAAACCAACGATCAACATCATCCTAAATCAAGGGAGTATTAAAGCATTCCCCTTGAGAAAAGGAACAAAATAAGGATGCCGTTTATCACCACTCTTATTCAACATTGTGCTAGAGGTTCTAGCAAGAGCAATAAGGAAAGGAAAATAAATAAAAGGCATCCAAATTGCTAAGGAAGAAGTAAAAGCATCACTATTTGCAGATAACATAATCTTATACACAGAAAACCCCAAAGAGTCCACAAGAAAACTACTGGTACTAATAGAAGATTTCAGCAAATTATCAGGACACAACATAAACATACAAAAATCAGTTGGAATCCTCTACACCAATGAAGAGAACTTCAAAGGGGAAATAATCAAAACGATACCATTTACAATAGCAGCCAAGAAGATAAAATACTTAGGAATAAATCTACCCAGAGATGTAAAAGGCATATACGAAGAAAACTACAAGACACTAGTGCAAGAAACTGAAAGAGACTTACATAATTGGAAAAATGTACATTGTTCATGGATAGGGATAAACATCGATGTAAAAATGTCAATTCTACCCAAAGGGATCTACAGATACAATGCAATCCCAATCCAAATTCCAACGACAATTTTAATGAGTTGGAGAGACAAATATCTAACCTCATATAGAAAGGAAAGAGGCTCCAGATAAGTAAACCTTTATTGAAGAAGAAGAAATAAAATAGGAAGCTTCACACTACCTGGTTTTAGAACCTATTATACCACCATGGTAGTCAAAACAGTCTGGTACTGGTACAACAACAGATACATAGCCCAATGGAACATAATTGAAAATCCAGTCATAAATTCATCCACCTGTGATCATTTGATATTTGACAAAGCCTCAAAGTCCTTTAAATAGGGAAAAGACAGTCTGTTTAACCAATGGTACTGGTGTAACTAGATTTCCATCTGCAAAAAAATGAAACAAGACCCATACTTCATACTACGCACAAAACTTAATTCAAAATGGATCAAAGAACTAAATATAAAATTTAAAATGATAAAGATCATGGAAGAAAAAATAGGGACAACGCTAGGATCCCTAATACATGGCATGAACAGAATACAAAACATTACTAATAATGCAAAAACACCAGAAGAAAAACTGGATAACTGGGAGCTCCAAAAAATCAAAGACGTATGTTCATCAAAAGACTTCACAAAAAGAGTAAAAAGACAACCTACAGACTGAGAAAATTTTTTTGGCTACTACATGTCTTATCACCATCTAATGTCTAAAATCTACAAGATACTGCAAAACCTCAACAACAAAAAAAGACAAATAACCTAATTAAAAAATGGGCAAAGGATATGAACAGACACTTTGCCAAAGAAGACATTCAGGCTGCTAACAGACACATGAGGAAAAGCTCAGAACCATTAGCCTTTAGAAAAATGCAAATCAAAACTACAGTGAGCTACCATCTCACCCCAACATGGCTGGCACTAATCCAAAAAACACAAAATAATAAATGTTGGAGAGGTTGTGAAGAGACTGGAACACTTATACACTGCTGGTAAGAATGTAAAATAGTACAACCACTTTGGAAATAGATTTGGCACTTCCTTATGAAGCTAGTAATAGAAGTACCATAAGATACAGCAATTCTACTCCTTGGAATATATCCTAGAGAAATAAGAGCCATCACACAAATAGATATATGCACACCCATGTTCATTGCAGCACTGCTCACAATAGCAAAAAGATGGAAACAACATAGGTACCCATCAACAAAACAAATTTTGGTATATTCACACAATGGAATACTATGCAATGATAAAGAACAATGAAGAATCTGTGAAACTTCTCACAACATAGATTAATCTGGTAGGCATTATGCTGAGTGAAATTAGTCTGTTGCAAAAGAACAAGTATTATATGAGACCACTATTATAAGAACTCAAGAAAAGGTGGAAACACAGAAGAAAACATTCTTTGATGGTTATGAGGGTGGGAAGGGAGGGAGAGGGGAACTCACTAACTAGATAGTATTCAAGAATTCTTAGATGAAAGGAAGGACAACACACAATACAGGGAAAGTCAATATAACTGGACTAAACCAAAAGCTAAGAAGTTTCCTGAACACAACTGAACACTTCAAGGGGCAAAGCAGCAGGGTTAGTATCTGGGGACCATGTAGGTCAACTGGCATAACAAAGTTTATTAAGAAAATATTCCGCATACCACTTTGGTGAGTGGTGTCTGGGGTTTTCAAAGCTTGCAAGCTGCCATCTAAGATACATCAATTGGTCCCAACTCACCTGGAGCACAGGAGAACGAAGAACACCAAAGACACATGGAAAATATTAGCCCAAGAGACAAAAGGGGCTATATAAAACAGAGAGTCCATCAGCCTGAGTCCAGAACTAGATGATGCCCGGCTACGACCAATGACCACCTTGTCAGGGAATACAACAGAGTTCTAGACGGAGCAGGAGAAAAATGTGGAGCAGAACTCAAATTCACACAAAAACACCAGACTTAATGGTCTATTTGAGCCTGGAGGAACCCCAGAAGTCATACCCCTGGACTCTCTGTTAACCCAAAACTAAAACCATTCCCAAAGCCAACTCTTCAGACAAAGATTAGACTGGATCATATAACATAAAATAATACTCGGGAAGAGCGTCCTTCCTAGTTCAAGTAGATACGCGAGACTAAATGGGCAGCTCCTGTCCAGAGGCAGGATGAGAAGGCAGAAAGTGATAAACAATCAAAAAAAACCTAACCCGTTGCCATCAAGTTGATTCCCACTCATAGAGGAGCTGGTTAAATGGACACTGGGAACCCAGGGTGGAAAGAAGAAGGGTGCTCTCACAATATAGGGATTGCAACTAGAGTCATATAACAATATGTGTATTAATTTTTGTATGATAACTTAAGCTGTAAAATTTCACCTAAACACAGTAAAAAAAAAAAAAAAGGAGGGGGTGTATAAACCTCTCTTTTTTTATCTGCATCTTTATTTTTGTGAGCAGCAACTATAGGTCTAAATAGAACACTTAACTTCTTTTGTTCTTTTTTTCAATATCTGGTAAATATCCAGAGGAAACAGCCGCACCACCACTCTCATTTGATTTCTTGACTTCTGTCCCATGGACATTGATTGTGGAACCACGTAAAATGAAATCCTTGATAACTTCAAAATTTTCTCCATTTATCGTGATGTTGTTTATTGGTCCAGTTGTAAGAATTTTTGTTTTCTTTATGTTGAGGTATAATCCATACGGAAGTCTGTACTCTTTGATCTTCATCAGTAAGTAAAGATACATAAGTGTATATATAATGAAGTATACTTATATATACTTATGTTCTTCCTACTTGCTCTATCTGCCACAGAGGGAGGAGTGTTGGAGTATCCAAATACGATGAGAATAAATATTTGAATAGTAGCCTTATGGCGCAATTGATAAGGGCTAGGCTTCTAACCAAAAGGTCGGCAGTTCAAATCCACCAGCTTCTCTTTGGCAAGTCTTTGGGTCAGGTCTATTCTGTCCTGTTGGGTCACAATGAGTCAGAATTGACTTGACAGCAATGGGTTGGTTTAATGGATTATTGCAATTTATAGAACATTCTACTGCATTGCAATATCACCAATCAAAATATCACCATGCTTGCTTTGTTTTGTTTGGCTTCCATTATCTTTACAATGTCAAAAATTTAGGGGAACATACTCCTCGTGCACGTTTTTTTTTTCCCCAACCATAAGTAACAAATATATTTAAATACAACTAATGGTGCAATTAAAAGTAAATGTCATTGTTTCCAAATATAAAATTTGTAAGTGAAATAGTATTTATTCCTAGGCTCTGTGTGGTATATTTCCCATCCATAGAGTGTTGTTGTTCTTAGGTGCAGGGGAGTGGGTTCCAACTCATAGCTACCCTCTGTAAAACACACTTTGTCTTGTACGAATCAATGTCTTATTAATAAATTTAAGAGGTCCTGGTGGCACAAAGTTAAGTTCTTGGCTGCCAACCAAAAGGTTTCTGATTTGAAAACACCCAGGGACTCTGTGGGCGAAAGACTTGGTGATCTTCTCCCATAATGATTACCGCCTAAAAAATCCTATGGAGTAGTTTTACTCTATTCACAAGGGGTCACTATGAGTTGACAATTGAATAGAAGGCACCTACCAGCAACAAAAATCATTATTAATAAATTTAATAAATAATCAGGCAAATTCTCTTCAATGTTAACATTTTAAGTGCATTACTTGTATCAACACAATACCTGATTTATAAAAGTGATAAAGGCCCTTGTCCATGTTTTTTAAAAAAATCATTTTCAGATGAAAAAAAAAGAAAGAAAGAATATATAAATAAATGATAGTCTTTCCCTAGATATATTTCAGACTACAACATTTGGAAATGTATGTACTGGCACAAATATAAATATATTGATCAAGTGTCTTTATATTTGTAAAACTTTAAGAGTCCTAGTTAGATTTTGTCCAAGTTTCTCTAAGTACAGTTTTCATACATAATTACATACTTTCTGAAGATGTGTGTTTCTATTTATGTTGGCCAGTTGAAGACTTTATTTTAAAGTTCCTTAATTTCAGCTCTATTGCCATTTTGAGCCACACAGTTACTTCTTGTGGGAGGCTGTTCTGAGCATTGATTTTTTTTTTTTTTTAAAGCATCCCTTGACTCTACCCACTAGTGCAAGCAGTACCTACACCAAGATGTGAAACTGAAATTAACTCCAATAATTGTCAAATATTCCTGGGAGCAAAATTGGCCCTTGTAATATACTGATGCTAATATTGACATACACACTACCCAGGTCATTCTAAGTAAAATTCATTGTGTGAAACTCGATTGGGGAGTACTCATCAAAATGAGAAGTTTGAAGGTCATTCTGAATGTAGGACACAGGACTGAGGCTCAAAATGAGAAGTTTGAAGGTCATTCTGAATGTAGGACACAGGACTGAGGCTCAATATGAGAATTATGTTCTGTATTAAATATTTGTAAACCTGGAAACCAATGACACCAACTAGTATCCTGAATTGCAAACAGAAGTCTCATCAACAAATATTACTGTAGAGTCTCTCCTGGAAGAGATGAGGAAAGACAGACGAAACTCATTCTCATGGAAAGAAATCCTGTTCAGAGTCATGAACTTTCCCTGGAATCACTGTACATGGGGTCCCTACAGAGGCATGAACAAGAAGGGGAAACCACAGCTTCTGAGAGAAAACCCTTCCTTGACTTCCTTCCCCTGCCTCTGTTGACAAGATGGTCCACTAAGTTTAGTGGGTCCTAAACAGCCCCTAGAAACCACCTTCTTACTCGCCTACTTCAGGGAAGTTTGTGTCTGGGCTCACACTGACTTCCCCTCACTGTGTCTCTTGCACAGTATACATGGCCGTGTCCTCAGAATTCACTGAGCTCAGTTTTAAATAAACTTGGCTCTTGGAGGTGTCCCTGGTGTTGCTGACTCGGGAAGCAAGAGTTGGGTTATAATTTGTTCTGCCACCACTCTTTATTCTACCAACCCAATCTAGTCCCTTTCCTGGAGCCTGACAGACCCAGCTCACACCATAGCTAGTTAAGGAGAATCCAGAGACAGCGCAGGTGAGGGTTTGTGAGGGTTTCGCTATTTCTGGGACTGACTCCTGCAGCTGCACCTGGGACAAAACACCTGGGGACAAAGACAACCACAGTGGGTCAAGATCAGATATAGCATCCCAATACCTTCATTTACTAATCCCTGAGACTCTCACATCTGGAAGATGCCACCAGGAAGAGGAAGACCCACAAATGTTTCATGTTCTCGTGGATGAGATCCATGACTCCCAAAGGATATTTCCAGGGTGAGAGTAAACCTGAATTAAAGTAAATCCGTACTGTGTTTTCATCTGGTTGCCTAAGTGGGATTTGCATGTGGGAGGTGAATTTGTATGCAAAGTCAAAGAGGGGTGAAGGGAGGTCCCTGTCTCTGGGGCACTCACTGGAAAAGAGATACTGGCTGTACCCTTGGGAGAAGATTATCTTCTGGTCTTCCCATTACCCAGTCCTGGTTTTTCTTAAACCACACCAGGATATATTATTCAGGGAGCCAGATGAAACCAACTGTCTAGGAGAGCTTTGGGAATAGGGTCAATACACCTCCACTCCCAGGGATAGATAGAGAGACAGACAAATAAATATAGACAGAGAGGTGGATAAATCGTTAGGTAATTATCAAATATTCACCACAAATCAAAGGCTTTCTGAAAGGTCACATAGACAATCTGATTCATTTCACACCTTCATTATCTCATGTGTAAACTTTTGGATATTCCAATGTTTTGAAACAGTAACTAAATGACCAAAAACATTGAATTCAGACAAAAATGTGTCCAATCCAATTTTTTTTCTTTTTTCTAAATTGAAACAACGTTGAGTGACTTACTAATTTGGGTGAATATTTCTTCACCTGAAACACCTTTACTACCATGTATATTCAAGGGTTACTGTGGAAGGGAATATCTTCATGCCATTCTAAAGTACTCTTTTTTTTTCTTGTTACGTCACCCTTAACACACAGAGTATATATTTCTATCTTGAGAGTAATCATTCTTAGTGTTAAAATGGCCAGAAAAAAAAATTCTGTATGGAAGACTAACTTGAAATGTAAATTCATTTAATTACAACAATTAAAAAAAATGTCAGACAATCCCCTTATTTTCCTTTGTCCCTTAATCTGAGAGTGTGCAACTAATTCCTGGGTATGCATACTGTCTCATGAAAGAGACTTTTGGGAAACATAAACTTCAGGACCACAAGCAGATTGAGTTAGCTTCAAGTTCTCAGCTCACCAATATATTGGGTCAGTAAACTGGTCTTTTTGTAAAACTCATGTATCCTAGAGGTGTCCAGTCTTTGTTCTCTGGATGACTAATAATGGATATTGAATTTAGTGAGAATGGTTTCCATTACTATGGGGTGAATAATATACATGGTTCTTGGGAATACAGATGTACTCAGAACGGATTGCTTAGGTGATGAGCTCACTATTTCCAGAAGGAAACTCAGTTCCCTTTGGAAAACATTCCTGAGAAATGCCCCACTGAGGTCCTATGTCACTGAACACTGGGATTAAGTGTGAGATCCTATGACTGTTTTCCTTTGTGGGAAATGCTTTCCAATCACAGGGATGGTGAAAATTCTCATCATGTTTATTTCTCAAGAGGAAAAAATGAGTCATGAAGGAAACAGGAGAAGGAGAAGTTCTTACTGAGTAGTAACATCTCAGGCAAAGAGGATGTTGCTTTCTCCTCTCTTGAATGAATTGAGAACGTGAGAAATTAAAAGGACAAAGAAAGTAAGAAAAGTCCCTGGTGGCAGCTGAGAGCTGGAAAGAAGGGAAATCACTGAGAGCTAGGAAAGGGAAGAAACACCTGATCCTAACAGGAAGGCCCTCATCAGCTACTCTCTGCACTATTCCTGGTGCTGAGTCCCTTTTGCTCTGTGGACCCTGAGCACCTCCTGCAGAACAGCCCCCTCCCAGTCCCCTGCAGGCCAGGTTTATGTCTAGGCTCCCACTGCCTTCCCCTCATTTTTCTCACACATGATCATGACTCCTGCTATACTGGAGCTCAGGAACAAGAAGAACTGATTCTTAGACATGTTTTTGGAGATGGAGAGTTAACTTTGGAGGGATGGTTATATGCTTTTATGCCACTAGTACATATGTACCCATCCACTTTAGCCCCTTCCTGGGGGATGGGAAGTTGGTGGATTAAGGCCCAGCAGTGACCACTGCTTTTCGTGCAGGATCCAGAGACAGCTCAGGTGATGAAGAGAATCTGCAATGACCTCACTATTTTTATGCCTGACACCTGTAGCTGCACCTGGGATATGACATCTAAAGACAGAAATATATATATACATATATATATAAAATATATTTTAAAAAATTTAAAATATATATATATCTACACACACACACACATATATATATCACAAGTGACAAATATTGACACTTCACTCAGATCTTATTTTGAAAATCTTTGAGAAATTCATGGCATGAAGTAGCCACTAGGTGGAAGAACATTAACAGGAATTTTACTATTTTTTTAAAAGGTTCATGATTCCTGGAGAATTCAGTTTACGGTGTGAAGGATCTTGTTAGATTCTGATATTTAACCTGGAAGGTAAACATTTGACTCTTATGTGGAATGACACAAGTACTTAGTAGGGAATGTCCAGGTAAGGTCTCAGTTTCAAATTCAGAAACTGGAAGGAGCAAGCCAGTCCTACTCCCCAGGGATTGCCGTGTCTTTACAGAGAGACTTAAACAACCAAACCAAACCCACTGCCATCAAACTGATTCTGACTCATTACTACCCTATAGGACAGAGATGAACTTCTGATAGGGTTTCCAAGGAGTAGCTGGTGGATTCGAACAGCCGGACTTTTGTTGAGCAGATGAATGCTTAACCATTGTGCCATCATGGAAGCATACTGAGATCCCAGGGGCCTAGAAATGGAGAGCATAGATGTTTCCAGTCCAGACAGAGAGCTTTGATGATGGGAAAATAAACTCTGATCCTATGAGAAACCCCCCTTTCCTTTGATAGGGAAACAGCTAGCTTCTCCTTCTAACCCTTCTTTCAGGAACATATTATTTGACATGCTTATCCTCTTTATTCATCTTAACATAACAAAGGGTGGCATTTGAGAACTTATTGGAGCATTCTGCTTCACAGATCACAGATTTAGGAGAGCTGCAAACTTCTTCTGGGTTACTGAACTCTTCCATTGGTCTCCACATCTCCAGAATGGGCTTTGTGAATACCTACCAATCTGACTTTCGGGGAAGACAAGTGGATGATGAGTCTCCTTCTAGCATATACATAGAGTTTGCATTCAGTGAGGGTAAATCATTATTCACAACTGTGAAGAACCTGGGTTTTGATCTGCTCCTACTCCTAACACAGATTTGAGCAGCTTCTCCTTGCACTACAATCTTCTTGATCTCTGGCCTGAAAGAGGGGTCATAAGGTGCTGCAAATCTCCCAGTATGTCTTCGATTCTCAGATTTCCTTATTCCCAGCTGGAACCCTGCATGCGCATTTCTGTGCATGGACTTTGCATGAATGACAATTTGTGTAAGTATAGATTTTCTAGAATGAATATTAATATGAGTAGATGTTTGTTTCTGAGTATCATTTGTGTGTGTGTGTGTGTACATACTGAGGGTTAAAGAGGTTTTCCATGCAATTTGGAAAAACAAAAAAAAAAGATAAAAGCTTAGGTCATCTTTGTGGAAATGTAAAAAAAAAAAAAATCCCGTACAGTGAGAGTGCTGTGAGGAAGTGAAAATGAAAGAAATGAGATCAAATAACTATTAAGTCCCTCAAGACATTTAGACTCCTTCCTTTTCCACACCATAACCAAGTTGGCCAGTATCTCTGGAAGGCCTTATACTTGGTTATGCTTTCCCACTACTACTTTGAATCCGGCACTGATAAATCACTTAGCTAAGAAAAACACCCCAATCTGCTGCTTTGAGGTTGTGGTACAGGGGACTAGATGGTCCCAAGGGATGGGTCAGTCCCTTCACTTGTTCACTTATAAGTTTCTTCTCAGAGAGAAGGTTGTGTGTAGTGAGGTCCAGTACATGAGGCATTTAGGAATTCCATGGATAGAGATGCTCTTTTGTGAAGTACCGGCAGGAAAGACAAATTCTTGTGTTGAATAAATGTGATCTCTGTGAGGACAGACTAGGAAGAAGGAACCAGCAGTCTACATCTGAAAAGAATTAGCTAGTGAAAACCTTATGAATAGCAGAGAAACATTGTCTGATATAGTGCTGGAAGATGAGCTTTCCTAGGTTGGAAGGCAGTCAAAAACTACTGGGGAAGAGCTGTCAAAGTAGAGTCCACCTTAATAATGTTGATGAACTCAAGCTCTTGGGACCTCATTTGCTGATGTGGCATGATTCAAAATGAGAAGAAACAGCTGCAAACATCCATTAAAAAAATCAGAACGTGGAATGTACGAAGTATGAATCTAGGAAAATTCGAAATCATCAAAAATGAAATGGAACTCATAAACATTGATAGCCTAGGTATTAGTGAGCTGAAATGGACTGGTATTGACCATTTTGAATCAGAAAATCATATAGTCTACTGTGCCGGAAATGACAACTTAAAGAGGAATGGTGCTGCATTCATTGTCAAAAAAAAAAAAAAAAAACCTTTCAAGATACAGCCTTAAGTACAACGCTGTCAGTGATAGGATACAATCCATACGTCTGCAAGGAAGATCACTTAATATGACTATTATTCAAATTTATGCACCAATCACTAAGTCCATAGATGAAGAAATTGATGATTTTTACCAGATTCTGCAGTCTGAAATTGATCAAACATGCAATCAGGATGCATTGATAATTACTGGTGATTGAAATGTGAAAGTTGGAAACAAAGAAGAAGGATTGGTAGTTGGAAAATATGGCCTTGGTGATAGAAATGATTCCAGACAGCGCATGATAGAACTTTGCTAGACCAATGACTTCTTCATTGTGAATACTTTTTTTCACCAACATAAATGGTGACCATACACATGGATCTTGCCAGATGGAGTACACAGGAATCAAATCGACTACATCTGTGGTGAAAGACCAAGGAAAGCTCAATATCAGTCAGCACAAGGCCAAGGGCAGACTGCAGAACAGACTATGAATTGTTCATATGCAAGTTCAAGTTGAAACTGAAGAAAATCAGAAGAAGTCCAGAAGAGCCAAAGTATGACCTTGAGTATATCCCACCTGAATTTAGAGACCATCTCAAGAATAGATTTGACATGTTGAACATTAATGACTGAAGACCAGAAGAGTTGTGGAATGACATCAAGGACATCATACATGAAGAAAGCAAGATGTCATTAAAAAGATAGGAAAGAAAGAAAATATCAAAATGGATGTCATAAGAGACTCTGAAACTTGCTCTTTTACATTGAGTAGCTAAAGCAAAAATAAGAAATGATGAAGTAAAAGAACTGAACAGAAGATTTCACAGGACTGCTCGAGAAGACAAAGTAAACTATTATAATAACATGTGCAAAGAGCTGGAGATAGAAAACCAATAGGGAAGAACAGCCTCAGCGCTTCCCAAGCTGAAAGAATTGAAGAAAAAAATCAAGCCTCGAGTTGCAATAGTGTAGGATTCTATGAGGAAAATATTAATCGATGCAGGAAGCATCAAAAGAAGATGGACAGAATACACAGTCATTATACCAAAAAGAATTGGTCGACTTTCAACTATTTCAAGAGGTAGCATATGATCAGGAATCGATGATACTGAAGGAAGAAGTCCAAGCTGCACTGGAGGTATTGGTGAAAAACAAGGCTTCAAGAATTGAAGGAATATATATTAAGATGTTTCCACAAATGGATGATGCTCTGGAAGTGCTAACTCGTCTATGTCAAGAAATTTGGAAGACAGCTACCTGGCAAACTGACTGGAAGATATCCATATTTATGCCTGTTACCAAGAAAGGTGATCTAACCAAATGCAGAAATTATTGAACAATATCGTTAGTATCTCCCACAAGTAAAATTTTACTGAAGATCATTCAAAAGTGGCTGCAGCAGTATGTTGACAGGGAACTTTCAAAAATTCAGGCTGGATTCAGAAGAGGATGTGGAACCAGAGATGTCGTTACTGATGTCAGATGGATCCTGGCTGAAAGCAGAGAATACCAGAACGACGTTTATCTGTGTTTTATTGACTATGTAAAGGCATTCGACTGTGTGGATCATAACCAATATGGATAACATTGCGAAGAGTGGAAATTCCAGAACACTCGATTCTGCTAATGAGGAACCTATACATAGATCAAGAGGCAGTTGTTCAGACAGAACAAGAGGATACTGAGTGGTTTAAAGTCAGGAAAAATGTGTGTCAGGGTTGTATCCTTTCACCATAACTATTCAATCTGTATGTGAGGATATAATCCGAGAAGCTGGACTATATGAAGAAGGGGGCATCCGGATTGGAAGAAGACTCATTAAAAACCTTCTTTATGCAGATGACACAGCGTTGCTTACTGAAAGTGAAGAGGACTTGAAGCACTTACTGATGAAGATCAAAGATCACAGACTTCAGTATGAATTATATCTCTACATAAAGAAAACAAAAATCCTCACAACTGGACCAATAAGCAACATCATGATAAATGGAGAAAAGATTGAAGTTGCCAAGGATTTCATTTTACTTGAATCCACAATCAACACCCATGGGGGCAGCAGTCAAGAAATCAAAAGATGTGTTTCATTGGGCAAATCTGCAGCCAAAGACCTGTTTAATGTGCTGAAAAGCAAAGTTGTCACCTTGAAGACTAAGGTGAGCCTGACTCAAGCCTTGGTTTTCTTTCAGTTGTATCATATACATGCAAAAGCTGGACAATGAATAAGGAAGACTGAAAAAGAACTGACGCCTTTGAAAAATGGTGTTGATAAAAAATATTGAATATACCATGGACTGCCAGAAGAACAAACAAATCTGTCTTGGAAGAAGTCCAACCAGAATGCTCCTTAGAAACAAGGATGGGAAGACTATGTCTTACATACTTTGGACATGTTGTCAGGAGGGATCAGTCCCTGGAGAAGGACATCATGCTTGAAAATGCACAGGGTCAGCCAAAAAGAGTAGGACAATCAACAAGATAGATTGACACAGTGCCTGCAACAATGGGCTCAAGCATAACAATGATTGTGAGCATGGTGCAGGACTGGGCAGTGTTTCCTTCTGTGGTGCATAAGGTGACTATGAGTTGGAACTGAGTCAATGGCACCTAACAACAACAACAACTGTGAGGACTCTTTGCTGAAGATCAAACTGCACTTTTCATAGATAAAATTCTTATAACCCCTCTCTGTTCTTAGGCATGGTCGTGGGCTTGGTATTTGTTCAGTTTAATTTAGTTGGAGGAAAATTTGTTAATATTGTATGTTTAATGCAAATTTGTCATCAGAATTACCAATATGGAGATGATCTAATGGAATTTCAGCCAATCCTCTATCCTCATCATGTAACAGAATCAAGACCAGGCCTATGTAAGCCTTCCCAAACAGTTGAAAACAGGAACAAGGGTGATATCTTCTCTAATGCTCTTTTTCGCTATGGCAGTCCATCCTAGGTAGAGAAGAGAGAGAGAGAAAAAAAAATCCTCATACTTCAAAGTTATCTTCTAGGTTTAGAATCAGAATAAAAATGAGGGTTATTCTGCATACTTTTATTTCTGGGATTATAATAAATCCCAGAGAGTGACAGGAAGCTCCTTTATTGTCCCCTGAATCTGCCCCTGGCATGGACCCTGGGCTCAATGCGGTCTGAGAGCCCACTGCTGACAGTCTCCCACTACATTTAGGAGAGGTATATGGTGGACATACACTGTCTTCCCTCCATCTGTGGGTCTCACACAGCAATATCTTTTTTGGACTTTAGTATTCAGGCTATTGATCAGAAGTGGCATCTGAAGTTGTCTTTGAAGTTGTCCTGACCATAGGTGGTAGAGCTACCATCATGATCAGTACAGCTGTTATACCTAACCAGTCACTGCAGCGCTGTGGTAAGCTCCACTCTTATTTTACTTAGCCTGCAGTCATCACAGCTGCTCACTGTGCTCTCCAGCTGTTCGATACTATTTGCCTCAGGGCCAGGAATCACTGGATCAAAACAAATGTTTGCTGTGGAGAAAAGTAAACTCAGACCTTGGTAGGAAACCCCAGATGGCACAAGAAACAACACTTCACCACCTCTTTCTTGATCTGATCCAGGAGCTGAGAGGTCTTGAGCACCCCCTGGTGATCAGCCCAATCCCTGAAGGGTGTTTTGTTTCTGGTCTCACACTGACTTCCCATCACTCTAGGTCTCTCACAGTAATACGTGGCCATATCCTCTGTTCTCTGATGCAGCTGCTCTTGGTTTATCTCTGTAGATGTTGAACGCTCACTGAACCTGTGTGGTATGTCCTACTTCTATCATTCAGGATATCTACCTATCATTCCATTCCCTTCCCTTGAGCCTGTGGAATCCAGTGCATGCTATAACTTCTGAAGGTAAAAACAGAGGCTACAAGAGTCTCAGCAGACTCCCAGGTTTTCTCAGGTCTCCTCTGGACTCCACCAGCAGTTTATGTCCATCTCATAATGGACACCTGCAAACACACACATTGGGATCAGGAGACCCACACTCTACACTCTTGTGCATACTACATGCATCTTTTCCTTATGTATCTAACAATAACCTTGCTGGATGATGAGAAGGAACCCCAGATCTCTTTAAACTCTATGATGCAGCCACTGGGCTCATGAACGCTTGGGGAACTCACAGCACCTTAACTTGGGGTTCTTCTCCCAGGGCTGCAGGAAGTGGTTCTGGGAAGATTTTGATGAGAAGATGGCAGTCTTTTCCACACTAATGTACAGCATGTCTCCCTTGCTGTAGAGGGCTATTGGTTGTGAATGGCATGTACACAGAGGTTCCCCAGGACACACAAATGCCTCAAGATAGAAGAGAGGGAGGAGTACTTGGAGAAACAATCCTAACAACAGACATCTATTGAGCTTTACTCTACCAATGAACCTATGGTTAGTACGTTCCTTCATTAACTTGTAAAATTTTCTCAACAATTCAATAACGTTTGCAGTATATTTTTCCTCTATATACAGACGGGAAGGTTAAAGCCATGCTCAGAGCAATTAAAACAATTTCCCCTCTCTGCAACACTAATAATTGGAACACCATGTCCTAGGTTCACTCAGTCAACACCAACAATCAACTGAATGGACCAACCAGTCTCAAGATAATTTAACCAAAAACTCACTGCTAGTGAGTTGATTCTGACTTATAGCAATCTATAGGACAGAGTAGAAATGGCCTATAGGATTTCCAAGAGCTTCTGGTGGATTCAAAATGTCAGAAATACTAATCACTTGGTTAGCAGTTGACCTCTTAAACACTGTGCCACCAAGTTAATTAACATTTGTATAATGTCACCATGTAGTCATTTCTACTGTGATTGCACTGTTGTTGTTGTATACCCTCCAGTTGATATCGACTCATAATGACACAAATTTATATTTGAATTATAAAAGTGGAACAGTTTTAATCCAGGATGTTTTTAAGCGGTTGATATTATGAATGGCAAAAGTTCATAAATCTTCCATGACACATCAAATACAAGACAGGACACTATTTTTTTTTATTGTACTTTAGATGAAGGTTTACAGAACAAACTAGTTTCTCATTAAATAATTAGTACATATACTGTTTTATGACATTGGTTAACAACCCCATGACATGTTAACACTCTCCCTTCTCGACCCTGAGTTTCCTATTACCAGATTTCCTGTCCCCTCTTGCCTTCTAGTTATCACCTCTGGGGTGGTATGTCCCTTTAGTTTCATTTGGTTTTATGAAGCTGTCTAATCTTTGACTCAAGGGTCAAACCTAGCAGTGACTTCATTACTGATAGCACCGTGTTATGTTCTGACATGAGCCCACTACAGAGGGACTGACTCTCAACATCAGGTGTATGCAAGTAGATGGACACTGACTCTGCATAAGGAAGAGAGAACCAATTATTCTGCACATGAAAAAAATGGGTGAGCATCTACCACATGCTGAGAACTGGGGTCACATCAGCATGGAGGAAGTGATAGGGACTGCTGGGTGGTCCTGACTGAGTAAAATGCAAACAATAGCAAAACAGTGTCACAGATAATGTCATAGGGTCATCTGCCTTCTGTTTAGGAAACATCTGGTACCCTGTGCTCAGGGTTCCTGAGCAACACTTCAGACCAAGCGCTCCACCCTCCCAAGAGAAGGTATGTCTCTGGCCTCACTTTCACTCCTCTTTCCTCACTATACCTCTCCCAGTGTAAAACAGGCTGAGATTTTACCTCTCAGGCTTCTCATGTGTTGGTGAAGTGTGTTCTTGGATTTGTGTCTGTAGATGGTGATTTAACTTTCAGAGTTTGCCAAGTATGTCTTACTTCAACTATAAATAGTGACTCGGACACTCTCTAGCTCTTTCCTGGAGAATGTGGAATCTAGTTCATGGCCTGGATGTGGAGCGTGACCCAGAGTCTGCATAGGAGGGGTGCAACGTCCTGTAGACTCATTCCCGAATGTTTCCCTATTTCCAGCTCTGCTAGTCGAATATCCAGGGAGTATTTGCAGACAAAATATCGGTGATTTCAGAAGAGGAGTCACACACACACAGAACCACATATACTTACAATCACACACTTGCACACTCAAAAACACACTCACATTTTCACGACAAACCAGCACAGGCACACTAAAACAAAATTACACAGTTGCACATGCTTACACTCACTTACACTCTCACACACACTCTTGTACACACAATAACCCAAGTTATTCTCACACTCATTCACACCATACACAGGCACGTTGACATGCACCCTCACACACACACACTCACACACATTCATATTCAAATCACAGTACTCATGTGATTAACAACCTTCTTGCTTAACTTGGAGGGGTTCAGGAACAGAATAGATCCTATGTCTTTCTTCTCAAGAAGCAGCTTTGAAATTCTTGAAATATTTCCAACTGCAGAAAGAATTTTTAAAACTTGAAAAAATTCATGTTTTTAAATTTCTTGTGCCCTATACATATGTAAAATGCAGTTTACCTCTGTTGCGCTCAGGTGAATGAGATGTGTCTACAGTGCTGGCCTGCTTTAATACCATCACTTATAGGACTACATAATGGATTCATTTTCGTCTTATTTGCGACCACAATGAGCAAGATTTTAAACAAGTGTGCCCTTTTATTGCATATGTGAACATTTTCATCACATTTGTACTGATATACTCCCATTACCTCTATCTTGTTGATTTATATAATAAACCACCCAGCAGAGTCCACAGGAGGAAATGTTGTTTTTGCCCTCTGCTTACTTTTGAAATTGGCATGTAATGTATGCATTCTCTCTAGAAAACGTAAGTAGAAATGCTTAACCTTAGATTGACTGCTGAAATATATATATATATATATATATATATGTATATCTTATTATGGAAGATTGAATCCACCATTTACCACAAATGGACAAATGTACAAAAATCAGGGAAGAGACCAAGAAATGAGGAGGGTAGAGTGAGCTGTTCTTGAGGACATCTAAAGAGAGTTCCAGAAGAAAAAGAGAGGGGTGAGTTCAGAGACAATGGTTGGAAGAAGTAAAATATGAGAACTTTATTAGGTTGAGGAGACACACTAGCCAAATATTCAAAAAGTCAAACACCTCCAAAAGACAAAAACACATTAAAATTCCCATATACACACATTACAGTAAAAATGGACAATGCCACTTTTTTTGTACTTTCTTGAATTGCTTAGATTAATTCAGCACATTCTGAAATTAAAATTGGGAAATAAATGATAGGTATTTTCTCTATCCAAATAAGGAAGAGAAATAATAGATGTCAAGCAGATGGAGATGGAACTATTATCTCTATTTCTGACCATGGTGGGCTGCAGAACATAGATAAGGTGTGATAGCTCAGTGGGTGTTCTGCCTGCACATCCTGTGATTAGACAGACCTAAGCTCACTCCCTGGCAGCAGGGCAGCTTGAGTTTCCCACACAGGTAACTGCCTGACTCTGTAGAATTGCAGCTTATGCTCTCTGCAGCCTCTCAAGAGTGCAGGACCGGCTTCTACCCTCAGACTCAGCAGCCAGGTAAACCTTTGCTCTTCCCCAGGGGAATCAAGAGATCTTGTGGGGAAAGGGTTGAACTTACTCCACCAAAGAATATAAGAAGGTATATTCGCACTATATATTTAACAATTCCTAATGAGGAAGGTAACTCTGAGACACACTACATAGCACCACATAATGGATACTGTGATTGGGGTATAGATGTCAATCACACTTCTTTGTACACCACAGGGATCCCTGGTGGCACAATGGTTAAGAGCTCAGCTGCTAACCAAAAGGTCAGCAGTTCCAATCCTCCAGCCACTCCTTGGAAACCCTATGAGGCAGTTCTAATCTACCCTATATGGTTGCTGTAAGTCAGAATCAACTCCGTAGCAATTTTTTTTTTTTAATGAGCTTGCTTCTTAAATGTCATATAAGGTGTCAAGGTGTTATCTGTTATTGTTGTTTGTTTATGAGTTGATTCAGATTAATAGGAACCCTATAGGCCAGAGTAAAACTGTCCCATATCATTTCCTAGATTGAAATCTTTATGGGAGCAGATTGCCAGGTCTTTGCTCTTGCAGAGCAGCTTATGGGTTCAAATGGACTACCTTTCAGTTAGGAGCCATGCATTTAACCATTGCATCACCAGGGCACTTTCCTTAGTTACCTGGTGCTGCTATAACATAAATACAAGTGAGTGGCTTTAACACAGAAATTTATTTTTTCACAGTATAGGGTCACCATAAGGCAGAATTGACTTGACTGCAATGGTTTGCTTTTGGATTGGGTTAGGAGGCTAGAAGTCTAAATTCAGGGCACTGGTGGTAGGAGGATGCTGTCTCTGTCAGCTCTGGGAGAAAATCTTCATCTCTTTCAGTTTGTCTTCCTCAGTTTCTTGGTGATATCCACCTGGCATCAATCTTTCTCTGTTTGTGTTTCCTTCTTTCTTCTGTGCATAAATGTTCTTTTTATATCTCAGAAGTGACTGGCTTAACATACACCTTATACTGATATGGCCTCATTAACATAAGAAAGAAAACCCTATTTCCAAATATGATTACAACCACAAATAAAGGGTTTAGGATTTATTACACATATTTTTGCAGAAAATTCAATCCATAACACAAGGGAAACAAATAAAGTATATTTTCTTATATAAAAAGCAGCAGAGTTTTAGCCATGAGAATGCACCTCTCATTCCTCCAGCCACAGGGGCACAAGGGTCCAGGGCCCCCAGCTGTGTCCTCTGAAACCCATCTCCTGGTCTGTTCTGAGGCCTTGCATTATGTAGGGATTCCCAGCTGGTGTCTGAACACTGCAGCAGAACTAAGGCATGCCAGTTGTCAGGAGACACAGGGATCCTCTGAAAGGCAACTGTAGCTTGAGGACACACTGCTGGCCTTACTGTACCTTCCTGGGACAGAACAACACCTTAAGATAGTCTTCCTCATCCTCCTCTACCTCTTACTCCCACTGGAGTTCAGACATGCATCATGGCTGACGGATCCCTCAGCCTTGCCTGGTAACTTATGTATCTGTGTCCCTAAAAGACACTTTGTTCTTTGGGCATGGGAGAATGTTTCCTCCTATTACAAAGAAACTTTTCTAATTCAGTGGTTGGCACAGAAATAAAAAGGAAGAGTGGTTCCCCAGGGAAACTGTTAGATGGAGAGGAATCCCTGGACACTGACAGGAAAACAGCTATTAACTGCCCTCTGCACCTGCCCCTGGAATTGGGCCCTGTGGTTGAGGGTTCTGAGCAACCGCTACAGCCTAGTCCCTCCCTGCAGGGAGGTTTCTGTCTGGGCTTATACTGATTTCCACTCACTGTGTCTCTCAGACAGTAATACACAGTTGTGCCTTCAGCTCTCACGCTTCCCATTTGCAGATACAGCAAGTTCTTGGTGTTGTCACTGAAGATTGTGCATCAGCCCTTCACAGAGCCCACGTAGGATGTAGTACCACCATTAGTACCAATAACTGAGATACACTACAGGTCCTTCCCTGGAATTTGTTGGCCCAGTTCATGTCATAACTGCTGAAGGTGAATCTAAAGGCAGCACAGGAAAGTCTCGGAGACCCCCAGCCTGCCTTATGTCTCCCCCAGAGTCCATCAGCTGCATCTCACTCTGGACACCTGAAAATACAGAAGCATCCTGATCAGGAAAACCATCACACATATTCACTATTTCTCTCACTCATATCCGTTAAAATACTGAGCATCTCTTGTTCTCCATATAATGATCTTTTAAAAGGACAACAAAGAAAACTTAGCTCATCACAAACTTCATGGTAACTCATCTGTGATCAGACCGATCACTGAATGGGGACAACCATGAATCCCGGGACTGGGGCTCTATTCCCAGAGCTGCATGGTTAAGGCTGGACTGGTTTCCATCAGCAGAAGAATGCGCCTTACTTACATGTCCTCCTTTGATATAGATGGCTGAGGAGCTGATACCTTCAGAGAGAGCATTTTCTCAGAACTATCATGAGTGTCCTTGGGGAGTTAGGTGACAATGATAGCATTTGGGAAAAATATGGCTTCCTATTATGAGGTTTTGCCATAAACACTTAGTACACATCATCTTATTTCGTTTTTACATAAGCACACAAAATGTGTGTTGTGGGTGACAATATTACCAATATTACAGATGGATGTCAAACTAAATGTAGAACATGGAGGGGTTGTGTGAATGCCCAAGATCTCGTATCTGGTAAGAGTTATTCCAGTGTTTGAACCTGTGCTCCTCATAAATGGCATCAACTGCCTCCAAGAACCACCTCCATAATAAAGATAGACATGTCTAATTAGTTTTGCAGAACAACTTAACTATAATAAGAACAGGGTATGATTTTGTTGCATTCTAGTGTTTATCCTAAGAATTTGTAGAGAACCAGGATCTATGTAGATGAATTACAGGACTGCTTGATATTTACTGTGTCTTCTATCATTCCTATTCTAAAAATATATCAATATATTTATTTTTAAACAACTTTATGGAGGTATGATTGACATGTAATATATGTCACTTATTTAAGTGTACAATTCAGTGAGTATTAACATAGGTGTACACCAGTGCAACCATCATCACAACCAAGAGAGTGAACAATTCCATACTCTCCAACAACTCCCTATTGTTCTTCTCTAATTCCCCACTTCGGCCTTTCCCACTACCCGTCCTGTCCGCAGGCAAATACTATTCATCTTTATGTTACTTTAGGTTACATCTTCTAGAATTTATATAAATGAATCAATAAGTATCTGCATTTTCATTTATTTAGTTAATTTCACACAGCATAATTCTTTGTTAATGCAACCATTTTGATGTGTATATCAAGCATTCACTGATTTTAGTGTTAAATAGTATTCAAAGTATGCATTTGCCCAATTGATTTATACATTCCCATGTTGAGGGATTTTGGATTGTTTCAAGTTTCTGGCTATTACATAGAAAGCTGTTGCTCAGCTCATAGATGCAGAGAGCTTAGTAAAAGAGTTCTCTTCACATAACAACAACAAATCTGGATAAACTGCAAATGAACACACTCTCCTTAACACAGCAGAAAATTGAGGTCACAGGACAAACAATAAACTTGACCTCTCAAGAGACATAGGTGCTTGGAGGGAGAATTGGTCTCCTGGCAAAGAAGTCATCAAAACCTGTATTCAGTGGGCACTGGTAAAATGCCATAGAGCCTGGGAGAGGGACTGAGGAAGAGACACCACAAGAACTTTGTCCAGAACCAATTCTCCTCTCTTCATAAGATAGACAGCCTTAACGTTCAGGAGAAGAGTGACAAGACAGGGAGCTGTGGTCACTTGTGGAAAATCACTGCATCTGGGGAGGAAACACAAGACAAAACGAGACTGTATCCTGGAAGAAGGGCAGAGAGTTCCCTTAGGCCCATAATTGCTCTGAAGGAGGGACAAAGATACTTGGAAAACCACACTCCAGACACAGGTTCACAATGCCTTAAGAAAGAGATTCAGGGACTCAGACAGACATGGCTCTAGCAGCATGATTGTCTGTTTTCCCACTTGTGTTTCTTCTGTGATATTTCTTTGGACTCAGGAAGACATGGCTCTGGCAGCGTGGTTGTTCATTTCCCAATTTTACTTTTTAGAATATATGCCCAATAAAACTTTATTTTCTCTTTAGTAAATTTTGTGATTTTTTTCCCCTAGAACAGTTAATGGCATAGTTGTCAAGTATTTCTGAAGCTATGAAGCCAGTAGACCTCGAGGAGACCTGGACTGTGGAACAGAAACTAGCAAACAGAGGTCCTGTCTTCTAGACCCATGTATTCCCACTCTATGTCCCTTTGACATGGACAGGGTGAGTGCTCTCAGAAAACGAGCCTTTGCTTATTATTTTTGTTTTCTTTCTCATGTTTTCTTTTGTTTGGCAAACTTGTTTGAAGAGCTGGGGGTTTGATGAAGGAGAATCTTTCTTAGATTTTTGCTTGATCGTTTGGTTAAGACTGACATTTAGTAACTCTTTAGGTGTATTGCAGTTTAGGCCCAGATTCCAGCGTCTAAAACATTAAAGAGGTAATACTATTTTAAAATAGCTTTGAGTCACTATAACCCAGAAAATTCAGACTTTTTTGTGGCTCAGAGAAAACCTGGAAAATGGTGCTCTGTTTTGCGAAATTTGCAGGGGAAGACAGCAGCTCCTGATCTGTGTTATAAAATTTGCAGAGAGAGGTGGCAGCTCTTGACCTGTTTTGCCAAATTCTCAGGGGGAGATGGCAGCTCCTGACCTGTGTTATGATATGTAAGGGAGAAGTGGTAGTTTCATACATTTTTTGACATACAGATTCTCAATAAAGAAACAAATTCTTAAAATTAAAACCATCAGTAGCTATTTTAAAGTACTTTCCAACTGGAGGAATTAGCATATTTAAGGTCTAAAATAAGAGACTAAGTTTCTAGCAAGCAGAATGAACTAAGTTCAAAAACAAGGAAACCAAAATCTTGAACCTTAGAGCTTAATGTCTTTGATAAATGAGCCTGAATTTCTCCCCTACTACTGAGACACTGGCTTGGGGTTCATATTTAAAAATGCTGTAAACTTCTAGTACAGACTATAAGTAATTTGGAATTTCGGCGACTACTTTGGGAAAATTAGCTTTCGTTTGTGTTGTACTTTCTTTCTTTTAGGGAAATTTGCTTCATGCTAGTTTTTTTTTTTTTTTTTTTACTCTACTTCAAGTGAAGGATTACAGAACAAACAGTTTCTCATTAAGCAGTAGTACACATGTTGTTTTATGACACTGGTTAACAACCTCACAACGTATCAACCCTCTAACTTCTCATCCTTTTATTTTTGGTGAAAATACACATAGCTAAAGATACACCATTCCAAAAATTTCTACATACACAGTTCAGTGATATTGACTACACTCTTCCAATTATGCTGTTATTATCACTTAAGATGAAGGCTTACAGAACAAAATAGTTTCTCATTTAACAGTTATTACAAACACAGCTTTATGACAATGGATAACAATCTCACAACACATCAACACTATCCTTACTCAATCTTGGGTTCCCTATCACCAGCTTCCTTGTCCCCTTCTGCTTTCTGGCCCTTGTCACTGGACTCCTGTACCTCGTTAGTCTCATTTGGTTTTACGGGGCTGTCCACAGCCAGGCTGAACAGTGAACCTCGGAGGTAGCTTCACCACTGAGCTAAAAGCGTGTCTAGGGGCCATACTCTTGAGGTTTCTCCAGTCTCCTTTAGGCCAGTAAATCTGGTCTTATTTTTGTGAGTTAGAATTATGCTCTACATCCTTCTCCAAATCTGTCCGGAACCCTCTGTTGTGATCCTGGTCAGAGCAGTCAGCAGTGGTAGCCGGGCACCATCTAGCTGTACTGGACTCAGGTTGGTGGAGGCTTTGGGATCTGTGGACAATTAGTCTTTCAGACTAATCTTTTCCTTGTATCCTGTTCTCTTCATTCTCCCTTGCTCCCGAAGGGATGAGACCAGTGGAGT
>NW_004443989.1:16600319-16621324 GCF_000243295.1 Trichechus manatus latirostris
GCCTACTGGAACCATCCTGTCCTGTTTTTGTAAATGTTTTGATATTGTCTGCTGTCTTCGGGACATTCAGTAGTGATTTTTCTCATTTGTTGATTGTAGATTTGTTTGTTTCATCCCTTTTTTAAAAAAAATTTGACTATGTCTGAGCAGGCGGACTGTGTGTTTTTTGTTGTTTGCTCATCTGTGGGCACAATACTTTTTGCCTCCTTTTCCAACTGGCAGTGTCAGTCACTCAGATATGGTACAGCAGGGCAGCTGTAGCTGAAGAGGAGTTACTGGGACGGGTTGTTTGTGGTACTTACTACAGCCACCAGAGTGGCTTGGTAATCACTGCAGGGGAGGGTCTAGGAGGCCGTGCCTTTGCTGCTTGGTGTTGGGATGTCAAGTGCACGGTGCAAGTAGGCAGGATGCAGGAGGGAGATTGTTATGTGTGGAGCTGAAATGGATATGGGAGAGAGGAGAGAGGAATAGGAGCCAAAAACATACAAACAAACAAAAAACAGTGCTAGGGGAGCTTGCCGTTGGAGTGGAGAGATGAAAGACTATGAAATGGAGAAAAACAGAAAGGGGAAGAGGAAGAAAGAAAAGAATGAATAAATGAAAAGCAGAAAGTTTAAAGGTCTGCAAAGTTCCCAGGGATCACACCGGTGCAGCTATGAGGTCTGGGGAAGTCACTCTCAGGTGTTGCAGTACAGCCTGGCTAGAAGGTGTAGAGGTATACAATGCCAGGTATTCAGGGAACAGAAAGAGAAAGAAGATATAGAGAGAGGAGAAACTGAGCAATGAAGAAAGACATAAAGGGAAAAAGAGGGAAAAGAAAACAAAACAAATTTTAAAACAAAGAAAGAACAAGGAAGGCACCCCAAAAAATAGAAAAAAAGACACCAAAAAAAGAAATGCTCTCAGGGATCCCTCTGAACATCTGTGGAAGCCAAGGGGGAGTCTCCTTGTCATGCAGCTGGCCAGATAGTGCTCCCAACTCAAAAAAAGGAAATAAAACAAACAAACAATTTAAAACAAACAAATGAACAAAAGCCCCAGGATCCCACCAGCGCGGCATCCCAGACCAGGAAGCAGCTCCACACTGGAACAGAGCTCCGCAGCCCCCCAGGAAGAAGCAAAGACAGCACACGGAGCCAGGTGCTCGAGTGAAAGGAGGGGGAGGCAGCAAGAGGCAAGCAAGAAATCAAAAGAAGCAGAAAGAAAAAAGCAATACCAGCAGCCAACAAATGGCACTCAGAGAGCCAGCCAGTGTGGGCCAGTTCACCCGGACAAGAGACTGTGTCCGCAGGAAACAGAGGGGGCCAAGCACGTGTGAAGAAGGGCAGAGAGTGGGAAAGCACATATCACAAATTACCGGAGCTCTGCAGCCCCCCAGGAAGAAGCAAAGACAGCGCACGGAGCGAGGCACCCAAACGAAATGAGGGGGAGGTGGCGAGAGGCAAGGAAGAAACCAAAAGAAGTGAAAAAAAACAACACCGGCAGCCAACAAATGGCACCCAGAGAGCGCCCATTCAGGTGTGTGGAATCCAAGCAGCCAGCGTTTCCTTGTCAAGAGACCCGTGGCCGCAGGAAGCAGAGGAGGCCGAGTCAGGGTGAAGAAGGGTGGGGAGTGGGAAAGCGCACACTGCAAATTACCGGTTGTTTTGTCTCCCGCTGGATGCTTCATGAGGCAGCTTTCTCTTACCCCCTGTTTGCTGGTCTCCTATAGGAGTTCAAGATGGCTGATCCGCGCTGCGTTTGCTGGTAAGGGACCTCTGCATGAATCTCTCCTCGCTCTCCGTTCTCTGTCAGTTTTCTCACTCCATTTGGTGCTTGGCTGTGTTCTTTATCTCTTCATTTGATGTTTTATGGTTTCAGGATTGTTGTATTCTCTGTTCGGCTTAGCTTTTTGGATTTTTGCTGTGGAGGCACGGCGTGGTGCTTCTGCCTAGAGCGCCATTTTGCCGGAACTCTCATGCTCAGGTTTTGTGAGAAGATCTAATATTCCTCCATCTGAGGCTTTGGCAATAATTTTTGTCTAGAACCTGTTTTTTTTTAGGTTGAATTGAGTCAATCTTACCAAAAATTGCTGAATACACTTTAAGAAACTAGACTCCCCATATGCTTGTTTTGTGTGGTGTTGTTTGGTGAGTTTATGTGATCTTTCTCTCTCCTTTCGTCCTAAGAGCTTCCTTCTGGTCTGGAGCATTATGTCTTGTATCAGGTTGGACGTTATGGCTTAGAATTGATGTTTTTTGTAAGGCTAGTCATATAACGTCAGTTCTTTCTTCATGCAGGAAAAAAAATAAACAAAAAACTGTGTCTTGTGTATGTCTTATTATTCAGACTTTTAAAACCTACTTGGAGAAACTTTGATATAAATTGGTCTATTTAAAAAGTACACTAAGATCTTTATGTTTTATACTATATCAATCTTAAAAGTGAAACTTTTCTAAGAAACTTAAGCTAAGATGTTATATGAAATGTGTTTTGTTAAAGGAAAAAGGATAGTTTTGTCTTAAAGTAAAAGTAACGGTTCCAGAACATTAAGAAAGAAATTATTGTTTTGTCCTTCAAAATCCCTAGGTCAATTTAAACATAAGTAAATATCTTCCCTGAGTCAAGAGAGTAAGGATGGAGCAAGATGAAGCCTCCTCAGCTCCCAGCCCCCAGTCTCCAAGGTCCTATAGCTCCAGGGAAGCTTTTGAAAGACCCTTTCCAAGTAGGTGGATACTCTATGTCAAAAGATAAGAAAAAATGCTGTTTCTCTATAGTTATAATAAATTGGGTGGATCCTAGTCATAAAAGAACTGTAAACAAGGTCTCTATATTATAGGGGAACTTTAAGAAGCCAAAAAAAATAGAAATCACATGAGACACACCTGAAGTGGCCTGAAAAATATTTCCAGTAGTAGCCAGAGACTTAAGGTTGTATTCATATGAATGAATTGGTCAGTTGAGCAGAGACATTGTAATTTTCAAAGCCGGTTGATAAAATCTTTAGAGGCTAAAATTAGATTGGGAAAAATATGAGAATAGTAAAACTTGAATGAAAACTTAGAATGTTTAAATAGACTTTTCTTTCAACAACAGTTATGTTATACAGGCTTAAAATAATTGTCAAGACATTTTAGGTAACTTATTGATGTTAAATTGAGTTAATAGATATTTGTCATAATTTAAGCTTGTATACTTTTGCTTTTTATGCCACAAGAGAAAGGATAGACAGATATATATATATATAAGTCTGCTAATGACTGTGTTCAGTTTTTGCCGTATTAAAGGGATACACTATAAGAGTATGCAACAAAAGCAACGTTTAAGAGGTTTATTAAAAAGAAATTTATTTGATACGGTCAAAAGTTTTATTTATATCATTAGAGTTTAAAGATTTAACTTAGAGAAATTTTGGGAGCTTTAATGTTAAATAGCATATAAAACAAACAATTGAATTTCTAGCTGTCAAAATAACAAAATTTTCTTTGATTTCTGAGTTAAAAGGTTAATTTATTATTTGTGTAATCTGCCTTGAAGTGAGAGGTTCACCCTCTCATTAGAATAAGATTCCTGATCAAAAAACCAAGCCAAATGGCTTTTAGAAAAGAAAGCTAAGGTTTTTAATTATTATTTCACAGTGAGCTATAATCAACTCCCGACAACTCTGAAACTTCATGGAAAGCCACAAAACTTTTACATGTGATTTAGGAAATACTGGAGTTATTATAACCTGTCCTCTAGCATAGAGAATGTGACCCAGCTGGAGCAGGGTTCACAAGGGCTCCAATCTGTGAAAAGGTGAATCTTACAATGGTTTTGCTCATTTGTAATGTTAATATATACTGATGACTCTGTAATGGTCTTTGGACTCCAGCAGACACGGCTATGGCAGCATGCTTGTCTGTTTTCCCATTCTTGCCTATTCAGTAATATTCTTTGCACTCAGGCAGAAATGGCTGTGACAGCTTGCTTGCCCATTTTTCCACTCTTGCCTATTCTGTAATACTCTTTGGGCTCAGGCAGACATGGCTTTAGCAGCATGGTTGTCCATTTACCACTTTTGCCTTTTTGAATATATGCTGAATAAAACTTTCTTTTTGTTTTACTAAACTTCGTGATGTTTTTCCCCTACAACACGTTAGTATTTCCTCTTATGTTTTTGCCTAGTATTAAACAGCAAATACATAATATAATGTAGTAATTTTATTATTCTTTATTGTTAACTCGGTTACAAATTTATTTATTTTTTTTGAATCTAGCATTATCAAAGCCAATAGTTTGATTGAGGAATTCATATCATTTACCTATGACTTTTTTTTTTATTAATATTTTGGTATTTAGAGATTTGATAATCTTGGAATATTCTTAGTATATTCTGACTACGGTATTTGTCTCAAAATTATTACGTATTATGTCTGAAGCTCTTTAAAAATGTGGTTAATGGTTATGTTTGGAAACATTTTTATCTAAAGTTGTTTTTTTTTAAGCTGAATTTCTTTGGCCTTTAGTTATTTTTATAAATTAATCATGGCCACATTAAGTTTTGTCATCTGCAGATAAGTTATTACTTTGCTGATTTGCTAAAAATGTTTGACCAAAATATCTCAACCAAAAGGTAGACTATATTGGACTTGCAAGTAAGACTGTGCCTAGATTCAGTCAAGATTTCCAGAACAATTACGCAGAAGCTGATATGTTCACAGACTGTGGCTGAACCAGAATCATGTGCAACAGACATTAACTACATAAGACTTAGTAAACTAAAGGATACTATGGGTTTTATGTGGGAATATTGCTGATGTTTTAAGGTCTTTCTTTCTGGAAATAAATCTTTTAAGGTCCTACTTTCTGGATATAAGAAACCACTTTCCTTTCTCCTAAATTCTCTAACGGGTTTAGATATTGTAACTCTTGAATTAGAAGTTCCTGTTAGTAAACCTAGCAAAGTTTTACCTATCATAACTAGATAAGTGTGTGAAATTTGAGCTATGATTTTACAAAATAGAATACTATTAACTTTCCTGTTGGTCTCTCTAGAAACAGTATGTGTCTTAATAGATGTTGCTGTATTTATATTAATACTCAATCTGTGGTTTTTCAGAATGTAGTTGCTGTTGAGGCACATGAAACGCAGTTACTGATGCTGCCTATGTATAGAAAAACAACTCATGAAATTTGTTTCCTTGGTTCAAAGACCTTAAGGTCATGGTTTTATTGGTTATTTCAGACAATTAGCCTAATATTATTGTTAGTGTTTCTATTTTACTTCCTAGTTTGCTGTACAGTGATTGGGATCTTAAAAACCACATGATGCTCAATTACTATTTTTGAGCACTTTTGATTAAAAGATTCTATAGCAAGATCATGATCCTGAGGAAAGAATGATGAAAAAGTTTTATGTAATTCTCCTGGAATCCAGATTTCTTGCTTTCATGGAGGTTAGAGTAAACCACACAGACTACCGCCTTTGGATGTCCTTTTGAACCTTGAGCTTTGAGGAAAAAAAAATGGTTCCTGAAGTCACTTTGAGCCAAATAATGGTCCAAGTAAACTAGTAAGACCTTTTTGCTCTGGGCATTGTACTTTTTTTGAAGAATTCAGTCTATTTTAGGAAACTAACTTCAAAGATCAGACTGAAAGTTGTGTTTAAGGTAAATCAGTAATTAATCAGTCTTTAAGACAATGTCTTATGAAATACCTATCTAATATTTGTAATCAAACTGTCACCCCCTTTGGATCCAGAAAATCATATATTTTAAAGAAACCAGGTTCTTAGAGAAGATCGACCTCATGTTTACGACTCCGTTTTGTCTTAGGTTCTACTTCTGCTTCTAAGAAAGCGACCCATGAATTATTAATAGGTAAACCAAGGAAGGGCAGCTTGCTCTTGGGAAGAATATTTAGTATGTTTTAAAGAGATTAGCTGGGGACCTCCAACAGGAGAAGTCCATCCTGAATTATCTTGCTAATCATGAATTCTCTAATGGAAACTTTGTTGTCACATGAAAATTTTTCTATATTTTCTGTTTCCTCTAGACATACATTGTGTGCTCTTTACGGATATATGTTTATGTGTGGTAGATCCAACTATACCAATTTAGATGATCCCTTTCCAACTGATAGTGAATTTATGTGGACAATCTCTTGTTTAGATTCCCGACAAATGCATGGGCAATGAGCTTTGGAAACGTAAAGATTATCTTTAGGTATTCATAGTAACAATGCTAGTAAATATTGCAAATGTAATGTTAAATTGTTACATACTGTAAAATGAAAGTCAGAAGAAAACTCCTTGGTCCAACACTCAGGGTATGATTGGCAACTTTAATTCCTACTTATGGTATAGTTGAATTGAAGAAATCTTTAAGAAAATTTGTCAGTCACTATGGGACAAATAACAGATGAAGTTGCTAGTGAGATGGAAGCACAACAGTGAGTTCTTGACACCAGCTAGGGACAGAAAAGGCCTTAAACAACAAGTTATGCCAGTTAAAAATTTTGTCTAGAAAAAGAATGGTGCAAATGTTGTTTGCTTCTTCCTAATGTGTCCGCTTATGGCTGTCTTTCAGATCAGCCAGTTAGAACTAGAATCCTGGGCATGCCGGTAAGAGACCAGGTCAACTGTCAGATGGCCTCATCCCATAAGTGTTGCCTAAGAACAAAAATCACTGGACATACGTAATTGAGTGATGACTCAGCCCGTTTCTGAAGCAAGAAGTCCATCAGCCACTTCCATGCCAGAATCCTACCCTGATCTGTTTTTGAATATATAAGAAGTTTATGGATATGTATGACTTCTCCTTTCCCACGTGATATAAAACTGCACCCCCGAGCTCTTTCTTTGGAGAGAGTGCTTTCAGGGAGGATCCCCCCTCCTCTCTTTACTCACCACGAGTAATAAACTATGCCTTGCTTTAAATCCACTTGACTCTTAGTTATTCTTAATGACATATTCTTAATGACAGTACAAGCAGGAAACCAATTGCATTCAGTAACACTCTGATCTCATAAGCCAAGGTGACATGAGATAAGAAAATAACCTTAGATTTTTATCATTCTGAGAAAGTAGTCTCTGATGTAGAATTAGACAGCAAGCTACTTTGTTACACACTGTAACACTCATAAACACCAGATTTGTTTGGTTGGTAATCATCAAGAATAAGTAAATCAGTCTGCTAACTTTGGCAATGTGATTAATGAGAACACCACTTTTACTTAATAACCTGGCGAAGAACCAGATGGTATCTGGTGGAAAACCAGCACCATGAGTTTAAAGAACCTGCAATGGTCACCATCTAGGAGCTTGACTAAGTCTATGTATTGATCATTGATGTCTTATCTCCAATCTCTTATCAAAAGGAGGGATTGATGTAGGAAATAATATTGTAGTTATTATTCCCAATCCTTGAGCATAGAGAATGTGGCCCAGCTGGAGCTGAGCTCACAAGGGCTCAGAAAGACTCACAAAGACACATCAACTGGACCCTGAGGTATAAAGACAATAGCTAAGATAATCTTGGGAAATATCTTTTACAGAAACTTTCACATAAAGCCAAACAGAACACAAGACTTTCTACTCTTATCTTTTTCTATTAGAATTGAGTGAATGGAAATTTGTTGGACCAGTGAAGACCCTCCTGACTGTCATTACTGAAACCTATACCAATTATTGTTAACAAAGACTATTCAAAATGTAGGATCACAGTTTCTAGCCAATCAGTGAAAAGGTGAAGCTTTCTATGGTTTTGCCCATTTGTAATGTTAATGTATACTTATGACTCTGTAATGGTCTCTGGACTCTGGCAGACATGACTCTCGCAGCATGCTTGTCCGTTTTCCCACTTTTGTTTTTTCTGTGATATTTCCTTGGACTCGGGCAGACATAGCCCTAGCAGCATGGTTGCCCATTTCCCACTTTTGACTTTTTGAATATATGCCAAAATAAAACTATATTTTTGCTTTAAAAAAAAAAGAATGTGATGCAGTCAGAAGATCAGTGAAAGCCCTACCCCCCTTAACACAAACCCCACAACACTGTTGTTGTTGTTAGGTGTCGCTGAATTGGTTCTGATTCATAACTGAGCTATAGGACAGAGTAGAACTGCCCCAGAGGGTTTCCAAGGAGTACTGGTGGATTATTCAAACTACCAATCTTTTTGTTAGCAGCCTGACTTTTAACCACTTCACCACCAAGGCTCATAACCATGAAAGTAGCAAACATCAAATAAATTAACACTGGAATGCACCTGGGAGTGCTGAAAAGGCTGGGTCATATTTACTTGGAGATCACAAAGAAAAGATCCAAATCTAAGAAAGATGGAAAACCAATAGGGTGTCAGCAGACAGACGAAGTTTTTGTGCCCATAGCAAAAGAGAACTTCGACTCTAGTAGTCATGGCAACAATAAAGTACAAATGAAGCCTTAAATAGATTCACTCAAGTTTTCACAATAAAGGTCTAGCAATGTTGGGGTGTCATCTCCAAGGATAAAATAGTTACAGTAATAAAATTAATATAACAACTAATAATATACAAAATGTCAGCATCTTTCATTCTTTTCAATATGTCTGGCTTTCAGTTAATATTATGGGCGTACCATAGAGAAAGGCAACAGTATGTGTGGACAAATTATGGAACTGAGATTTATATATGACACAGATATTGAAACTATCAAACTAAAAACAGAATTGAAAATAACTATGATTTAGAAGCTCTAAAGGAAAAGGTAGACAAATTGCACTATCAGTTAACCTTAGCAGAGAGACGGAAACTATAAAAAAGAATCAAATGGAAATTCAATAATTAAATTGTAAAAATGGCATGAGGGCAGTGTCTGATGTCCTCTAATTTCACAAAGGAGAAGGAGAACCAAGATCTACAACCTCAGGTTGATACCTATGAAGCAGAGTTCAGACATGCCTCCTCTCTCAGCTATGTTTACTAATTCTGATACTAATCATCCCTCCCACAGCACTATGTACTTCTCTGCTGGGTTCAACAATTCATTGCAATGGCCACACAGAGCTCACATACCATACTCACAATTATGGGGTTTATTAGAGAAGTAACAGGTTACAACCCAGGCTCAGGAACACTCAAGGAGACAGTTCTTCCATCAGGAAATCCTCTTCCCAGTCATGCTTGAAAGCACACTTCTCCCTGGCCCTAGGCCTCTGCCCAAAGGCACTCAGCTTTCTTGATCCTTGGGCCTTGAAGGCCCACCTCACCTTCTCTGACTACCAGGGCTCAGCTGCCAAGTGTCTTGCCACTGCCTTTCACCCTCTTCAAGGTGACAGACAGCTCACTGTCTCCTGGGTTCAGGACCTTCTCAGTGCAGGGATCCCAGGTCCAAAGGACCTGCTGGCCCTTGGCTATTCTTCTTTGATTGTGGTGGTATCCTCTTTTCCCACCTCTGGTGTGGCTCGTTTCAAATCCAGTGGGATGACAAAACTAATCAATCCCTGTGGTGGGACACAATCACCCTATCACACAGTCCTGCCCAATCAATTGGGTGGGAGTTACAAGATCATCAGGCTGCATAAACAAAACCACACAATAACAGAAATCAATTATAACTTTCATGGGAGCAAAAGTAGACTTGTCACACGTGTAAAAAGAAACAATAAACTTGAAAGTGTGTCAAAAATGGCCCAAACTAAAATGCAACGAGTAAAAGTGTGTGAAAAACATTGTAGAATATCCAAGAGTAGTAGAACAATAACAAGCAGTTTAATTTAGGTGTTATTGAAAACCAAAAGGGAAGTAAGAGAACAGGGAAGAAGAAATATTTGAAGACATAACACACGTGCACAGACTCCCAAAAAAACTTAGTGATATCATAATTAAAAGCATGGAAGCAAGAAAAAGAGAATCTTAAAGGAGTATAGGTGAAATATCCCTTACAGAGGAATGAGGAAATTATCACTGCAGGCTTCCTATCAAAAGCATACAAGACAATTTGGTTAATATTTGCAGTGTTGAATTAAAAACAAATTCAACCCAGAATTTCTACATCCAATGAAAACATCCTTTCAAAGATACAAAGAATCCTGTCCGTCTGCAAAAGTAGTCTCTGTCCATAGACACATCTAAGCTCTCTAAGTGACCTAATTGCTAGGCTGATTGCTGCGGCGACCATGGTCACAGGGAACATCTAGCCTAATTGGCATAACATAGTTTATAAAGACAATGTTCTACATTCTACTTTGGTGAGTAGTGTCTGGGGTCTTAAAAGCTGGTGAGTGGCCATCTGAGATACACCACTTATCTCCCCAATTTGGGCACAAGGGAGAATGAAAAAAAACCTAATGACACAAGGGAAAGATTAGTCCAAAAACTAATGGACCACAACTACCACAGACTCCATCAGACTTAGTCCAGTACAACTAGATGGTGCCCAGCTACCACCACTGACTGCTCTGACAGGGATCATAACAGAGGGTCACGGACAGAGCTGGAGAAAAAATATTGAACAAAATTCTAACACAGAAAAAGACCAAACTTACTGGCCTGATAGAGTCTGGAGAAACACCAAGAGTATGGTCCTGATCACCCTTTTAGATCAGTAATGATGTCACTCCTGAGGTTCGCCTTTCATCCAAAGATTAGATGAGCTCATAAAACAAAATGAGACTAATGGGGCACACCAGCCCAGGGATAAGGACTAGAAAACAGGAGGGGACAGGAAAGCTGGTAATAGGGAACCCAAGGTGGAGAAGGGAGTGTTTACATGTCGTGGGGTTGTTAAGGGATGTCACAAAACAGTGTATGTACTGTTTAGTGAGAAGCTAGGTTGTTCTGTAAACCATCTAAAGTACAAAAACAGAAGTCAAACATAAAAAGATAAAAGTTTTCTCATTTCTCTCGCAGACTCCACCATCGAATCCCCAACGAAATTTGCAGACACAGTGAGATCAGGTGATCTCTCTCTTTTTCTCTCTTTCTCTGTCTCTATTTATCTGTACCTATGTCCGTATCTATATCTAGATATATACATAGATAAATGGACAGACTGACGGACTGACTGATGGATGGGCAGACAGATATTATAGGATCTATTTCACTGGAGAACACTAATACATAAATATATCTAGGTTTACTCTATTAACAAATCTTACCTTTATTGTTTCATTTATATGTGATGAAACAATACTTGTTTACATTATTATTTAAAAAATTAACTAAACTTGTGTTTGATATATATATTTTGATCTAAACATCAAAATAATGTTGTTTTTTCACTTTGCTTCTCATGTCTTCTAATATAATGTGGGATTTATTCTCTTCTCATTCCATTCTTTTTTTTATTTTAAACATCTAGCATTATTATAATATTTTTATTGATGGGATTTTATATTTTTCTTTGAAGATCTTAAATATTTTCTATATGTTTGTTCAAATTGTATAGTTGTGATTAAATTTTGTATGTATATTCAAAAATATTCTTATATAACTTCTATTTATGTCAGGAGTTTATGTCAGGGCTTCTACATTTCTCTAGCACCAGGTAATTTTAGTAGACATTTTTTTCTATCTTTCTGATACTACAAATAAAGAATTATGATTATTGATTATTTCTAAAGAATTGCATCTTCAGTTGTTCTGTTAGTTCTAAGGAAAGTAATTTCATCTTTTCTTCAAGCTCAATAATTTCCGGTACACATTAAAATGAAAATAAAGGAATACTATGAAAAACTCTGTGCACAAATTTGATATCTTAAATGAAATGAACCAATTTCATGAAATACATAATCAAACATGCAGGAATACATACATAATATGAATAAGCCTATATGTCTTAAATATATTGAATAAACAATAAATAACCTTTCAAAACTGAAAGTATCAGTACCAGGTGGTTTTCCTCGTGAATTCTACCACACATTTAAAGAATTTCTATCAATCCTTCTCTAAGTCTTTAAAAAACTGAAGCAGACGAAACACTTCCTAACTGATTCTATGATGCCAGTGTTACCGAAATATTGAAACCAGACAAATGCATTATTGGAAACTAAATTATGTAGGGATACCTTTCATGAACAGAAAAGCAAACACTCTCAACTAAATATTAGAAAATTGAATCCAACAATATATTAAAATAATTATATACCACAGCCAAGTGAATTTTATCTCAAATATGCAAAATCACTTCAACTGTCCCAAAACAATTAATGTAACTTGTCATATCAACAGACAAAAGAAAAATACCATATGAGCATACCAATAGCTGTAGAAAAAGTATTAGACAAAATCCAAAACTTATTCATGACAAAAATTCTCAGTAAAGTAGGAATAGTGGTGAACTTTTTCAACTCTCTCTCTATTTATATATATATATATATATATATTTTTTACAAAAGAACTATGCCTAACATGCTTAACGGTGAGAAATTAGAAGTACTTTTCCCCCATAGAACAGGAAGAAGGCAAATATATCCTCTCTTACTATTTCTATTCAGCTTTGCACTGGAAGTCCTACCTAGTGCTATTTCACACACACAAATAAAAAATAATATAAAATAAAATAAAATATGTTCATCTTGGAAAGAAAGAAATAATTAACTGTCTTGATTTTTAGGTGATAATGATTGTCTATCATTGTCTATCTAATCATATTGAGAAATCCCAGAGGAATCACAAAAAATCTCCTGGAACTAATAAGGGGTTATAGCAAGACTGCAAGATACAAGGATAACATAAATGTCAATTGCATCCTTATATACCATCAAAGAACTCTTGAGACATAAAATTAAAAACACACTATTTACATTATCATCAAACAAAATCTGCGTGTAAATCTAACAAAATATGTATTAAGATCTCTATGAGAAAAAACATAACAATCTGATGAAATTAAAGATGATATAGAGAGATATTTACATAGTCATGAATAAGATCACTTATTATTAAGATGTCAAGTCTTTCCAACTAAATCTATCGATCCCATGTCATCACAATAACATAAAAGCAGCCAGTTATTTTGTGGATGTTGACAAACTTATTCTGTTCTAAAATTTAAATGTAAATCAAAAGATTCAGAAGAGGCAACACAATATTAAAGAATAACAGAGTTTGAGGACTGACTCTTCCTGACATCAAAACTTACTAAAAAGCTACAAGGATTAAGACAGAATGCAAATGGAGGAAGAGTAGAAAAATAGACTCCTGGAACAGAATAGGCAGCTCAGAGATAGAACCATACAAATGTAGTCCGTTAATATTTGACTTAGGAGCAAAGGTGATTCAATGGCGAAAGAATTCTCTCTTGAATAAATGTTTCAGAAACAATGAGACATCTGTATGCAATATGCAAAAAAGTGAATCTAGACACAGAGCTTAACTATTTCATAAAGTTTAAATAAGTACCAGGTAGGAGATAAAATGTAAGTGTTTCTAAATGTAAGAAACAAAACATTATGATATCTAAAATATAAAATAAGTGAAAATCTAGATGACCTTGATTTTGGTAATGAACATATGTCTCTTCTCTGTGTGAGTAAAGCATTATTCCATACAATGTCTGTATGTAAGTTGTCCTTTTGTGATGACCTCAGATACTGACTCAGCAGAAATATCCTGTTACAATGTCTTTATATACAAGAAGGAATATAATACAATTTGAAGGCATATTGTATACTATAGGGTAGTACATAAAATGCTATTAAAAGTAAAATAATTAATGTCAGTAGAGAAGTTATAAACAGTATCATAAAATGCTAAATTAAAACAAGAAGTAGCAGAAAAGAAGAAAATAGAAGTAATGGGAGTAAATATATAAAACAACTAACAAGGTGTAGATTCTAATCCAAATACAGCAATAAATTTTTTATGGAAATATCATAAAATTAGCAGTTAAAAAAGTGATTGACATGTCAGATACAAAATCAAAACCAGCAATATGTTTGCAAGAAAGTCACTTGAGATGTATGTACTTACAAAAGTTAAAAGTAAAATATGGATAACCATATACTATGAAAATACGGATTTGAAAAAAAGCTTGAGTAACAATATTACTTTCAGGCAGATTAGGCTCTCAAGAAAAGGATGATTATTAGGGATAAGAAGAATATTAAATAAAAATAAAGTTGTCATCTCTCAAAAGGCAGAACCGTCCCAACTAAAGGGAATGAAAAAAAAAAAACAAATTCACATTGTATTTCATTTCTCTGACCCTTCTCACTCTGTGGTTGATAAAACAAGTAGGAAAAAAAATTGCTATCAAGTCAAATTCTTACTCAGCGACCCTATAGGACAGGGTAGAACTCCCCCATAGGATTTCCAAGGAGCAGCTGGTGGATTACAACTGCCAACATTTTGGTTAGCAGTTAAACACTTAACCACTGAGCTGCCAGGCATCCAGAAAGAAAATAAGTGCACATATATGAAAATAAGTATATATATGATTAATTTATATATATATATAAATAAGTATATATATGATTAATTTATATATATATTTATATATGCATACACATACAAATACACATATTTGTAAACTATCACCCCTCCCTGGCTAGCTTTTAAACTACAAAATTTAGGCATTTAAATATTGCTGTGATTATAAATATATTCAGCAAATGTTTATATGTTTGTAAAACTTTATGGGTCATAGTTTGATTTAGTCCATGTTTACCCAAGTAAAATTTACATATGTCCTCATATACTTTCCGGAGATGTACATTTTTATTTATGTTGGCCAGTTTTAAGGCCTTATACTAGAGTTTCTCAAACTTAGTTATATATTAGTGTTGTTTCCTGCTGTGCAGTCACGTCTGACTCATAGTGACCCTATGTACAACAGAATGAAACGTTGCCAGTTCTTGTGCCATCCTCACAAATATTGCTATGGTTGAGACTATTGTTGTAGCCACTGTGTTATTCATCTCATTAAGAATCTTCCTCTTTTTGGCTGAACCTCTACTTTACCAAGCATGATGTCCTTCTGCAGGGACGGGTCTCTCCTAATAATACGTCCAAACTACTTTATACAAAATCTCCTTGTCCTCCCTTCTAAGGGGCATTCTGGCTGTACTTCTTCCAAGACAGATTTGTTTGTGTTCCTTTGGCAATCCATGGTATATTAAATATTCTTTGCCAACACAGTGATTCAAAGCTATCAATTCTTTTTTGGTATTTCTTATTTTTTGTTCAGCTTTCATATGTATACAAGGTGAATGAAAATACCATGGCTTTGGTAAGGCACACCTTTGTCCACAAAGTGACATCTTTGTTCTATAACACTGTCTTCAAAATGGATTGCAGAAAAGATGAGCTCATCAATAACAGAGGGAAACTCTCCATCCAGAAACAGTTTCCCTTGCTAAGTCCTCCAGAGAGATGCCCCCCTGAGGAAATATGACACTGAACACTGGGATTACATCTGAGATCCTAAGGACTGTTACTCTGTGTGGGAAATTCTTTCCAATCACAGAGATGGTGAGAATTTTCAACATGTCTATTGTCAGCAGGAAAAAAAAAAATTCATCATGAAGGAAACCAGCAAAGTTCCTACTAACTAGTAACATCTCATGCAATAGATATTGCTTCCTCCTGCCTTGACAGCAGTGAGAATGTTAGAAATTAGACAGGCAAAAATTCCAGAAAAGTCCCTTGTGGCAGCTGAGAGCTGGAAAGGAGAGGAAACTCTTGATCCTGACAAAAAGATCCTCATCAGCTCCTATCTGCACCTACTTCTGGTACTAGTTCCCTCCAGCTTGTGAATCTTAAGCACATCTTGCAGCACAGCCTCCTCCTATCTTCCTTGCACACCAGGTTTATGTCTAGACTCCCACTCCTTTCCCCACACTGTGCTTCAGTCTCATGAAGCTCAGACATAGGATGACCTGATTCTTGAACATGTCTTTAGAAATGGAGAGTCAACTTTGGAGGGATAATTATAAGCTTTTAGCCCACTAGCACATATATATTTATCTACTTTAACCCCTTCCAGCAGAGGGGAGCATGGTGGATTCAGTTCCAGCAGTGACCACTGGTTTTCATGGTGAATCCAGAGACAGTTCAGGTAATGGAGAGAGTCTGTGATTGCCTCACCATTTTTGTGCCGGACTCCTGTAGCTGCACCTGGCACATGACATCTGAGGATAGAATATATATATATATTTATATAATTAATAACAAATATCAGTAATTGTCTCATTTTGGAAATCTCTTGAGAAATTCACCGGTGAAGTGATCACTAGGTGGAAGAACATTGTTTTGGATATCTAGTGCTGCTATAACAGAAATACCACAAGTGGATGGCTTTAACAAAGAGAAATTTATTCTCTCATAGTCTAGCAGGATGTAAGTCTGAATTCAGGGTGCCAGGTCCAGAAGAAGCCTTTCTGTCTCTGTCAACTCTGGGGAAAGATCTTTGTTGTCAATATTCCCCTGGTATAGGAGTTGCTCAGCACAGGGACAAGGGGTCCAAAGGACACACTCCCCTCATGGTTCTTTACTCTTGGTGGCAAGGGATCCCCCTGTCTCTGTGCTCCCTTCTGTCTTTTATATCTCAAAAGAGATTTGATTCAAGATACAATCTAATCTTGTAGATTGAGTCCTGCCTCTTGAACATAACTTCCTCTAATCTTGCTTCATTAGCATTACATAGTATTTATAACACATAGGAAAATCACCTTAAATGACCAAACGGTGGACAATCACACAGTATTGGGAACCATGGTCTAGTTAAGTTGACACACATTTTGGGGGGACACAATTTAATCCACTACAAACATCTACAGGCATCTTATGACCTTTTTGTACAAGGTTCATGATTCCTGGAGAATTCAGCTCACAGTGTGAAGGTTCTTTTCAGATTCTGATATTTTACCTAGAGGGTGAAGACTTGAATTTCGTGTGGGCGGACCCAGGTAGGAAGTAAGGAAGGAGACCAGGTAAGGTCTCCATCACAAATTCAGAATTGGAAGGAGCAAGCCAAACCCACTCCCACAGAGATAGTTTTGCCTTTACTGAGAGTCCATGGGCCTAGAAATGCAAATCATAGATGTTTCCAGTCCAGAGAGAGAGATTTGATGATGGGAAAATAAACTTTGATACCATGAGACACCCCCTTTTTCTTTGATAGGAACGGACCTAACTTCTCCTTCTTTCCATCCTCTGTGGATATACAGAGAGGTTCCCCAGGACAGACAAATGCCTCAGGATAGAAGAGTGGGAGGAGTAGTTGTAGAAACAATCATGGCAGCAGACATTTATTGAGCTTTACTCTATGTGAGAAACTGTGGTTAGTATGTTCCACCATTACCTATTATATATAATTTTCTCAACAATTTGGTAAAGTTTGTAGTATATATTTTTTTCTTCTATATATACTGATGGGAAAGCTAAAGCCATGCTCAGTGCAGTTAAACAACTGCCCCTCCCTGCAGCATTAACCATAGTAAATAGCCATGAACTGAGTTCACTCTGTCCACACCGTCAATCTGATGAATGGACCAGCACAGCCCCAAGGTAATCAGTGCTTTTATAACGTCACCACATGGTCATTCCTACTGTAATTGTACTGTTCTTGCTGTGTGCCCTCAAGTTGATTCTGACCCATACATATCCACATTTATATTTCAATTATAAAAGTGGAAAAGTTTTAATTCAGGAGGTTTTCATACTGTTGGTATGAAAAATGCCTTAAGTTTTCCATGACACATCAAGAACAAGGCTGGGCAGTATTTGTTAAGGAATGAGGTCAACTGAGATGGCTCTTGCTGTCCAGTAAATGAGAATCCATTATTCAGTAAATGAGAGTACTTTATTGCACAAAAAAACCCTACAATCATCACATGAACAAGAAAAATCTATTAAAATAATATATATGGAGCCCTGATGGCTAAGTGGTTAAGAGCTACCGCATACTATGGCTGCTAATCAAAATGCTGGCAGTTCAAATCCACCAACTTCTCCTTGAACTCCTCAGAGCAATAGAGGAGTGTGTGTGTATGTGTGTGTGTGTGTGTGAGAATGATAATATGCTATCCAATACAATTGTAATTTATTTATAATGCCTTAAAGTAAGGATCCCTGGTAATGTAACAGTTAAGCACTTGGTTGCTAACCCAAATGTTCACGGTTCGAACCCACCAAATGACTCTACAGGAGAAAGACCTGGTGATCTGCTCCCATAAAGATTACAGCCTAAAAAACACTATGGGTCGGTTTTACTCTGTTACATGGTTTTATTATGACTCAAAATAGGCTTGAGGGTGCCCGCAACCACCACCACCAACAAAGTAAATAGAGGGCCTGGTTCTTGGTGGCCAAATAAGACTTAGGAAACAAAGTGAGATGCCTGAATTCTGCACCTAAGCCCAAGTCATACTTTCCTTTCTTCTCCTCTTTTCCCCTGAGTAACTGGGACGTCTTCCTAGTGAGGAGGGTGGCTAAATCTGGGGAACAAACCCATGAAGTAGCCTGAGCAAAGAATGACTGATGTGGTTCTCTGGCATTTTTAGAAAAGAATGTGAGGGCTTCACTTTTCAATTCAGGAACACTTATTTTACCATAAGACACTCTGTACTCAAGTTGAACTAAATATGCAGGTGAATGTTTATTTACTCTTTCATTCATTATTAATATTGTTATAATTATTATGATTATTACTATGACTAGTAGAATTAGCAGTACTAGTATATGTAGTAATAGTAATAGCAGTATGCTTGGGCATCACCAGAACATTGACTAAAGTTTAGAGTATTAACTGTACAGTGTCAATTATATGGAAGTTTCATTCATACTTCAAGAAAAATCTATTAAAATAATATATATGGAGCCCTGATGGCTAAGTGGTTAAGAGCTACCGCATACTATGGCTGCTAATCAAAATGCTGGCAGTTCAAATCCACCAACTTCTCCTTGGAAGCTGTGTGGGGCAATTCCCCTCTGTCCTATAGGGTTGCTATGAGTCAGAATTGACTCGATAGCAACAGATTTTGTTTATCTTTTTTGTAGATATCTTATTGCTAAAATGTAGATACTATTATATCTTACCCCATAAAGGAATTGAATAAACATGTAATATTCTTAGAAGAATGCTAGATACACAACCATATGCATAAATATTAGCATGTAGGAAGTGGTCACTATATACTACGTGGCAATGTAAATATTATTTAAAATTATTATCTCTGCTTTGGGGACTTGGACCCAGAAGAATGCTATATTGTATGTCTGGGACAACATTAAGTGAGAATAAAGAGAAGTTTTGTGATACTGAAGAGATTGCATACTGCAAAAAGACAGTCTTATAATCACGTGGACATACATAGAAGGAAGCTTCTTCTGCTTATCTTGCCATCATTCCCAGAGCACTTCATGCGACCTAGTCAAGAACTAAAACAGTGAAATCAAGCTCAGGACTGAGAAAAAGAAATAGTCCATAAAGTAGTATTTTTTTAATATTATAATAAGAAATATATTGGGGCATGACTATAGATAATTATTGAAATAATTATGGATTACAAAAACAATGGAAACCTAGTACATCATAAAACACTTTCATAATAATTTTGAATTAAAAAAGGCTTGCAAACATTAATGCATATGGTTGTGTATCTATAAATATATTAACAAATTTAAACTTAGTTTAGCATAACTGTGTGGTTACTGAATTAATAAGTGTCAATAAAAGCCTGGGAGCATATAATGCACATTATAGAGAATTATTATTTCTCATTGAAAATAAATATTTTCTTTGTATTGTCTCTACATAGTTACTTAAAAACTACTTTCAATATTTCTAAAATGCAAATAATATATTATTACAACCTATAAGGGTTAGAAACTCCACCGTCCTGCAAAAACAAATATTTCTCCAGTCATGATGAAAAACTACAGTCCCTGACAGGAGTGCCGTTCCTTGCTCCTCCCTCTCTGCACCTGCTTCTGAGCTTGGCCCTGTGCTCTGCGGACCTTGAGCTCTCCCTGCAGACCAGACCCTTCCCAGCAGGGGAGTTTCTGTCTGGAATCCTGTGATGGTTAAGGTTATGTATCAATTTGTCTAGGCCATGATTCTCAGTGGTTCAGCAGATATGATGTAATCACCATCCAGGATACGATCTGTTGTGAGCAGCCAATCAGTTGAAATGGGAGATTTCTTGAGAGGTGCAGCCTGCATCCAATATACATATATTGATGTTCTGGCAAAGCTCACCCTACATCCAACTAGTCATCTTCTCTCTATTTCTTGGGACATGCTCCAACAGCCTTACATCTGACCTGCAAATTTTGGCATTTAACAGTTCCAACAGCCCCAAGAGCCAGAAGCCTGTCATCTGACCCTTGATTTTGGGTTTGTGAGCCCCTTAAACCAGGTGAATCAGGAGAAACCTCCAGCCTGACACCTTTTCCACCAATTTGGGACTTTCCAGCCTCCACAACTGTGTAAGCTATTTCAATTATATATATATATATATAAAAATCAAACCAAACTCATTGCTGTTGAGTAGACTCCAACTCATAGTGACCCTATAGGACAGAGTAGAACTGTCCCATAGAGTTTCTAAGGAGTGCCTGGTGGATTTGAACAATGGACCTTTTGTTAGCAGCTGTAGCTCTTAACCACTATGTCACCAGTGTTTCCATATGGTTGTGCTCCTCTAGAGAACCCAGCCTAAGACAGCTCCTCTCACTGTGTGTACCTTGCACAATAATACATGGCCGTGTCCTCAGGTTTCAGGTAGCTTATTTGCAGATAGCTAATGCTTTGGAAATCATCTTTTGAGTTGGTGAATCTACCTTTCACAGATGCAGTGTATTCTGCCATGTTACAATTACCTTAGTTTCTTATAAAACCAACCCACTCCTGTCCTTTTCTTAGAGCCTGGTGTAATCAGTTTATATAATAGTCACTGAAGGTGAATCCAGAGCCTTCACAAGAGAGTCTCGGAGACCTAACAGTGTGTTCCACATATCCTCCAGACTCCACCACCTGCACTTCACACTGGACACCAGTAAATATAGAGACACTGTGCTTAGACAACATGCATATACTTGCAAACACACACACACACACA